>NW_006442103.1:2642305-2672186 GCF_000325575.1 Pteropus alecto | reverse complement strand
TTGCTTCCTCACTAAGCTTAAGTGTTAAGATTTCAACCATAAAACTGTTGAGATTAGATACCAAAATTACCTCTTCAGTCCCAATCTCCTACCTCTGCTCTAGTTTCTTATTTCAAACTATTTTCAAATCATTTCTTCTTGGACGTTTGCTTAATGAATCGAATTAAAATCATCCACATTAAACATATCTTCTCCCTTCCACCTAATGTGCCCCACCCACAGGAAAGAGAATGGAGGACAAAGCAATAATCTTCCACCTTATTCCAGTACAGTAACCAGTGATGTGCAACAAAGGCAAGTTAGGCAAGAAAAAGCCCCATCTGTTTCTCCCAATCCATTTTTCTTCATCCCTGCCCTGAGACAAGAGCCATTAAGCACAGAACAACATGAAATGTGGACAAACAGTTCCCAAATAGCCAAGATTAATCTTACGCAAGTGGGCTTGATCCTCAAAATAAACAAATTAGGTTGGTAAACAGTGTGGAGAGGATGGCTTTAGAGGCAGATAGCCCTAGAATTGGCTTTTAACAAATTAAATGGAATTTCTAAAGTGAATGGAGAGGTTTCAAGAGGGTTGAAGCATCAGGAAAAACCCCAAGCTTAGAGAATAATGGCTTATGTTTTCCTCAAACTGCCTGGGAACATCACCCAGCCTAAAAGTGCAAGAAAAAGTGCAGTGAATATCTGCACCACCAAGAACTGAACTGCTATGAGAGTGCAGACACGCACATACACTTATTGATTATTCCTAGTGCTCTGTTAGGGAGGGGACTATAGCAAATGGTGGGCTAGAAAAAACCACCCTGCCAGCCTGGGGCAGGGAGTCGGATTTCCTAGCCAAGGAAAGTGCTCCAATGCCAAGAAAGGGATCTGACAAATTATTTCTCATGGATATCTCTGCTCTCAAATATGTTTTACTATCTTTTCCAGAAGATGTGGGATATGACCAGTAAAAGGTGTACACCTGCATTCTCTTTACCTTTGCCCCTAAGTGGAATTTCTGTTTTAATTGTCTTGTTTTTCTTTTACTGTTGAATTTTAGCGCAGTTAGTTTTGAGTGAGTTTTTAAATTTAGTTTATAAATCGTGTAATTGTGATGATCATGGTATGTTGCAGCATGTTTGGAATTGGCTATATGGGAAGAGGGAGATGTGTGAATCAGGCAGCCAGGTGATGAAATGTAGTAGATATCTATTAAAGTGTCTTTCAAGACGTCTTTCAAAAGTATACAATAATCCCCTTATCTGTAGGGAATACAGTCCGAGAACTCCAGTGGATACCTGAAACCATATACAGTGTCAAACCCTATATAAACTAGGATTTTTCCTATATATACATATCTATGAAATTTTTAATTTATAAATTAAGCACAAGAAGAGATTAACAACTAATAATGAAATAGAACAATTATAACAAAACACTCTAATAAAAGTTATTAAGTAAAGTAAGTATTAAGTAAAATAAGGGTTACTGGAACAAGCACTATGATACCATGACAATCGATGATAACCTAAATGGCCGCAAAGTGACTAACGAGGGGTACTGCACACAGCAGGGAGATGCTGGACAAAGGGATGATTCACGTGGGACAAAGTGGGACAGGACAAGATTTCACCACGCTACTCAGAATGACATGCAATTTAACACATGAATTGTCTATTTCTGGAATTTTTTATTTAATATCTTTGGACCAAGGTCAACCACAGGTAACTGAAACTGAGGAAAATGAAAGCACAAATAAGAGGAAACACTGTATTTTCAACCCACAGAGGAAGGCCCTGGGAAGGCATGTGGCTATTATGTGATGCACCCCTTCATCATAGTTAAGGGGAACTGGAGTAGACAAACTGTTATACACAGAGCGAAACACACAAAAAATACACACAATTTTAAAATGGTATTACAGGTTCCATGAGGAAGTGGAACTAATATATCTGTAGCCTGCATCTAGCATAGTGCTCAGACATACAGGCATTTAAATGACAGGGTCATTTTAGAAGGAAACACAGCATACGTAGGTATAAGGCAGTGAAATCAGAATGTGTGGGCTCTGTGTTGGCGCACTGAGTAGTAGCTTCATGACGGATGGATAGTAGGGTTACTGAAGGGGTATAGAAGGAGAAGAGAGTGAACTTCCAAAGCTACCGCCTTAGTAAAGAAATCAGAACTATAAACCATTTAAACTGTGAAAGATTTATTAACCTCTGTTACTTCAAGTGTGTTTTCTCAAGCTGCGTCTGTGTTATAAATGCCTAGAAATGCAAAGACCTGTCTCCTTGTGTTCAGAAACATTGGCAAAGAGAAGAACTCAGACCATGTCCTATCTGCAATCACTCTGAGGTAGTAAGGGGAAAGTCACATGGGAGAGAGTGAGAAGGAACAGATAAAGAGGAAAATAAAGTAAGCTAAACCCCTATAGCAAGTGAAAATTAAGAAAGGCCAAGCTGAAAGACTTGGGCCTGAAAAGTCATCCTGGAGTTTAACAATACGAAGGCCCTTTCGTCCTAGGAAGGAAAGGGGTCAGTAGATGGAGTTACGGGTTAAGGAGCTCTGGAGCACAGAAAAGCAATCGATCTTCAAATTCCAGAGTGCAAGTTGCCTCCTCTCCTGTGGAAGTGGAAGCAGTCACGAGCAATAAGGATAAAGAGAGAAAATAAATAAAAGTGGTCTGAGATCAAATCTATATTCAGAGGTTGGCAAAAGTGAAGAACGCACACACACACACAGACACACGTGAAAAGGCGCCTTCAGAAATAGGAGAAGCTATGCAGGCACAAGAGCCAAAGACAAAGAATGGTCCAGGGAGAAATGATGAAATATCAAAGAACGTTGCAGAAAAGTAAAGGAGGTCAGGAACTGAGAATGGTCAAGATGAAGGTCATTAGCATGACCCTGTCTGTCTCTGGCAGAAGAAAGTCGGTGAGAGGAAGTATGAGTGGAATAAGGAGCAGGCTTTATGGGAAAGCACAGATGTTACACGGAGAGATACATTCACCTTGGCTTCTTGAGGTACACGGATAAACATAGGCCAGAATCTTAACTCATGTCAAAAATGCTTAGTGGCTGCCTGTAATACTGGAATTGAAGTGCCTTTCTTATCTTAAGCCTGATCTGCAAGGCCCTCAACAATGGGATCCCAATTTCTGGCTTCTCAGTCTTACTTTCTTTACTCTTACAGAAACTCTTGACTGCATCCTAAAGGGAGAACTCACTTTTTTAAAAAGTAACTTGTACTTTTCTACCCCTAAGCCTGTGATCTCACTGACCTGTTCGAAATGTCTTCCATTTCAATGCCACTTTTCCTCTGTTTGTCTTTAAATCAGCCCATTCAAGAGATATTTGGCATCAAACCTAAGAATAGGGGTTCCACAGTCTGACTAACTGGCTTCCCTCCTGGTCCCACCACTTACTAGATGCATGACCCTCATCAAGATGCTAAATGTCCCCGTGCTTCAGCTTCTTCACCTCTGAGAGGGGAATAATGGCACCTTCCTCTTAGGGTCATTGTAAGGCCTATATGAGATAAAATCAGTAAAGCACTTAAAATGGTGCCTAGCATAAAAAGAGCTTTCAATAAATGTAATGTTAGCTTTTATTAATCATGAAGCCTTCCTTAATAACCCTACTTGGAAGTTATCTTTTTTGTTCTTTTAAGCAATATGGTCTGGTCTACTTACCTGGTCATTAGGTTTTACTATTTGATATTTACTATTATCATTCTATTTGCTTTTCTTTCTTTCTCTTTTCAATTGGATTACAAGCTCTTTGAGGAGAGAAGCCACATCTCATAGCTCCTATCTACTCCTTAGTACCTAGAATATTCCTTTGCAATACATAACACTTAGATGATATATTTCCAAGTCATCTGTAAAAATCCAATAAAGAGAGATTTTATTAGGGACCTGCTTATATATAACTTGTTATATACAAAGACTCTCGAATATCTACGAATATTATTCAAATATTCAGATCTGTAATGTAATTAACTTTGACAAAACTAATAACAAGTAGAACCTGTGCGTGCGTGCGTGTGTGTGTGTGTGTGTGTGTGTGTGTGTGTGTGTGTATCTCAGATCACTGAACCACTAGGAGCTGACCACAGCCCAGAAAATCAAAGAACAAGCTTTAAATCTTATTTTCCTCTTGACTACTTTTTATAAGTACTACTCGAATTAATCTTCTTCCACTAGGAAAGAAAGTATATGTTAGCAGACTTTATTCCATCATTGAAAGGTTATGAAGGAAAACAATAATTTCATAGGAGATGAGATGAGACATAAAGATATTGTTAGATGCTATCCTTTTTAAGTCATTTTGTCTTTCCAGAGCTGAGAAAGGGCTGCGTGTGGGAGGGAGGGTGAGCAGCCCTGTCTTGTCCTCTCCCACAGTCAGGAGGCAGGAGGGTTTCTATGACCCTGTGCAGAAGAAAGCCCAGAACCCCAGCAGCTGCCTTTCTCCTCAACCTTCACAGCAACCTTGCAAATGATAGTTTAGACCTCCAGAGCAACCTGGCAAATGATAGAGATCAGGAAACGGAGGCTGAAAGTTAAATAATATGTCCAAACATTGTACTTAAAATTGTCAGATTCCAAACCTGCTCTTTTTCCCAATCACATTCTTCTCCCCTGAAATCATGGGCTTTTCTAATATTTAATGTCACTAGTAAAATCTTCAAATTAGGAGAAGCTTCAGTTATTAAAGTCTAGACATGCCCCATCCACATTTTTGTAAAATCTAATCTAAATTGATGGTGATTATGATAATAAAATCTTTACTCTTGGTATCCACCTGCCTGGCAGTGAGTATTGAAGCGCTCTTCACACTTTAAGGATATGGTCTAATTATTCCTCACAATCCCTGAGAAAGCGTAGATTACCTCCATTCTACAGAGGAGGAAGTTCAGGCTCACTGGTAGAAGACAGAGCCAGAAAATGCTATGTCGTCTGCTGGTCTAACAAACCATGTTCTTAACCAAAGCTATTCTGCAAACAGCCAGGAAAACCTGACTAAAGTTTCTGTGAAACAGAACAACTTCTATCCCTCTATTAAAAGTGAAATTTCCTGTCATGGCAGAACTAGTGTCCACAAATATTTCTGGTTTGCTGAGTTACGTGTCTGGTTCACTGAGTTACATGGTTAATCTCAAAGAACCACATTATTTTTTTTTCCTACTATTAAAGAGAACTTCTATTTTTCCAAGGATTTTCAAAATCAAAAAGTAGGCATCCAAACAGTTCTGGATTAAGGCAATCAGAGTAGCAAGTGAAAAATCCCACAAGTGGGAAGCAGGGCAGACCTCGGCTATTTCCTGGCCTGGGTCTGGAAATTTTGTGTAGATCACCACTTCAGGTGACATATCAAGGTAAGAAGCAGGATCCAAAGTCAAGAAACCAGCTGCCAGGAAGGCCTCTGTCTACTTGAGAGTCTGTTTACAGTGAGGATTTTCCTGACACTGCCTGACTTTATACTCAAAGCCAGCAGTGTTTTCTGCTTTTTTTCAATCTCCTACCTACTAAGTTAATAATAGCTATATTCATGCAATTACTAGGTGACAACTCCCTAGAGAAAATAGCTGAAGAGGAAAATTCTTACCTCCTGAGATTGCTGGGAAGTAATTAAAAACATATGCCTTTGTACACATAGGAGACATTAAGTCCAAAGAGAGTATAACATGCAAACCTTAAAGTAAATCTAGTAATAATAAATAAATTAACTAAATGATCAAACATAACATCACCAATAATGAGACAAACTAACATCTGGTGCTTTACAATGTCATACTCTGGGGACAAAGCATCACCCATATAGTACTCCTGACTGAAATGTAAACAAAATGTAAACTTGACTCTCATTATGAAGGAACAGACTAATGCAAACTGAAGGGCATTTTGCAAAACAACTAGCTTGAACTAAAAAAAAAAAAAAAATACCATTATTATGAAAGATAAAGATGATAAATTAGATAAATAGGTAGATAATGATTAGGGAACTCTTCTAGATTAAAAGAGACTGAAAAGAAATAACAGCTAAATACCATATGCAATTCTTAATAGAATCCTAGATTTTTTTTAAAGCAAAAAGTGAAATCTGAATATGGATTATATATTAGATAATAGTGCTATATCAAAGTTTAATTTCCTGAATGCAATAACTGAAATTTATTTATCTAGGAGACTTTACTATTCCTAGGAAATAAATGCTGAAACATATATGTATGTTGGAGGGAAAAATCACAGAAAATAAATTTATTTACTTGAACTAGGGTAGTTGCAATTCCGACATTAATGGATAAATTAGCAGCCCTGGTCAGCTGTACTGGAGTAAACTACTTCATTCAACTCATTTATTCAATAAACTGTGTTGATTGTCCATCATACATCATGCATATGCCAGAATGAAAATACAAAAATAAATAAGTTGTTAATCCTGCTCTCAAGGAGCTTACTTTCTAGTTTGCCATATAAGTTATCAAACTCTAACACCATACTTCTTTATAGTATGTTTTGTTGAAGTATTAAATTATCTCATTTTCTCATGAGACAAAATTCTAATGAGAACAAATTTTAAGATTAAACGATGTGTTGGCAATGGCCAAATAGGCACTTGGCATCTATTTCCATTCTTTTTCCTTTGCCTTCTTATGAGCTCTCCCCTAGAGAATGGAAAACTATAATCTTCATTTCTCAGACATCCTTGTAGCTAAAGCTATACATGCAAATTAATTTCTGTCAATTAGATACACTCATGAGATCTGGAAGGTGGAAGAGAATTAGAACACAATTCCCGTTAGCTAGTGCTGGCAGTTATGGTCAAAGAGAGGGCGGCAGTTGTGATGACAGGACTCGAGCTTTCCAGCGTCTGGTTATTGGTTTTTCCTTGGTCAGGTGACAGTTGTGGCAGCCGTGGGATAGGGGATGGGAGATGGGAGGCAGCAGCATCTTTCTGACTCCAGGAGTGAGGCCACGGTGGTGTGTCCTAAAGTCATCACTTAGCTAATCATTACTCCCTGACTCTCACTCCTCCAAATTTTCAAAATATTTTGTACACTTCTAACACCCTCTATTGTATCTCTTACTGTTTATTGCTGGATGTTTCAGGTGTTCAAAGAAATCTGTCTACTAAATTAGAGCATAAACACTTCCCAGCCCTGTTTGAGGTCTGAGAATTATTTGTCCTACTGTGCCTATAGTTCTTTGCTTGCTCTAGTAGGATTTTGTTGCATTCACACACAGTTTTCGCCAAAGACATTGTGGATTCTTATGCAGCTTTCCAGAACACTTGCTCTTGTCAACTCTCTCCTCTACAGTACTCTGCCCCACGCATTCTGCCTAATTGCCTCAGCCTCCCTGAACTCTGTCCTGACTCCACTGTTCAGTGACACCTCTGCGCTCTGTTTGGGTTCACTTCCCTTTTGCTGCAGTGTGGAACATGTCTCTAGGCAGAAATCTGGGACAGTTATAGGGATAATCTCACCTGTTTTCCTTTTCTTAAGGACCACAGTTCTGCTCTGCAGGTAAACCAATGTTTGAAAACCATTGTTCAACGTGTTTTGAACGTTGTTTACAGTTTTCTAGTTGTTTACAGCGGGAGGGCATTTCAAGTATTAGTTATGCTGTCATGGTCAGTCATGGAAATAATTGAAATTTTAAAAGAGAAAATTTTAGAAATTTTTAAAATAAAACCTTTGAGAGTAAACTTCCTTCGATTCACTTTATAGAACTCAATGAGAATTTATATTCAGAATGATGATCCAGAAGCTCCGCGATATCTAAAGGATTGAATAATCTACATTAAAAGTATTAGAGCTATTTTTTAAGAGTGAACAAGATAGCATAAAAAACATTTTTTGAAGGCTAAAATAATCACTTTTGGTTGTTTCAGTTCACTAGAAAATTACATTCATATTCTATTACCTGAGTATTCTGGTAAATAAAGTGTTTTATTACAGTACGTTGTTATTAACACTTTAATCATTAATATTTTCCATACTTATTATGTGTATGTTTTACTTTTCATTTACCCAGGGCTGTGTGTGAATATTAAAGTATATTTTTCATGTCTTTGATAAGTTGTTTTGGGAACAAATTCCGCTTTCTCTTTCTGCATAGCAGGGCAAGGAGCACCATAAAAAAAAAAAAAAAAAAAAAGTCGTCCCGTTTATTTCCCTGAGTACATAATTGTCCACAGTGAGTTTCCTGAAAAAGAGTTGTACCTGGACACTAGAAAGAAGAAAACTCAAATTGTGCCAAAATGAAAAATCGAATCAGTGCCCGAGTAGGCTGAAATGGTCTTCTCTGCCCTCAACACAGCACTTGGCCTACTTTTTTCCTTAAGATTTTGTTTCTGGCTCCCAGTTTGTCATTTCTGTAATGGGCTTTTAAATGACTTTTTCTTCAGGAAGGTAGCATTTATCATGGTGGTAGAAAGAGCCCCGGGATGGTTCTTGGGAGAACTGGGTTATAGCCTTGCTGGTTCTCTGCTTCTATGAGCTGTGTGATTTGGGGGAAATTATTTACCTTGTCTGAGGTTTGGAATAGAACAGGAGTTTTTTTCATTCTGTTTTCTTTTGCTCGTTTGTTTTGGCAGTGGTTTTTAAGCAGCAGAATACTGTATCTAAAATAATATTTCATGAAAGTGCAATGTGTAAGAGATAAAGGTGGATCTTCCCTGATGAATGAGAAGCTTGAAGGTTCTGAGGCTCCTCCTCCCTGCCCAACTGGCCGCGAGGGTGCCTTAAAGGCAGCCCAGGGCTCCCAAGAGAAGAGTGTAAAATCCTCGGAACTGTATGAAACACCTTTCAGTTATAGCTTCTTTCGATTTCAGATTTCTGTGACGTTTTGTTGCACTCTATACCTTTCGACCATGATAGCCCAAAGGACCATTTCTTCTTTTAAGAAAGGCACTATCACATCAGAGAAAAATATGAGTTGAGTAGTCTTGTCTCTGCCTCCTCTTCGCTGAAAAATCTTGAATATAAAACTTTTTTTGTTTATTTTTGTTTTTTCCCAGTTTTACTGAGATATCAACATACGACATTATAAAAGTTTTAGGTGTACACCATAATGAATGACTTGACTTACATATATTGTAAAATGATTATCACAAGCTTCGTTAACATTCGTTAACATTATATAAATACAATATAAAATAAAAGGAGAAAAAATATTTTTTCTTTAGAATTTTTCTCAACGGCTTTCACATATACGGTATGGCACTGTTCACTACAGTCACTATGTTGTATATTACAGCCCCAGTACTTATTCATCTCATAACTGGAAGTTTGTACCTTTTGGCCTTCATCCAATTCCCCCTCCCCTATTCCCTACCTATGGTATCTGCAAATCTGGTCTCTTTTTTTTTTTAGATTCCACATTTTAATGAGATCGTATATTTGTCTTTCTCTGACTGATTTATCTCATTTAGCATGATGCCCTCAAGGTTTATCTATGTCGTCTCAAATGTCAGGATTTCCTCATTTTTTATGGCTTAACAGCATTCCATCGTATATATGTACCACATTTTCTTTATTCATTCATTCGTCAATGGACACTTAGATTGTTTCCATGTCTTAGCTATTATAAACAATGCTGCAGTGAACATGAGGATGAAGCTCTTTCTTAGACATAGTGATTTCCTTTCCTTTGGATGTGTTCCTAGAAGTGGGATTGCTGGATCATATAGTAGATCTGTTTTTAATTTTTGAGGAAGTTCCATACTGATTTCCATAGAGGCTGTACCAATTTACAGCCACACTAACTGTACACAAGGGCTCCCTTTCTCCACACCCTTGTCAGCACTTGTCATCTGTCATTTTTCATGATAGCCTTCCTAACAGGTGTGAAGCGACATCTCATTGTGCTTTTGATTTGCATTTCCCTGATAATTAGTGATGCTGAGCACCCTTTCATGTATGTACCTGTTGGCCATTTGAATATCTTCTTTGGAAAAAATGTCTATTCAGATCCTTTGCCCATTTTTTAATTGAATTATTTGTTTTTGTTTGTTTGTTGCTATTGTGTTATATAAGTTCCCTGTATATTTTTGAATTTGACCCCCTTATCAGAGATATGGTTTGGAAATACTTTTCCCATTTCATAGTTTGTCTTCATATTGTTGATTTTTTTTAGTTGGATATAGTCTCACTTGTTTACTTTTTATTTTGTTGCTTGTTCTTTATGTGTTGCTGCCAAAAAATCATAGCCATGACTCATAATAAAGAATTTTTTCTGTTTCTCCTAGAGAATTATGGTTTCAGGTATTGCAGTTAAGTCTTTAATTTATTTTTCAAGTTAATTTTTGTGAATGGAATAAGATAGTGGTCTAATTTCATTCTTTTACCTGTAGATATCCAATTTTCTTAGCATCATTCATTGAAGAGACTGTCTTTTCTCCCTTGGATATTCTTGGCTCCTCTGTCAGATATTAGTTGCCCATATACACTTGGGTTTATTTCTGGGCTCTTTGTTCTGTTTGTCTATGGTCTATTTTCATGACAGTACAATACTGTTTTGACTATTATAGCTTTATAGTATAACTTGAAATTAGGAAGTGTGTTGCCCCTCACTTTGGCTATTCTGGGTCTTTTGTGATTCCATGTAAATTTTAGGATTTTTTTTTCACTTTTATAAAGATTGCCACTGGAATCTCAATAGGCTTTGTATTGAATCTGTAGATGGCCTTTGGTTGTATAACATACTAATAGCATTATTCAATCTGTGAACATAAGATACCTTTACACTTCTTGTGTCTTAATTTCTTTCATCAATATTTTGTATTTTTCAGAGTAGAGATCTTTCATCTCTTTGGTTAAATTTATTCCTAAATATTTTATTGTTTTTGATGCTATTGTAAATGAAATTATTTTCTTTATTTCTCTTTCAGATAAGTCATTGTTAGTTTATAGAAACACCACTGATTTTTGTATGTTAATTTTGCATCCTGTAACTTTGCTAAGTTCGTTCTTTAGATCTAATAGTTTTCCAAAGGCATCTTTATGATTTTCTATACATAAAATCACGTCATCTGCAAATAAAGACAATTTAACTTCTTCTTTTCCAATTTTGATAACTTTCATTTATTTTTCTTACCTCAGTGCTCCGACTAGGATTTCCAGTTCTATGTTGAATAAAAGAAATGAGAATAAGCATCCTTGTCCTTTTCCTGATGTAAGAGGAAAAGCTTTCAACCTTTCACCATAGAGTATGATATTAGCTAAGGGCCTGTCATATATGCACTTTATTATGTTTAAGTATGTACCTAATTTAAGACCTTTTTATCATGAAAGGAGGTCAAATTTTTGTCAGATTTTTTTTATTCTGCATCTATTGAGATGATTATTCTATTAATATGATCTATCATATTGATTGATTTACATATGTTGAACCATACTTGCATCCCTGGGATAAATCCCACTTATCATGGTGCATGATCCTTTTAATGTGCTGCTGAATTCAGTTTGCTAACATTTTATTGAGAGTTTTTGCATTTCCATATATCAGAGATATTAGCCTATAGTTTTCTTATTGTGTTCTTTTTGAGCTTTGGTGTGAAGGTAATTGTAGCATCCCCTCCTCTTCAATTTTTGATAAGAGTCTGAAAAGAATTAACATTAACATTAAGTCTTCTTTACATGTTTGGTGAAATTCACCAGTGAAGCCAACTGGTCCTGAGCTTTTTCGTCTTTGTAAAATTTTGATTACTGATTTAATCTTCTTACTGGTCTATTTGTCTATTTAGATTTTCTATTTCTTCCTGATTCAGTCTTAATAGGTTGTATTTTTCTAATACTTTTCCAATTCCTTATAGGTTGTCCAGTTTGTTGGTATATAGTTGTCCATAGTAGCCTCTTATGATTCTTTGTATTTCTATGGTGTCAGTTATTATGTCTCCTTTTGATTTATAATTTTGTCGATATGAGGTTAGTCTAGCTAAAGGTTTGTCGATTTATCTTTTCAAAGAACCAACTCTTAATTTGGTTAATTTTTTCTATTGTTTCCTGTTTTCTATATCATTTATTTTTGCTAAATCAATTTCAGTTAATTTTACATTACTTGCAGACAAAAGTGAACTAACATGTACAAAGTATGTTACACAAATCTCTTTATATTTCAGGTTACTTGGTTCTTATGGTGAAAGAGATTCTGAAAGAGAAACAATGTTATAATGAAAGTAGTAGAATAGAGTCAAACAAATTTGGATGTTAGTCTGGACTCCATCACTTACAAACTCTGTGACCTTGGGCTTATTACTAAGCATCTCTGAATGTTAGTTTCTTCACCAATAAGATATCTACCCTTTCTATTCAAAAGGAAGATAAATATGCTTAACCAAAAACAAAGGATTCTTATTAAAGGAGAAGTGTAGAACAGAGCAGACAAATTTTGCTTTAATTTTAATGCTTTTCCTAGAAACAGTTCTCTCTACCCATTTTCAGTCAGAAATGCTCAAAAAATTCTGTAGAATACAAATCTATACACCATGTACTAATTTAAATATATTTCTAATACAACAGAATTTTGTAAAGGGGCAAAGTGACTTCGAATGGAAGTCACTTTGCTGTAGGCACAATGCTCTCTAAATTACATCGTATGAAAAAGTAAAGGATATTTCAGACAAAATAAATCACGTTGGTGCATTTCAGTACCTCTCTATAATTAACATTCAGGGGAACTTCATTAGGTGATTATGTTATCACTGTGAAATATTACTTGGTTAAAAATATAATTCTGAAACTGTAATATATAACCTGAATGCTTTGGGCAATGGAATTACTTTCCTCTAGGACCTCAAGGTACTTGGCAAACATTTATTCACTTCTGCTCTGCCTCTGTAAGTCAGGTCAGAGTTTTTGTTTTATGGATGAGAAAATTAAGATCCATGGAGCATTTGGAAGACTTGGTCATGACAGTTCATCATATTTCCAACACAGAAATGAAGAAGATTATATAAAGTTACTTACATCCATTTCTTATCAATCTACCATCCTGTCCTCGGTATGAGTATTACATAGGTACAGAATTACATAGGTACAAAAGGATACCTTTCTAAAGTATCAGAGTTGGGATTCTGTTATGGGTTGAGCTATGTCCCCTTAAATTTCAATTTGAAGTCCTAACTCCCAATATCTCAGATTGTGACTCTATTTGGAGATAAGGCCTTTAAAGAGGTAATTTAGTTTTCAACCTCATTTTGTGAGGTCACAAGATGGGCTTTAGTCTGGTATGACTGATGTCCTCATAAGGAAAGGAGATTGGGACACAGACACCTACAGAGAGAAGACCATGTGAAAGCACAGGGAGAAGACAGCCATCTACAAGCCAAGCAGAGAGGCCTGAGAAGACCTTGATCTCAGACTTACAGTTTCCAAAACTGTGAGGAAATAAGTTTCTGTTCTTTAAACCACCTGATATGTGATGCTTTGCTGTTGCAGCCTGAGTTCAGATCCTACGGGAGTTTGAATACTAGAGCAGAGAGGGTTATATATTGTAAATCCCACCTTCTCCCTGGATTCTTAAAGTCTGAATGAGTACTTGCTCAGCCCTCACAAATGTTATGATTGAGACAAGAGGCCAGTATATTGGATCTCCTTTTTGGAGGTGAGCAAGACTTAAATGTCTGAACTCACCAATTCTAACTCTAGAATTTCTGTTCTCAACACCTAACCTGGGCTGTACTTTGTGACTTGCAATTGTATCAAGTCCCAGAGATAAAGGTTCTAATATGGGACCTGTCACTAATAGCTAGATTGTGAGGACAGGTCTATTTACTATTGGGTGTTTGTTTATCTTAATAATGAGTGACACAATTTTGACAATAGCTTGCAGTTTATTCTGCCTCTTAAATTTTGATCACTTAAGGAAAGAAAAATTTTAGCAAAATATGGGCCACAATCTAAATCCAGTCGACCACCTCTTTTTGCACAACCCATGAGCTAAAGGCGATTTTACAGTTTTAAATGAGTTTTTAAAAAGTCAAAAGGAGGATAATATTTATATCAAGTGCTTTACCATATGTCATGCATTGTTATAACTCTTTGCCCTTATTAATTCATTTAATCTTATAACAACCCTTTGAAGTAAGTACTATTATTCATTCTATAGATGAGCAGACTGAAGTAAGTACTCAAAGACCACAGAACCAGTGAGTTTCAATTCTGCTGGGATTCATACTCAGGGAGTCTTACCCCAGGGCTTGCGCTCTAAACCTGCCTCCCCATATTGAAAAGGGTCCAACACTATGAGGGTAACACCTGAGGGCCAAAGAGAGGTGCTGGCAACAAAGTCAGAGTGTTCGCTGGGAAAACGATCACTGTATTGCAGAGTGAAGGCTTTGTGGGAGAATGAGACCACATTTCCACCAAGAGGACAGGGAATAGCAACTATGAACCCCAACTAAGCAACATGTTATTCCCTCTAAACAATTCCATTCCTCTCATTAATAGACCTATAGTATAAAAAATTGTATTCAATTACTACTATATTATGTCAATTAATAATGCCATTCAATTGTTTTAAAATTTTGTGGACATTTGTTTTCTCTCTTTTATGCAAGTACCTGCATAATATCCTAGATTTTGCCCCTCAGCCCACAAAATCGAAAATATTTACTATCTGCTCCTTTACAGAAAAAGTTTGCTGACTTCTACTCTAGAATGCTAAAGGATGAAAATAAATTTGGGTGATTGGAATGATGATTGTAGCCATTAAGATTAATCTCTTTCCTTTATTAGCAAGTTGTCACTAAAATTAGGTATACTTCAGCCATCATGATGCTTATTATTATTTTAAATTTTAAAATTAGGTATACTTCAGCCATCATGATGCTTATTATTATTTTAAATTTTAATATATCATTTTAAGTTTCAGAAGTGACTATTATTTGACAGAAATAAAAACATCTTTTGAATGAAGACAGAACAGAATGAATGAGTGTGCAAAAAAGCATCAAACAGTGACTGTTTTAACCAGATATTCATATTTCGTTCCTGTGGTCATGGGCCATGGAATGACGATTGATAGCGTTTTATAGACAAAAGGCAAAGACAAAATAAATCTTGGTGCAAGGTGCCCCAGACCCAAGGTGGACATACTCAC
This sequence comes from Pteropus alecto, assembly GCF_000325575.1. Taxonomy (NCBI): domain Eukaryota; kingdom Metazoa; phylum Chordata; class Mammalia; order Chiroptera; family Pteropodidae; genus Pteropus; species Pteropus alecto. The sequence goes on along the minus strand of NW_006442103.1, from coordinate 2,657,094 downwards.
TACAGCATCTACTTAGATGGTCATTAATATTTTGTTTCCACATGTGGAGACCCCATATGGAAATTTCCCCACAACAATCACTCCTGATTTTCATAAAAATATAAACATTATTTGCATGAAATTAAATGTGAATTAGAAACTATAATTCCTATAACTTTAGCTAGATACTTATGTTTTAAGAAATAATAATACATGTAGTCCAATGAGCTGAGAAGTTTTAGCTTTTTTAGTTTGATGTGGGCCCATTAAAATGTTCAAAATCTGTTGCACAGAAATGCTAACATGTCGCTATTGCTCTAAGTGTTGAAAACTGAGTTAAGATTTTTAATACAACTGTACTATATTACTGACTCTACTGTCAGCTGTATTCAGTAGTCCATAACACACCTCAAGAGGCAAATTCTGACAAAATTAAAAGCGAGGGTATTCTATCATCTCTTCAAACTCAACATGGGTAAAACTCAGTTCTAGCACCTTGCCAAGCTAATGAAGTTTCCCCCTACCTGCTCTATTTCTAAAAATAGTCCCCAAATCCACTCAGAAATAGTACCCCATTGTCTTTTATTCTTTTTCCTTTATGGCTTCAATAACCAAAATTGTAAACATTTCACTAAAATTGTAAACATTTATCATGAATCTACTACAGGTGTTAAAAATCCAAGTGCTCCACATATTATTTCTAATCATCATAATAATCTTGCAGAGTGGATTTTATAATGGATTTTAAAATCTAGTCTGAGAGACATATATTGCATGTATGTATCTACTAAGTACTAGTCTAGATTAAAATCCATTGTGTCTGATTGCAAAGCCTTGATCTTCCAAGCATTACTGATTTTTCCTTCAAAAACTTTCCTATCCTTCTGTTCCTTTCCATTCCTGCCACCCCATTAGCTAGCTCAGGTGCCAGTTTCTCTCTTACTAGACCTGTGGGCTCCAGTTTCTACCCCATTCAATCACTTGCCCCTCCCACTATTACTGATCTTAGCATAAATGAGGGAGAGCTCTTTAAAAATTTCCCTAATTGATCCACAGAATAAGATCTCTTCTTTTGAATCTTTATTGTTCTATTATTAGTGTAATAATGTTAGTTTAATATAAGGACTGATTTGTCCTTATATGATTTTATCATCTTGTTTCCTATTATAGTTAAAGATTTCACAGGCACGAATTTAAACCCAATAAATATTGCTGAACATATGAAAACAATCTAAATTTTCTGTTTCCTAAAAGAATTTATTTAGCTGTTTCTTTCTTTTTTTCTAAATAATTATTCGACTATTCTTGAATGTCAACAAGGAAATATAATAGCAGGAGGACCTTGCCATGAGAAAACCTTTTTATAAATGTGTGTTCGCCTGAAATAAGAAGACAATTTCGCTTCTATCGTGCATCATTTTGAGTAGCATTCAAATGACTATCTTTGCTAAATCTTCCATCTTATTGCCGTCTTTGTAAAAGTCAGGGCACCAGGGAGTTCAAGGTGAGATTTTACCGATGTGGTATCAAGCAAAGCTCTGTCCCCTCTTGTATTTTCAAAGATCTCTTTATATTGTCTTCACATCTCAAAACAGCACTGCCCTTCTTTGCCATAGCATTGCACTGTAAACTCCTATTCAATTTGTTATCCACCGTGCTCCCCAAATCTCACTCGGTGTGACAGCTTCCTGAGTAATACCCCCATAATTTGAATCTGTGCTGAGAGTTATTTTCTCTCAGGTGCATATATTATCTTGCATGTCTTTATATTAAACTTCATCTCACTTTTGTTCAACTTGTGCCCTGAATTATCTATTTCCTGCTGGGTTTGTAATATGTCATTGTCTTTGTCTTCTCTACCTGCAAGCTTTGTGCTATTTGCAAATTTGGTCAATATCACACTGACATTCTTTTCAAGGTCAACTGTCAAAAGGATTGGATGGCAATTGTGGGCTCAAGCTCACGCCCTGATGGAGCACACAGGACCCACATCCCCGTCCTGATAACTGCTCTTTCTGTCCTCTTCTTAAGCCATTCCCGTGTACCACCAATCCTCATCGTTCTCCAGACAACACATCTCTCCATGAGTTGTGCGTGATTTAGGGTCAAGTGCCCTGGGGATAAAAAAAAAAAAAAAAAAACAAAAACAGAAAAGCATCAGGACTATTGTAAGCACCAAGGTGGAAAGGGCAAAATGGAATACAATGTTGAAACTTTTTTTAACCTCTTCAACACAAGTACTAAAAAGATGAACACCATTTAGTTAATCACTGTTGGCTGCTTTATCCACCATTTCATGTGTTGGGTGTTTTCACCCCACTCTTCTTCTTTTTAAACCTGATATCTGTACTTTCTTCTCGTAGAATTCCTCATGGGACTAACTTGCAGCTGCATGTTTATTTATGTGTCATGCTCCCCCACCAAATGTGTTTACCTGTCTGCGTTCACTTTATCTCAGGTTTGTTTCAAATTGTTTACTAAACTTTCAAACCAAGTTCAAAGGTTCTTCCTCAATGTCTTTGGACTCCAGAGAGGGTAGCGGGTAATGTGTAATTCAGAATTCCTTGAATCGGAAGCAGACCTCTGGTCTGGGGCCAAGGGATGGAGAGGTTAAAGACAACAGGCTGTGACCTTAATTCAGTCATCATCTTCATTCTTACCTTTCCTCTGCCATAGGGACATGGGTGTTATTTATCATTAAGGGGAGTTCTGTAGAATTTTTAAAATTTTATTCAAATTTAATTTTTTCTTTCAGTTTTATTGAGATATGATTGATATACAACACTGTATAAGTTTAAGGTGTACACCATAAAGAATGACTTGACTAACATATATTGTGAAATGATTATCACAAGTTTAGTTAACATCCATCACCTCACAGAGATACGAATAAAAAAAAAAATGCTTTTTGTCCTGATGATTAGAATCTGCTCTCTTAACAACTTTCACATATCCAAAGGTCTCTAACCCCTGGGCCATGGACCAGACCGTCCATGACCCGTTAGGAACCAGGCTGCACAGCAGAAGGTAAGTGGTGGGTGAGCAGTGAAGCTTCATCTGTATTTGCAGCTGCTCCCCAGGACTAGCATCGCCGCCTCAACTCCACTTCAGATCACTAGGCATTAGATTCTCACAGGAGCACTGGTCCCTGGTGCCAAAAAGTTTGGGGACCGCTGACATATACTGTATAGCAGTGCTAACAATAGTCACCATGTTGTATATTACATCCCCGCTACATGTTTATCTCAGAACTGGAAGTTTGTACTTTTGACCTTCTTCATCCAATTCTTCCACTTCCTATCCATCATCTCTGGAACCACAAATCTGATATTTTTCTATGAGTTTGGAGGCTTTTGTTGTTTTAGATTCCACATGTTAATGAGATCATTCAGTATTTGTCTTTCTCTGACTGACTTATCTCACTTAACATAAGCCCTCAAGGTCCATCCATATTGTCACAAATGGCAAGATTTCCTCATTTATTTATATGGCTGAATAGTATGCCATTGCGTATATGTATATACACACACCACATTTTTATTCATTCATCTGTTGACAGACACTTAGGTCGTTTCCATGTCTTGGCTCTTGTGAGTAATGCTGCAATGAGCTTGAGGGTGAAGATCTCTCTTCAACATATTGATTGCATTTACTTCGGATATATTCCCAGAAATAGGATTGCTGGATCATATGGTAGTTGTATTTTTAATTTTTTGAGAAACTCCCATACCATTTTCCATAGAGGGTGTACCAATTTACAATCCAACCAATAATTTGCAAGCGTTCTCTTTCTCCAAGTCCTCATTTGTATTTGTTACTTCCTGTCTCTTTGATGACATTCTAATAGGTGTGAGGCAATATCTCATTGATTTTCTTAATGATGAGTGATGTTGAAAAATTTTTCACATACCTCTTGGCCATTTGTATTTCTTCGAAAAAATGTCTATACAGGTCCTTTGCCTAATTTTATGTAGTATTTTTAATCTCGATGGATCTTAATATCTCTTATCTATAATTTTTTACAAAAGTAAAATGGCATTTATTTGTGTCTTTATTTCTCTTTTAACATCCACCTCTCTTGCATCTTCACAAAAACTTTTTTTCCTTAGCCTTTTAGAGAACCGTTTTACATAAAAATGTATCCCCAAGTGAACACTATCAGTGTACTTATTTTACGCAGAGAAGTTGAGGAATTTCTCAATTGGTAGTAAAAAATTTCAGTTTACTCCACTCTGGAACTTGGAACAACCTGGAATCAGTGTCAACTCACTATCACGAAGTTTTCTACTCTAGATTTCAGAAATGACAGGACTAAAATCATAGGTGATTTTAGCCAGCAGACCTTCACCTGCAGTGGTTCTCAGCCACGGGTGACATTTGGCAGTGTCTGGAGGCATTTCAGATTGTCATAGCTTGGGAGAGTGCTATAGGTACCTAGTGGGTAGGAGCCAGAGATGCTGCCAAACATTCTACATACATAGGACATTATTGGCCCCAAATGTCAGTAATGTCAGAGATGAGAAACCCTGGTCTAACGGCTCTACAATATTATACTACTCAAAAAAAAAAAAAAGTGCCCATTAAGACCATCACTGTGAACTATACTTCACAGCTTCCTAGATCTCTGTGACTCCCAGTAAACTTGAGGTATTTTCCCCAATACTTCCTTCTGCATCCCTGTCTAATTTGTCTATTAATCGCAGTTCTGACCTCAACGGAAAAACACAGATGTCACCACACTGCACAGTCACAATCCTTTCTTAGCACTAAAGCCTCATAAAGAGTCCTTCAATTTCCATTTCTCTAGACGTACAGCCTCTTACAAAATCATTCTTTTTCCCTTTCTCCTTTCTGGATCCCATTGAAGGTTTTGGGTTTTTGTGTCATCCTTGGACAAAAGCTCTCTAACCTGTGGCTGCCCCCAGGCTGTTCAACTAATGGATATATAATAAGGGGTGGAGGGGCCGGTCGGTGAGAAAACAGGAGGAGGAGAGAGAAGCGGAATGAGAGAAAGGAAAGAGGATGAACCCTGGGTGAGACAGAACATTTTATTCTATTCTTATCTGGCAATTAATTCACAGAATTTCTTTTTTCTAGCCAAGCGTAGCGTGTATCAAGTCCCCTCTTGGTTGCCTCACCTTCATGGTGGGTCTGTTCTCCAATTAATTTTCTACCTCATGCAGATAAAGATACTTACCAGGTATCTGATTAGTGTCCTGGTGTCACTTTCCTTAATGCTGCCAAGCAGTAACAGACCTCTCCAAGGAATGCAGAGTCCTGGGCTGTGGTCCCATGTTCCAGCAGTGTGCCTAGAAAGTGGGGTGATCGGTGATTGGAGCCACGAAGAGCGGCTGGTGCCCGCGGGAGGCAGTGCTGTCCTCCTCCTGTGGATGATCTTCCCTTCCTCTCCTGTGGAAAGAAAGCTTTGCTTCCTGACATTTTAGCAGCCACTGACATCTCCCACTGTGGTGCTGCCCTGAATTTCTCAGCGGCCTAAGTCTTATTTTCAAATTTAACCAACTGTCATAAAGATAAAGAATGTCGATGGTGTTTTGATCCATGTGTGGACAGAGTAGAACTGAAAGTTATTGTACTTTCTTTAAGCTGGAATCAGAGCCAAAGTTCGCACGGGTCTGGAAGATAGGAGATAATTGATCTCATCTTCCAGATAAGAACATTTTATTTCTTTGCCGAGTACTTTGTTCCCAGCAGTTGAGAGTTTAGGAAGCCAAGTGATTAGAAAAAGAGATCTCTCCTTCTGTTCTGCATTTATAGGTTACATGCCACTTTACACATGTAGAGAGAGATACATAATCTATAAATATGTATATTTTATATGAACCAATCTTTTCTATTAACTAGATCATAGGACATGGTTCAATTCAGTGAGTACATGTGAGTGTCCCCATGTGCCAGGCAATCAAAGGTGAGCAAACAAAGGTGAGCCTCATCAGGTGGGTACAGTTATCAAGGGCTGTCAACGAGTCAGGCACTGTGCTGTGTCTTTCACAAACATGCTGTCATTAATCCTTACGGTAAATTTATGAAGAATTTTTTCTTCTTTTTTAAAACAAAAGAGCCCCTCACTTTCCTAAGGAGACTTATCATAAGGTTTATAAGAACGATGTCAAAGCTGAGTCTTAAAGACTTGTATGGTTGAAATCCACAAGTTCTGACGTGCAATGCGGTTGTTTTTTGTTTTTTTGTTTTTGTTTTTTTAATTCAACTAAGTTTCTGCCTTGTGTTCCCATTCAGCCAGATGGTGGAAACTTCGTCTCAGTCAGTTTGGGGTTGCAGCCCCCTTTGGGGATGTTAGTAGTGCCTGTGGTGGGGAAGGGTGACTGGCATCTACAGGGAGGTCCATGCTCCTACTTGCTCCAGAGAGCTGGTCCATGCAAGTCACACCCAGGTCATCCCTCACATCCAGTAAAAGGCCACTTCCAATCTGACCAACCTCTCCTGCTGTTGCTGCTGCTCTTCGGGAAACTATGGTGCTGAAATCTTATGGCACTTTCCTTTATGAGATCATCCTGAGATGCCACAGTCCTCTGGACTGGAGACTGCTGCGTGAGGCTTTCGGCCTGTCTACTGAGCTGGACCACATGCCATTCTCTCTTCTGGCACTGCTCCTCTGGGGTGCGATGCAATACATCCTCCTGTGCTCTCAATCACGCACACCTCTCTGAGAAAGCTGCCTCTCTCTGTCAATATTCTCTTCGTTGGGGACCCTCCCCTGCTGCTTACTCATACGTCATTTCTGCTCCAACTCCTTCTTCCCCAAATAGGAGAAAATTCATCTCTGGTGGTGGGGGAAAAACTGCTTTTATGCTTTATTATTTTCTCAAATGTATGATCTCTCTTCCCCTGAGGGACTAACTCAGGCTTTTAAAAATCAAAAGATGAAGATGGACTTTCTTACCCTTTGTTTTCTGCTTTTCCTGAGAGAACAATGCCTGAGACTAATTCCTGAGAATAAATGCCCTAGCTGACTGAGTGAGGAAAAGTCAGTGGGGAAAAGGGAGCCAGGAGAGAGGCTGTCTTTGCTATTTGAAGAGTAAGAATTATTCAGGTAGACAAATTAAGGAAGGAATTTCAGGCCAGTGGAACCTATTGTATAAAAAGTCCTCAGAAAACACATGGCAGGTGGTTTGGAATAGACGAGGGGCAGCTTATAAGGTGAGGGATGAGAGATGGGTTGGAGGGCAGTGGGCAGACAGGGAGTGGTATGTGCAAAGATTTCTATTTCAAGGTGGAAGACGATTTAAAAGGCTTTCAGGTGAGGAGGTTGTTATGGACTGAGTGTTAGTGACCTTGTCCTTAAATTCACATGTCGAAGCCCCACCCCCAGTGCTATGGTGTCTGGGCGGGAAGCCTGTGGGAGGTGATCAGGTTTAGATGAGGTCAGGAGGGTGGAGCCCCCCATGACGGGATTCGTGTCTTTATAAGAAGAGGAAGAGACACCAGAGCTTCCTCCCTCTGACATGCAAGGACACAGCAACAAGGCAGCGTCTGTAAGCCAGGGAGGGGGCCCTCACCAGATCCCAACCAAGCTGGCCCGCTGATCTCCGCCTTGCAGCCTCCAGAACCGTAAGAAGCAGATGTCTGTCGTTTCAGCCCTCGAGTCTGTCATGTTTGTTACAGCAGCCCGGGCAGTGAGACAGAGATAACAAATGAGTTTGTGTTTTCGGAAGCTTGTCCTATACCGTGAGAACAGAAACCAGACCTCAGCCTCTCTGGGTTCCCCAAAATTGCAACGCTGGAGCACGGGGAAGGTGTTGACCATACCTGCCTCAAAGAGTTTCACAGATTGGAAACCCTGCCAGTAAAATGGTCCCATGATTTGTGTTAACTTGATTCCTCAAAAGTGACCTGGGCCTGCGGATCTGAGAGTAACACACCAGACTGGAAACTTTGAGACTCACTCCCCTAAATTCCATGTTGTGTTTACCTTCTTCACAAACGTCTGTGTATTTTTTAGAGTCGTTTATTTTAAATGACCATTATTAACCCCAATCTGACTTTTCAATACAAAGAAACTGAAATATAGCAAATACTTATTCAGGGTATGGTTTGTTTCAAAATGAATTTAAGTGCCTAAGTGCTTAGCTTAGTCAATGGGAAATTGTCCCCAGTATTGAGCCCTCATTTTTAATTAAAAAACAAAACCCTGGTTAGTTGCTTACCACATGTTCTGAAGTAATTAAGGAAGGTTGTCGATAGAATTATAAAAGAATTATGGAGGAGAGATCCTATGTCTGTATATGGGTTATCGTTAATATAAAGCCTTGATTTTCTTTATTTTCCTTTGGTTTTATTTAATTTATAATACTCTTATCTGAAAGAGAGTCTGTAAAAATGAGCTGAAAAAAACTGTTCTTCCTATAAAGAGGGGCAATTTTTAAATTTTAGTAAAATGGACCCATTATTGAGGGATTGCTCCAGCCATAGAAAAGAATAACTGATCTAGGCCAGCAAACTTAAAAAGGGCCTGCAGAGGAGGCTATGAATCAGTATTGCTTTCCTTAGCAGCTCTTATTTTCTATGATTTCAAAAAGGGTAACTCATCTTACCTCCAGACTAAAGCTGCAAACTGTCTGATTTTAGTGCAATTACAACCACTAAATAAAAATACTTTTAACTCTACAATTGAAATAAGATAAACAATGCAAACAATATGCCTTTTCTGGTAAAACAAAGTACACTTAAATTTGTACTATAGTGTTAATGAATGATGTCAGACTTTTGATAGGGGGAAAAAGGAGCAAAGGTATTGGGTTTTTAGAGAAAGTCCACCAGTGAAAGGTTTTTGTCGTCATTTGCTTATTTGTTTGTTTTTAAAAATCTCAAAAACAATTAGCTGAAATACGGAAGACAAAGACTTACCTTTTCACCAGTCTGCTGGAAACATGCTTTTGCTCGGTTATTAGAAGCACAGAGGTCCTCAGGAACTGTCTTCTCTCCCAGTATAACAAGTAACTTATGCTGAAGTTTTAAGTTGTTGGCTGCATCACTATATATATATATAGTCCAGTTCTCAGTACTGAAGTCACAATCCACTTGGGTGGTACAATCAGTTATGAGATGTTGTAAGTAATTTGTCACCTTTAATAAGTACCAAGGTTTACGGACAATTGGATTTTTTATAAACATTAGACCATAATCAAGATTATATCACTGTAATAACATGAATTTCACTCACAACTCAGTATGTTCTCTTGAGTGAAAAAAGGAATAAGCGGACATAGAATTAGGCTGCCAAGATTTGCACATAAACTGCACTCGGTCTGATCTTTGCTATATCTTATCATCTGGGTATACCCATAAGAGTGTGGTACACGTATAAAGGCCATCTATAATATGGGTCCCAGCAGAAAAATTGGAAAGCCATCGATCTACCATCACCAAAATCAAAAACAATCTATACTCAGAGTCCAGATTGTTTTTCTCAAGGCAGGCAGGCCTAAATCAGGGTCAAACAGATATCCTCAGAGGCCAATGTCCACTAGTTAATAAATATGGAGGCAAAGCAAAAGTTGACGTTATACTTGAAACTTGAAAGCCTGTTTGGCTTTTCCTCGGGCTTTGATGAATTGCATAGATATTTTCCTCAATCGAGTCCCTGGGTCTGAGAAAAGCAACTTAAAGCAAACAGCCTGAAGACAGGCAAACAGATTAATGGAAAGGTTGAAGAGTTGAGAGAGAGTGTAACATGAGATAAAGTGAATAAATAACTAAAATGTAACCGCTGGGCTCTTGCTAATAGCCCCCAGGGCTGTGCGATGGCTCTTGGCCGATTGGCCACCTGGACACTGCAAATACACGGGAATTTAATTACATCTAAAGGAAGGTCTCTAAAAGGCTATGTTCTGAGAATGTTTAATGTTCTTGCAATATCTTTTGAATTCTTGCTCTAAAACCACACGCGGCATTCCCACATGAATCGGACACACAATGTCTATTGTGTTTGCATGATGTGTCAGTGAGGTGGCTACAGTGCAGGAGGAAGTGGGGTGAGTTTGGCATGATTTTCTCTTAATTAACAAGTCGATCCCTATTAATGGTGCTTCCTTTTTTGAGGATTGGTAAGCATGTTTGAAAAGACAAATCCAGTCTGTAACTCATCACCTGCTTATAGTTTGAAAAAGCCTTCTTCTCCCCACTTTTCTTTTAGAAACCAAGACTCTTGCCTTCAGTTCGAGGGTACCTCTCCTGCACCTCTCATTTCTTGCAAATCACTAAGTCGCGTTTGAAGGTTGTTCCTGTAAGTTCTGAGAGTAATCTGGAAGTCCCTCCACACCAGGACACTTGAACTTTTCCCTCTCTCAGGTCTCAATTCCCTTGTACTAATGTCTTATGTAAAAGTTAGATAATTTTCTTTGAGAGGAAAGTAACATGTGAGTTTAATGACTCTTTCCTGTATGCCTCTCACAGGTAGACCCAAAGCATTGGTTCCTCTCATTGCTTTCTTAACCTTCTGAAAAATAAAATTGTCAATAGAACAAGTCAAGAATTGATGTCATAACGTTTCCTTTAAAAATGGATTTCTCCTTCTAGGCCATAAACAACCTGAAGATTGAGACCGTACTTTGTAATTTCCCTTCCTGTCTCTGAGTCGTGATATTGAGCAGTATGCCCGCTGCAGAAGAGATCCTCCGTAAGGGTTGGATTGCTCCACTTCATAGAGTTGAATGTGAGGGGAAAACGTCAAGGGAGATTGACCTAGTTATTCAGATTCTGATTCCGTTTCTCCTCAGCCTTGTCCAGGAGAATGAAGGCGATCCAAGGCTATTGAGGATATCTGACTCAGGGCCCTGAGGGGAAGAGGGGGCTCTTGTCCCAGATGAAGTTATCTATTCATGATGTGGCTCAGTACGTGTGTGCTTTTAGGATTCTCATTCATGTATAAATAAAGCAGGTTCAGAATTAGTGCAGAGAAGGATGTCATCACTCCTAGCCTTCTGGGTTAGGGGCTGTGGGAATTTTCATTTGGCCTTTTTCATGCTTCCGGTGGCCGTCATTGTTTTACAGTGCCCAAAGTTCGCTGCTGAGTTAGATGCTTCCATTTCTAAAAGTCTACACATCCAAAAGGAAGTTGATGCTTAGAACATGCTCATAGGAAACTGCCCTGCTAAAGCGTTGGCGATGTGGCCATTGCTTTGAGTCTGCAGGGGGGTCTGTAAAGCACAGAGGCAAGTAGGATGTCATCTTCACGTGGATGATGTCAAGCACCTCAAAGGCAACATGTCCAAAACCAAACCCATTTCCTCCCTGACAAGCCCAATCCCTTGCATTCCCATCTCAACAACAGGCACCTTCATCCATCTAGACACAGGAGAAATCTGACAGCTATTTCTAATGTGTCTGTCTCTCTCACTACCAAGCCCACTTCCTCTCCAAGGCACCAGAGTCCTGTATATTCTTTCTACTTCATTGCTGTAAGCTGACCACTTGAATTCCTGTCTCACCCGATAGCTGTAATAGCCTCATAAGTAGAGTCTTATCTGCACAGTCATTGTTTATCTTTCAAAACTCAACTTGAGCATCACTTCCTCCATGCAGGCTCTCCGAACCCAACAGTCTGATCTGGGTGTCCCTTAAAGATGTACCTGACGGGGCACTTACCTTCTGCGTCATGAACATTGACTACCTTACGTCTCCTCCATGACATCCTGAGTTCTTTCAGTGCAGGCATCGTGGCTTTTCAGTCCTGACATCTGTGAGAATGGTTTCAGACTGCATAAATAAGGTGATTTTGTTTTGAAATTCTTTTTCCTATGGATTCTTGCTTATAACTGAACTCTTCTGTTAGAAAACTTCCCTACTTTTAATGACAAGTTTCTGGCCTCAGGTGTTGCTAGAAAGCCAGCCTGTGAGTCGACTCTTAGCCTACAAACCCGGGACCACCTGTCTGAAGCACAGACCTGAATTCTCAGTGGCAGTGACAAGACCACAAAGAAAGGAGTGTAGTAAAAAGACAGAGACAGCACCCAGAGTTGGTGGAAAGCCCAGGCAATGAAGGAGGGTCCTCACCCAGCCAGGTTCCAAGAGTTCCCGGGAAGAGGAAAGGAAGAGTTCCCATGGCCCCTCTGCCAGGGAGAGCAGGAGGGAGCAGAAATGCAAAGATGCCAGGAAATACAAAGAAAAGAGCTAGAAAAACAGTCTCTGGACAGGAAACCAAATGTAACCAGCCAGCTTCTGTGTTCAGTGGAGGTGATGAAGCCAGTCCCCGACTGAGCAGAAAAGGAAGTTGCCGGTTGAGGGGAGAAAGATGAAGCTGACCCTCCGTCCCCTATACCCCTGCACACAAGTTCACCTGCCATCTTGTGCCTACAGGCAAGGAATGCAAGGCCGCTTGTAGCTGTAGAGACCTCATCTATTGAAGCAGGAAGCAGAGATGGTCCTTTGTTCCAGAAACAGTAGAAACACAGAAGGGGCAGGGGCGGCCCTAGTTGGCACCTGACCCCCAGAGGGTTACTGATTTTGATGACAAGTCCCTTTCTAAGAGTCATGCTGCCATATCTGGCTGCCATCAGATAAGCATCCACTCCCTGGGACAAATTCCTTTGATCAGAGATTTTGTTTTGTTTCAGCTCATGGAGATGGATCACAGCGAGGCTTCTGAGAGTCAATAAGAACACGTTAATAGATTTTCTCTCACTGGGGAGGTGTACCAGTGTTTTAATCATCTTGTGGCTGCTTAATTAACATTTGTTGGCATTATTTCTGCTACTGTTAGCAAAATGTAAATATTTAAATGGCATGTATTTTTCATAGAGTAGAACTGTGAGCATAGAACTTGAGGCAAAGATCTGGCCTCATCTCCCTCTCTGCTCCATAAGACACCCTCTTAGCTTTTGGCAAATGTCTTAACTTCATGACTTTTCTCCCTCAGTTTCTTCACCTGTAAAAGAGATAATGCAAACAGTTCTAAGGGGAGGGAGGTATAACGATTAATCACCAACTGTCCGGAAAAAAAATCTCTGAAGATGAAAATGGGGAAATATAGCACTTCCACCTGTGAGCAGAAAGACTCAGCAGAGAGAGAACATGAAGGGACTAGAATCACATAGAGAAATAATTCTACCTATTTCGCATTTGCTCCACTTAGCTGCTCAGGGTGATGCATTTTAACTATACAGGCAGACCTCAGAGTTACCGTGGGTTCGTTTCCACCACTGCAATAAAGCCAGTATCACAATAAACTGAATCATCATCTTCCTGCTGCTGGAGGGTCTTGCCTTCAATTTAAAAAAAAAAAAAAAAAAAAACAACATCTGTGAAGCGCAATAAAACAGTCTGCCTGTGCGCACAAATACACCTGGTGAGCGACAGAAAGTTCAAGACAATAGATTAGTCCTAAAAATAGTTGTTCACTGAGAGGCCGTTTATTTCCAACTGGAGGTGATGCCCAGATGAATCCATTAAATATATCCAATCACAGCCTTTCATTTAAACTTCTAGATTAAAACTGTTTACAAGTTAGGAAAAGAGAAATTGCAAAAAAAATAAGGATTTTAGATGTATAGAGCAGGCAGTCCTCAAGGAGAAACATTACCCTACGTGTTCAGCCTGTGAGAAGGGAGTTTTTTAATATCTTGAGAAGACTGCGTGGAGATTGGTCCTTCTTCAGGGGACTTCTGGCCGCATATGATGCAGCAGTTTCCATGAACAGAAGTGACTGGAACAAAGGAGTCTGTCTGCCTGCGCGCATCTAAGTCAATGATATACGTGCCGGTTTTGCAGCAAAGAAAGTAAGGTTTATTTAGAGTTGGAAATCCCGGAGACACAGGTGAGCGAGCTGTTGCTCTCAACGAGTGTCTTTAGAGGATAGATTAGATGGGAAAAATCAGCCATCATGGAAACTAAGGACGTCGGTGGTGTGGAAACTACTGATTGGACGGGGCTGGGGTAATTGATCAGTGTGTCTAGTTCTGGGATCAGCATGGCACCACCCTGTCTGTCCCCTGGTCGGTGGGCCTGTTCTGCCTGGGGCTGAAACACACCTACAGCCAAGATGTTAACCTTAATCTAACTAAAACTTATTGTCTTCATGATCACAGACTTGAGGCTTCATTCTTAAAGGATTTGAAACTGGCTAGAACCTTATTCCTAAGGCTTAAGGGTTAAGGGAGCAGACCTACAAAGGTGGAAAGATGGATGGAAAAAAATGCAAGTGACTCACAGTGCCATTATCTAGGCAAAACCAGCCTGAATCAGAGAAAAGGCTGTATTTGAAATCTGGGTGCAGTTACGCAGGGACCCACCGCCAAAGGCTCCAGGAGGGTGAAAGGGCTGGGAAGTGAAGTCTGGATGGAACGTCTTACACTGTCCTTAATAGTGAGAAATTGTCTTTGTCCCAGGTCCTCTTCACCAAGTGAATGCGGATTCCTAGAGCTTCCATTTTGAGCTTAGCCAAAAAGTGCTACATTTTAAGAGATTTTAAGAGGTGGAAAGGTTACTGAACGAGGGGTTCTATTTCTAGCTCCACCACTGCACAGCTGCAGTGGGACCCCTGTTTCCATCCTGTAAAACAGACACTGTAGAGGCTTATAGCGGAGTGACGAATGTGCAGACTTCAAATCGAACCTTCTGGGTTTAATTCCATACTCAGTCGCATGCAGTTAACATACCTGGGATGAATTTCTTCTCTCTTAATTTCCTAACCAGTAAAGCAGAAATGTAATAATCCCAGGGATTCTGAGACTCAGATGATAGCATGCGTAAATCTCTAGAACTGACAAGGGCCCATAGTTAGTGCCCCAGTAACAGTTAGCTACTATCGTCACCATCTTCGTTGTCATCTCCTTCCT
>NW_006442103.1:2613506-2642253 GCF_000325575.1 Pteropus alecto | reverse complement strand
TGCAATGAACTACATTAGTGTAAGCTATGACCATTTCAATAAAAAGTCTATTATTGAGAGGCTGGGATATCCCAAATAATGTGAAAGGCGTAATAAGCAGCTCTCAGAGCGAGGCAGCACATCTATATGGCTTGGAGAAGGGTCTTCTTTGTTCAACAGAGTGGAGCCAGGTCTCCGGAAAGCTCACTGCTCATTATGGCCCTAACGTATGCGAACGATATTCTCTCACCAATCTGTGCCTCAGTCTCGCCTCTCCATAGTGCCATGGTTCCGGCTGCCTCACCTAGCAATATGCACAGGCGAGGAGGCTCCTTCCGCCCTGGGAGAGGGGCGTGTCTCCCGTACAAAAAGCATGCGGGAAGTTCAGGAGGTGGGAAAGGGGAGCGAAGCCTTGCGAAAGCGGAAGCGAAACAATCATAGGGGTCTGCACGCTCAGAGCTGCTTTTCCAGCAGCGGACCTGGAGGAGGTGTGCTCAGAACAAGCAACAACTGAGGCAGGATGGAGGAACCTAAAGTAGGAAGGGAAGGAAAAAGAAATGGCAGATTGCCTTTTTTATTGGTAGAGAAGGTACAAATGCCAGTCTGTCAACTCAAGTGAGCGAGAAGGGCAACAGCAATTTTTTTTTTTTTTTTTTTTTTTTTTTTTTTTTTTTTTTTTTTTTTTGTGGAACTAATTATTAGGCCCCTGTTTCTACGGTGGAGATAGCGTCAGGCAATTCCTATCCGACGCCCGTGGCTCTCGCACACCAGGCAGGAGCTGCTCAAATGCTCCCTTGTCGACAAAGCCTCTGCTGGGCACATTATATGAAACGACATCCTCAAACCTATTCCAACCTCTTTCTGCCTTGTCCTGTTTTGTTCTCCATTGCACTTGTCACTACTTGATATATATACATATATATATATATGTATACACATACACACACACATACACGCAAATATATATTTGTTTAGATATATAATTTATATTATATATATAATTTGCTTATTGTCTTCCACCACTAGAATGGAAGCTTCATGAAGACTTTACTGAGCATCAAGTCCACTGGGGGCAATCTGACTTCCATGACTGTAGACCACCTATGTCAGCATGACTTAGTTGTTCGTTACAGAAAACCTTTTCCCAGAAAAGGCAAGGCTATAAGACAATAAATAATCTCACTGTTTACTTCAAGAAATTCCCTCAGAACAATTTATCAAGACAATGACCAGCTCACCTAGACAAACAGTTTGCTCATCAACCCCAGTTTACTTAGCAAGACTCACTTCCAGGCTCACTTCTCTGCACTGGCCAGTCCCGACAGATTGTATCACAGTCTGTGTCATTCCATTCAGGTCCCCACTGTGAAGACCCAACTTAAGCTGCTCAAGTTCAGACCCCAGAGTCCTATAACATTTTACTTTTGAGTTCTCTTTTCTGAGACACACTTAAAACTCTGCCAGGGTTGTACTCTGTCTTCCTGTAGCAAGTTCTAATAAATTTGGTGATCGAACACACAGCTTGTCAGGTGATATTTTGAGAAAGATCGGTATTAATTTATTTCTGTGTTGGCCACACCTAGGCAAGTAATAGAAAGATAACAGGTGCTCTACGAGTGTTTATTGAGCGGATGAATGAATGAACAAAGAATTGGGTAGAGGGTCCCCACCCTTCAGTTCCCGCAGTTTGTTGAAGGAGATTTACGTGTTGGCGCCTGATCTATGGGGCAGATTCTCGGCCCAGACGGGCATCTGTTATATCGGTCTTCCCTTTGGGTCCTTGGCCATTGGATCCTGAAGAATGCTGATGGGTCATTCCTTCGATCTTGTCCATACTGGCTCCTTCAAGCCCCGATGGCATTCTTGGTTATTGCTGTACTGTCATTATTTTGCTGCTTACATGCCACACAAATTGCAAAAAACTCACTAGGACTGACGTAGGCTTTACTCCATCTTTTTGCCATTTTGAGTTCACAGGAAGTCCTTTGACTGTTATGTGCCACACTGGTTGTTTTCAGCTCATCCTTCTAAGCACACTAGGCATTTCTTCCACCTTGCACAATATTCCACACTTCTACTTGAAGAACTGGAATTTGACAGTGCCCTAAGCTAACGGTTGGCAAATGTTTTCTGTAAAGGGCTAGATAGTAAATATTTAAGGTCTCTGCTGCAACTATTCAACTCTGCTATTTTAACATAAAAGCAGGCATGAACATTACAGAATAGGTGTGTGTTTTCAAAAAATAGGCTGCTGGCTCATGGGGCAGTCAGTTGGCTTCTCCCATTCTGTAGGCTTTCCTAGGGAATAGAAGACAGGATTTTGCTACTCTTGGATCTACAAATTTATCGAGGTTCGATCACTTCTCCCCAAGTCTCAACCCACTTTTGGGAACAAGATATATATAACTCCTCCTCAGCCCTTCAAACATTCTAATCACTTTATTTTCCTTTTATGATAAAGTCTTGGGGACAAGAAAAAGCTGGCTTTGACAAATAACTTTTTCTTCCAAATCTATTTTATCTTTGAACCTCAGCTTTAAGAAATGCCAAGAATTTGACTCTCTTATCTATTCTTCTTGAGGAAAAGATGCATTATTTATCCAAGTGGGAGAATATAAAAATATAATAATAGGATATTCCAGGAGGAAATATCAGCTAATGTTTCAAAATACCATTGGCATTTTGTTATAACATGGCTCCTGGGGAGAATGGCAGGTGGAAGTGGAAAGAAACTCGGGCAGCCCATCAGTGGGGCAACAGGGAGTGCACTGTGCAGCAAGAGGCCCAGGAGCGGCCCTGCTTCACAGGGACGAAAGCCACTGTGAATCATGTGGCCGGCCTTTCTCCCACTGACTCAGCCGCGTTGGGGCCAGCAGGTACGTTTCCTGCCACTGAAACGGAGGGGAAAGTTTTGGTGTAAGTTTTAGCCCAGAAGAGAAATTTGACTCTGGGGTGGTATCAGAAGAAAGGAGGCAGGTGAGAGCTCTACGATGATGTCACCTAGATACTCTGCTCATTTTTTTCAGATTTGGAAACTAGATAATAATAAAAACAGTTGAATAAAATCCATGGAGTGTGGTTTGGCCTGGAAAAACTGTGTGTGATTTGAACAATGGCAAGGGAGGATTCCCAAACAGGTATAACCAAAGGCATATTAAACACGAAGCTGAAAATATCACATGAGTTTACCATATCCTAGAGAGTGGCTCCCATTTGGAATGGTCACAATAGCATCTCCTCTGAAAATGGTGGCTTCCTGCTTGGGGGCAAAGAGCTTGCCTCCTTATCTAAGCCCATTGCACAAAGTGTCTCATGATAGGAGAGAGACACACATACAAATGGGTAAACAAACAAACAAACAAACAAACAAAAACTATATTAAAGTGAGTAATATTTTCCTAAAGTAAAGAAGCCAGGAGGGTGGGGGATGCTGCAAGAAGAGAAAGCTGGAAAAGGAAACGTTAGAAAGAAATAGTGAAGGAGATGGATTTCAGAGGATGATGAGCACAAAGGCAAAGGAAAACCTAATTTGAAACAATCAGTGGCATACGAATATTTGGAAAAAGAGGAATGAAAACTCAAAGTGAAAGAATAAAAGTGTAAAATTTTGAATGTCAAAGAAAAGCTTTTACAAATAGATTTTAGATGGAAGATGGTAGGTATCAAATAATTATGGGTTTTGAGTTCCATTAGTCTTATTTAAAAGCAACTTACAGTTTTATTCTAAAAAATAACATTTATAATATTCTAGAAATTAAATCCTTTATAATTATTCAAATTTATAACAAGAAATTTTAGATACATTACTTAAGATACATTAAGGAGAACATACATTTTCAAAATTCTTTTAGGAGGTACATGAGCAAAAATTACTGAAGACCACAGTTATATAAATATATAAATGACTATAAGCTCTTATGGTAAGGGTTTATATGTCTTGTTTGTAGATGTGCCCCTTAGGATGTAGTGCAATGCCTAAGACATAATACAAATTTCATACTTTTTTTGGAATTAAGAAAGATTATAGAAAATCTGCTCCTATAAAAAGGGGAAGAATATTGCTTTTTGGTAGAAAAAAATTATAGCATAAAAAAATCACAACAGATGTAAAGGCGTAGAACGTCCTTTGGGAAAGTACTGTTTCCCTATTTTTGTTTTATGTGCTTAGGAATTTATGGGGTAAAGCAAGTGATTCAATCTTGGCCAATCAAAGCACCAAATTTCCCTGGCTACGGGGATTGGTTCAGAGGAAGATACATGACCTCCAACGTGTCCAATCAGAGAAATTTTATATTCTGGCCATAGGGATCATTTCATGCATTGACACGTGACCCAAACTGATCCCACCAGGCTAACTTCTAAGACCGGAGGAATTATTACAAGGAAGCGAAGTTCATCATCTGCAAAACTGGGATAAGAATATACCCCTGATAGATGTTAGAGAATTAAATGCAGTGACGTCTGTGATCTACTTGCACAGTAAATTTGGCAGTTAGGTCATTAATGATGACCATTTATGATTTGGCAAAAGAATTTTCTGTGGAATGTTGGTGACAGAAGTCAGACCGCAGTTGACTAAAAAAGTTATGTCATGTGAAATAGTGAATATAGATTATACCTGTAAACAGTGAATGCAAAGAGAGGTGAAATTACATCATAGTTAGAAGGGGATACAGATCGAAGATGTGCATATGTTTGTGCGTATGTGATTATTTTATGCAATTCGAGTATGTTTATAGGCAGAGACAGAATCCTAGGGGACAATTTAGAGCTAGAAAAGACAGTAATTCATGGAGGAGTTTGTAAAAGGGCAAGAAGAAGAGTATTAGAGAATTTATTTTTGAATAGGATGGGCTCATTCTCCAAGACTGAGGAGAAGGGCATATATGATAGCAATGTTGGCAGGGAGAGGCTATATTTCTATTTTGATTCTAAAATTGTGTTGGGAGTAGGGAGGGGTATCACAAGATCATTATTTCCCCTCTAATTCAATGAAGATTTTTAATTTTTAAAAGATTTCAGCTTTATTGAATTGACAAAATTATAAGATATTTGAAGTGTATATCATGATTTTATATATTTATACATTGTAACAGGATTCTCCAAATCTAGTTAATTAACACATCCATCACCTCACATTTTTATCTTTTTTTTTTTTTTTTGGTGACTACATTTAAGTTCTCTCTCAGCAAATTTCAGTTATACAATCTTGTTATCAATAATGCCACCATGTTTTACATTGGCTCCTCAGACCTTGTTCATCTTATAGCTGAAAGTCTGTATCCCTTTACTAAATTCTCCTCATTTCTTCCACCACAGCCCCTGACAACCTGTCAACCACTTTCTACTCTGTGTTTCTGTGTTTGTTTGTTTGTTTAATTTTACACATAAGTGATACTACGTAGTATTTGTCTTCTCTCTGTCTGGCTTATTTCACTTAGCATAGTGCCCTCAAGTTGCATTCATGTTGCCACAAATGGCAGGATTTCCTCTTTTCTCATGACTAAATAATACTCCATTTCAATCTTTCATATATATGTTGTTTCCACATCTTTGCTGTTGTGAATAATGTTGCAATGAAAATGGGAGTACAGATATCTCTTTCATATCTTATTTTAGTTTCTTTTAGATATATACCCAGAAGTGAGATTGCTAAGTCACATGGTAGTTCCATTTTCAATTTTTTGAAGAACCTCAATACATTTTTCCATAATGGTTGCATCAATTTATATTTCAACCAACAATGTACAAGTTTTCCCTTTTCTCCACACCAACACTTTCCTCTTTTTGATAATAGTCATTCTAATTGGTGTGAGGTGATATATCTCATTGTGGTTTTGATTTGCATTTCCTTGATGATTAGCGATGTTGAACACATTTTCATGTGTCTGTTGGCCATCTGTAAGTGTTCTTTGGGGGAAAAAAAGCCTTTTCAGTTCCTCTGCCCATTTGTAATTGAATTGTTTATTTTTTGCTATTGAGTTGTATGAGTTCTCTAAACATTTTTGGTATTAATCCCTTACCAGATATAAGGTTTGCAAATATTTTCTCCCATTCTGTAGGTTGTCTTTTCATCTTGTTGATGGTTTCCTTTGCTATATGGAAGCTTTTTAGCTTGTTTTTGTTTTTCATCGCTAAGACCAATGTCAAGGAATTTGCCCTCTTCTTCTAGTTTTATTGTTTTAGATCTTAAATTTAAGTCTTGATTATATTTTGAGTTCATTTTTGTGTATAGTGCAAGATGGAGTCTAGTTACGTTCATTTGTATGTTTTCCCAGCACCATTTATTGAAGAGACTATTTTTCCATATTGTTTATTCTTGACTCCTTTGTCATAAATTAATTGACTGTATATGCATGGGTTTATTTCTGGGCTTTACATTCTGTTCCATTATTCTTTGTTTCTGTTTTTATCCCAATACCACACTGTCTTATTACTATAGTTTTACAGTATAGTTTGAAATCAGGAAGTGTAATGCCTCTACCTTTGTTTTTTTTCCTAAAGATTACTTTGGCTATTCAGGGGCGTGTGTGTGTGTGTGTGTGTGTGTGTGTGTGTGTGTGTGTGTGTGTGCGCATGTGCACATGTGCACATGTGTGGTCTCATACAAATTGTAATATTGTTTTCTCTATTTCTGTGAAAAAATGCCATTAGAATTTTGATAGGGATTGTATTGACTCTGTAGATTGCTTTGGGTAGTTGGAACATTTCAATAAAATCATTTTTTCCTATCCACGAGCACAAAATATCTTACCATTTATTTATGTCTTCAGTTTCTTTCATCAGTGTCTATAGTTTTCAGTATTCATCTCCTTGGCTAAATTTATTCCTAGGTATTTTATTCTTTTTGATGAAATTGTAAGTAGGATTATTTTTTAAATTTATTTCTGATTGAAATAAATCGGAAATGCAACTGAATTTTATATATTGATTTTGTATTCTTTACCGAATTCGTTTATTCTAACAGTTTTTTGGTGGAGTATTTAGGGCTTTCTATATATAATATCATGTCATTTGCAAATAGAGACAGTTTTACTTCGTCTTATCTTATTCTGAAGCCTATTTCTTTGTTTTGCCTAATTGGTTTGGCTAGGACTTCTAGTACGATGCTAAATAAAAGTGGTGTAAATGGGCATCCTTGTTTTGTTACTGATCTTAAAGGAAAAGCTTTCAGCTCTTCATCATTGAGTATGATGTTACCTGTGGGGTATATAACCTTTTTATGTTGAGATACCTTCCCTCTATATCCAATTTGTTGAGAATTTTTATCATGTTTAGATGTTGAATTTCATCAAATGGTTTTTCTGCACCTCTTGAGATCTTATGATTTATCCTTCATTTTGTTAATGTGGTATTATCACATTGATTTGCTGATGTCGAAACATCCTTGCATTTCTGGAATAAATCCCACTTGACCATGGTACATGATTCTTTTAATGTATTGTTTAGTTCAGTTTGCTATTACTTTGTTGAGGATTTTGCATCTATGTTCATCAAGAATATTGGCCTATAGTTTTCTTCTTTGTAATGTCCTAGTCTGGTTTTGGTGTCAGGGTAATGCTGGCCTTATAGAATGAGTTTGGAAGCATCCCCATCTTCTATTTTTAAAAAGAGTTTGAAATCCAAAGGGACAATTTAGAGAGAGAGGAGAGAGCATATCTGATAGAGCATTTTCTCTTCATAGGATATTTTCTCTTCTTCATAGGGCAGGAGGCCACTGAGAGAAATTATCCTTGAATAGGATGGACTTGTTTTCTGAGACTGTAGAGAAGACTTTAGCGATGGTTATGTTGGCAGGGAGAACTTGAGTTTTCACTTGATGATTTCTATTTTGATTATACAGTTGAGATAGGGAAAGGGTAGTGGTATCATAGGATTATTTACTGAGTGAAACAGCACATGTATGCATGTATGTGTTAGGGCTGTATGTTAGTGTGTGTGCATATGTTTATTAGATAGGGGGCTTGAGTAACACATGCTGAGAAGAGGAGCAGGAGTCCATCAAGATCATTTGAAATGACTGATAGAGAGCATTGAAGAGCAAGCGAGACTAGAAAGCCCATATTTGTGATGGCTTCAAATCTGATAGGTATGAGCCTGTCTTCATCTTTGGATGCTAAGCCCATGTGTATTAATGGAGAAGTCTGATTATAAAACTGCATTTCAGAGTAGGCACAACACACCACCAAACAACTGATATTTACAGTAACTTTTGGACAAAGTTGCCATTTGGATCCCATCTAATGTGTTCTTTAAAGCAAATGCAGTAGTATTCCAGTTGCAGTGATGATGGACCTCTCTATTATCATTTTATATTTAACACATTCTAAGCCTATGATGATTGTACATCATAGATGTTAGATCTTAAAGGTTCTGCTACAGATTTTTTAGGTCAACCATGATTTTCAAGATAAAAGCACTGGTGCTCAGAGTCCTTAAGCTAGTTTCTCATCCTAGGAACTCAGCTCTTCTAATCTAGATGAGTGTTTTTCCTACTATACTGTGATTTTTTTCTTCCACTTACCAAATATTTTAAGTGCTTTTTCTTCCCAGAGAGCAAGTCTCCAATTACTTTACCATTAAAAGCATTATTTGTTGTCAACACTTTTTAAACATGCAGCATTTCCTCTTTTTCCAAGAAGGAATAATATTTTAGCTTCTCTGCAATCACATCAATTAATTATAGTAATTCTGCTCATGAGAAAATTTATCTCCTAAATGGTTAAGTGATTTATTCAAAGTCAGATTTAAATCATTGGCAACTCTTCTAGACTTTTAAATTTATATTCTTACGTATTAAACTTCAGCTTTAAATCTAAGAATTTTTCATGATAGGATAAATATTTTCTAGATGAAAAAATACAATTGAACTAAATAAATGTAGTAAATCAGAGGCTATGATGTCTTCTGTTTGTATAGACCAGTATAAATGAATTAAATCTAAATAAATAAATTTTTATTTTTATTGTTTTTTGCTTTTAAGTTCAATTAATCATTCTTGAACCCTATCTTATCTAATAAATTGAAAGAAAAAAAAGCTTAGTTTAATACAAATATCTAGGGGGAAAAATGCCTAATTTTTTTTTCTATGTAGGACCTTTCCAGCTTGTTCTTTCTTCCCCATTGACTTTAGAAATATGTTCATTTTTAACTCTCATTGTATTATTTCAAGTAAGTGGTCTTTTAGGCCACACAAATTCTTGCCAGATCAAATATAAATGGAGTGAACTAACCTATATTTCATAAGGTCATAAGGAAAGGTTTAGAATTTAACAAAAAAAGTATACATGCCTCTAGATGCAAAACAACTTCACATTTAGATCAATACACAAAGAGAAATCCTGTTTTGTTTGCAATATTTTGGTATATATCCTCTGATTTTTGAAGTGTTCGTTTCCTCCATTTAAGAACTAGGTACTTTAAAAGTAATAGATACCAGCACACAAATTTTTTAATTATGCTTTCCTTTTTAAAAAAGTAGGTTGAGAAATTAATAGAAATGAAGAGTTTTTGTTACCATGAAAGGATATATGTATCTTAAAACAAAATGTATGCTACCAGTGAATGGTTTAGAAGAGATATATATATTTGCTCTTATTTTGGTAAATGATTTGTCCTAACATTTTCATGGTTATATTAAGTATTATACTTTGCTTAAGTATTAGGTCTTAGTAAATCACTGTTGTTACAATAATCACAACTGCCAAAATAACTTCAGTCAAGTAAATTCCAATGGGGAAAACATATTCACATAGCACATAGTACTACCTCTTATCTTTGTTAAACAGTTGGCTGAAAACCACATATGTATGCATGTATGTGTTCGGGCTGTATGTATCCCAGATTTTTGAGTTAATACATATTGTACTCAAACACCACACAACCAAAATCTGTGATACGTAGGATTTGGCAATCCTCCTCATGTATCTACAATTAAACTAATGAAGATACATGCAGGATAAAAGTAGCAATGTAGAGTATTAGCCTCAGAGAATGCTAAACCAAAATTCATATTAAAAATAAATATAATAGGCAATAAAACTCCTGTGATTGACTGATTGGCATTTCTCAAGAGTTATATGAATAAATCTGAACCACAGATCAAAGCAAGATTTTAGCACTGACTGTTTTCCTATGATAAAATAGGTTTCCTGAGATTTAACTTGAGAATAAATGAAATTTCTAGCAGCTTCATTACAGCACTAAGACAACTTTAGACTGTGCTTCTTGAAATTATAATCATGTTTGTGAATTTCAAACAAAGCTCAAGTTCAAAATGCTGTAAGGTCATGGTTATATATTATCCCTTGAATTCTAAGGAATGGATGAAAACCTACACAAGCCTGTAACTGAATGTTGGTGTGGTGCCATAACATATATTTTACAATATAACACCCTGGAAAAACAGTGCTGAGGAAGACCAATGCAAAGCTTTCAAGTATTTTATAAACCAATCATTAATATCAACTAAGCATTGTGAGTAGTCAATAGCTGTAAGAGATGCAGTTACTGGCCCTTTATTACTGGTTTGAAAAGTATGGAGAAACTAATGATGTGAAATGCAGATATAGATTAAGAACTGGCACAAAAATGATAAACTGAACCATAGAAAAGAGAGTTTGAAGCAATTACCAATCAGGGAGATTCTAATAAATCAATCAGCATTTCGGTTGCTCTTCAACAACTAGATTCATGGTATTGTAAATTATTTACATTTTTAAGTGGCTCACCTGGCTTAGCAATGACATTCAAATAATTACCATAATGTTGCCTGACAAAGACATCTTAGAAAATTGCTATTTAACACTAAGATTCTAATGGAACAAGGGAGTGGGAGGTAGGAAAGGAAGAAGACGACTTCACTAAGCCAGATGGAAGAAATATTTTTTTAAAAGTGCCATAGCTAAAGGAATAAAATTTTAACAAACATCAACAAATACAAATTTAGTCTCTCCACATAGAGCGTATGTGTTGATGCAGAATTGTGTAATTCCTAAGAGTATACGAGTAATTTATATCACTAAAAAATAAGCCTCTATTCATACATTTGGTGCAAACCATACAATAGGTAGGTCTATTTGTATGTTGTAGCCTTTCTGATCAGCAAATATTTAAATTCGAAGCAGAACGACAGAAGTAACAATACAGCATTAACACTGCTTTCCAAAAACAAACAAACAAACAAACAAACTTTTCTGTTCTTGAAATACTTCTGAGGTGAAACAGTCTGGATTTATATAATTAAGTTCCACGGAGCGTTCAAATTTTTCCCTGTGGTGGAATTTCAGAAATTACTTTCCAAATTATCCTCTGTGCTGAATTAATAGAGTGCATACGCAAAGAAAGAAAAGTGCTTTAAAGATAAGGGCAAAGAGGGGAAAAAGTTCTTAAGCAGTTACCCATTCATGATGAAGGCATCATTTTCTTCTTCTGGGCTCTTAGAAGCATACAAAACTTGACTCAGTCCCAGCCCTCAATGAGCGCACAGTTTATTTGGATAGAGGGCCAATAGAACAAGAGATAAGAATAAAAATTTCTACCCACTCTCTGTATACAACCTTACCCACTCCTATTGCTTAAACTATTATTTACCTGGCACAGCTGAAAGACTCCCTGGATATTATCTCCATTTCCACCTCTTTTCTGTGCTCTATATATGCGTTCACAACCTAAGTGGATGTTCCAATTGTTCTTTATGAAACTGATGCTCTAAAACCACACTACAAATGCTCCTTTTCCTACTTTTTTAAATAGAAATTTAAAATTTAGATAATAGCATAATCCTCTGGTCATCAATGTTCTTTTCTTCCATGTGTCTCACTTGTCTCCCAGCCCGTCTCTGAAATATTCTTCAAATTCTCTCCACTTCACTGCCTGAGTTCACAGTGAGTGTGATCTTCGGCCTGCACGTTTCATGAGTTTCCCCAACTGATCTCGGCTACTCTAGGTTTTCACTGCAATCCATCCCCATTCCCACCAGCTAGCTATTACGAATCTGATCACAAAAGCCCTTTTTTAAATATTCACAATTTCTATCCACAGGGAAGACTAAAATCCACAGCATGACAGATTTACCAACTTTTCTAGTCTTACTTCTCGCCACTCCCCACCTCCCATATTTCAATATTGAACTATTCATGAGCTGAATGTAATGTCTTTCCATTATCTGTACCACAGATGCCTACCTTACCCATTTCTCCTTCTGGGGAATGCTTAGCTACCCTTCAATATTCCAGTTAAGTATCGCTTCCTCTGTGGCATTAATTTATCCCTCCCATGTGCTCTCATAGCACAGTTATACATCTCTATTATAATCATGGAAATATAGTTGTTTTTTCTTCCCTAGATTGTAGGTCATTTTTGCAATTTTCACTTGAATCGAACAGGTTTGGCAAGTGCAGTGATACAGGTAAACAGTCTTTTTGTGGAGACAAATGACCACGTCAGTCTAGGCTGAGAAATCAAGAAAGGGTTCCGGTAACACAGTTTAGTCTTAGAAAGAGTCAATCAGCAGGCTAGGAAAGTGGCAATTAAGAACACTGCAAGAGGGACAAACGTGTACAAGCTATGTTCAGTAACCTCCGCTAGTGGTAAAGTTGGAAAGTATATACAGGTTATAGGAAACAGGAAAAGGGAATTCATGACCTTGATCCTCAAAATTTTGATTTAAAAATGACTCTGATGAGTTGAGCTACCCTCCAAGTATGTACGATTTTGTAGAACTGTACTTAGCAATTCAAAGAATGTAGATTTTGATATTGATCTGGGTCAGGATTAGTTGGGCAGGCGTGGCATAAGTATACAAGTATAAGGGAAAGGAAGATTTTAGTGAGTGGTTCAGATAACAGTTCTTGGTTCCAGAGTAGGTAGAACTGGAAAGAATCAAGGAACACAGGCTGTTTTCAAAAACAAGATATACTGAGATTGAGAAACCTAATAGGTACTTATTAAGCACTTACTGCATGCCAAATACCGTTAGGTGCTGGAGATACAGCAGAAGAAAATCCCCGTGATGTTTGCTGAAGTTCAGCTTTTCAGAGAAAAAGCAGTTACGCAAGATACAAAGATCAGATATAGAAGAGATGACAGTGTTATGGTCTGGGTCACTGGAACTTGGGAGAACCAGAAATTCTCCTAAAGAATATATTCCCTAAGCCATAAACACGGACAGGAAATCAATTGGGACATTGTCAGCACTTGGGTGATAAGAGAAAAAAGGCCAATTGTGAAAGTGAGATGAAAATGAGCAGAAGGCATAGTTGGATGCAAGTTTCATTGTAGTGGTATTTACCTGAAAGTTGAGGATGGAGAAAAGGGGTAGTGGAGAGAAAAAAACATGCCGATTGCGTGGGACACCATGTGAAATGAGAGGAATCAGGTCTTAAGTGCAGAACACATTCTAGGAACACTGTAAGGGCTTTGTTTACCATGGATCAAGAGTTTCATAAGCCCAGTGGAAAGGTGAAGGACGTGGCAGTAGGAAACTGGTTCAGAAGAGAAAGCGAAGGATGAGGATGCGTGTACAGTGGATTTTAAATGACTTGATCAAGAAGTGGACTTAACTGACTCAAGTGTTACAAAAAGCGCTGGTGCAGCAGATGGAGCCCAGGTGCTGGAGACAGACTTCCCAAGTTTGATTTCCAGCTTCACCACTTACATTGCGACTTTGGAAATTACACATCCTTTGTATAGAGCTTGCATATAGGAATTCTTAATTTTTAGCTATTATTCATGTGCTGAAGCCCAAGAAAGTGATAGAAGTTGAATGCAGCTACTCGCTGAGGCCTGGGTTATATGCAGGTATAGGTGGAAGCCAAACACCACCAAAGATCTGACTAGTGGATGTTGACACCATCCACAAGTGCAAGAATAGGTCCTTAGTGGAAATGGAGGTCAATGAACTGAGAAACTGAGCAGATGAGGCCTTGGTACATTGATGCCAATAAAAACATAACTACCCAAATTAAAAGACTCAATAGAATACCATCACCTGGTCTGTGATAAGGAACTCCCACTGGAAACTGAGCTTGGTTTTATTCGTCCCATCACTTGGCTCTGAACCTCAGAATCAGGTAGGCAGGGCAATGAGACAGGATGAGAATAAACCCATCAACAGAAAAACTATGCGTATTTATGGAGGCGTATGATAAAGTTTTATCACTAAAGGTCTGTCGGCTAGACAACATTGGGGGGATTAGTGTTTAAAACGACTTTGGTAGTAATGTCCACCGAGCCTCATTTGCCATAATATAAACATATCTGCCACACATGTACAAATGCTGAGTTCAGCATATGTAAGCATTACTAAGAAATATTAATTCCTAGCTCTTACTACAGGACCACGGCTACAAATCTAAACCTACTGGACATCAGATTTGTTTTCATGTTAACCCTGCTCCAACATGTGTCTTTTCCTGAAGCTTTACTAAACCCCTAATTACCTAAAAAAGGAAAAAGTTTTCATCCTCACCCTGTAGGAGAAAGATGGAGGGCAGCTGAAAGCTCTGGCTCTCGAATGCAATTGCATTTAGACTGTATGATAAAAATGTACTAGATTTACAACTAAAGGAGAAAAATGTTATGTAATGTAAAATAGTGTCACAAATAAGTGTTACATAGATAAGTGACCAGGACCGAGAAGAAGATTCAATAAAGATCTTTATCTTCCTTTGACTCAGGACTACAATATGGATAGTTGGCTTTTAGTGTTGGTTGTAT
The DNA here is from genome assembly GCF_000325575.1 of Pteropus alecto. NCBI lineage: Eukaryota > Metazoa > Chordata > Mammalia > Chiroptera > Pteropodidae > Pteropus > Pteropus alecto. The sequence continues at coordinate 2,627,556 of NW_006442103.1, read as the reverse complement.
AGACAAAGGAGTATGTCTTCATCCGGCACTACAAATCCAACAAAGCTAAATAATAAATAAGGTCCATGGTTGATTTTGGTCACGTCTTCATCACAAGCAAAGGAAACTATAAATTTAGGTTCTTAGAAAATACATGATGTTTGTTCCCCCTGAAGGAAGACAGGGAAAGGGGTCACTGTGATTCCAGATCTCTATGCATGAAGTGTTGATTTTTGAATGTAGATACAAGAGTAAAAGGACACACCAAACCATGTTTATTTCAGAAATCCTTACTTTGCTGTTTCTGTCTTGTTTTATAATACACATCATTTCCTACCACTGCTTCAACTCATCGGTAAGAAACCACATACTTCAGCTCTCCAACTTCAACAGCAGATAACATTCTTGTCTTGAAAAAAAAAAAATTCTTGTGTACTAGTCGTCGTGTATATCATAGTCAGGTTTAGAATTTACTAAAAATAGTTAGGTGCCAAATTAAAACAAAATTTGCATTAATTTTGCCAATTATTTTGCATTTATTAGGCCATATATTAGACCAACATGGTCTGAAATTTACGCAGTAAATAAAAATAGACCGAATGATCCCTCTGATCTCCTTAAGTCAAACACTATGAATCTGCTCAAATAGCAATTCGTTTAAAGTATGTAAAAAAATGTGAGTTTTGAAGTTTATGAACTGAGATTTGACCTGGACATCAACCCCATACATCACCCCAGTTCATGATTAATAAAACAAGGGAGACACATAAAGAATATTTTTGAGGGAGAAAGTATATATAGGTAAGGGAACAGTAGAGTTTTAAGTTCAGTGATTCAGTGATGAGAAAGGAAACAAACACTACCATATTTTTGTAAATTCTGTTTACAATAAAGGTCAATTACCATAGACATCTTATTTGTCTACTTTATTTCCAATGATTCTCATTAAACTCTACATATGACTGTTGTAAACAAAATGATAAGCTGAGGTAGATAGCAAATTTACAGGCACAGGTAGTAAAGTATGTTAAATTTTCACCATTAAACTGGTTTTGTGTGGTTGTAAACTCATGAATGCATTGGAAAGTATAATCTTACTGAAAGTAGCTTAAAGGTAAATTATGATTAACATACTTTTTTATTAATGTTTAAAATTATTGGACTCATTTTTAAAAAATGGTTATTAAATTTTTATAAAGGGGTCTGTGCTCATCTACATTAATTCTTTTGACTTGACAAACCTGACATTTCAGATTTAAAATTTCTCTATTATTTAAGAGTAGGAATTCTCAGAATTCTCAAGCCAAAACGGCAGCCTTAACAGGAGAGTGAACCTATATTCCTACTGGGCCTAAAGCATAACAGCGAAAAATGGCTTTGCAATTTCATTTTGTTTAACTTGGGTGTTTTTCTAATGATAGCTACATTGTTTTAATAGGAAAATATTTTTAATTACCATAAGAAAAGAAAATGCAAAACCAAGCAGCATGTTTTGTTTCACGTCTGGTGCTTAGAGAAGCATGGTCACAGGTTTCATGCTGTCAGAGGATAATGCAGCCTTACCATGAGGGTTTCCTTTTAATGGCACTCAACGAAACATCTGGGAGTTTTGTTTTTAAAAAAGTTCTGAGGTTCTTAGATAAGTTTAAACTTAAAATTTGTGTATTTTTGAATTAGAAAAAAACTATCTCAACTTTTTATGAAACGAATAGTTTAAGAGTAAATTTGCCGTTACATCAATCTTGTTCTCTCTCTTAAATTCATTTTACCAACTAGTTGTTTAAAAACTGATCTTAGAATAGAGTCCAAAAGCTTTAGAATGGCCAATAATCCGGCTTCTTCCTATCCAAACACATTTCTCGAACTCTTCCCCTTGTCTCATCATCTATGACTTCCGCCATCCTGAACGTTCAGTTTCTCCAGGGTGCCATCTTCTTGATCCAGGTCTTTTTTAAACAAACTTTTCTGTCTACATTTCCTTTCCTCATCCCTCTCTCCGACCAAGCTGAGTCTTAAGTCTACCTCCCTCCAAGAAATCTTTCCTAATAAAGGTTGAGTACCCTATAGTAATAATAGCACCCAACAGTTTCTCCATACAACTTTGATCAAACTGTGTAGTGCTTCTTTACTGATCTCACACCAGACCAAAAAAACATTATAGGAAGGAACCATTTTATATGCTATTTCACAGTATCTAAGCTGGTACACAGTGTGTGATAACTTGCTGAATGAATTAAGAGGTGAAAAGTAGATTTAAAAAAAATAGAAAAGTATAAACCTAATAAAAATTCAGATTCTAGTTAGTAGAATCTGATTTTCCTACCACTACAGACATTCCCCCAAAATATGTATCTACAGTTTATAAAGTGCTTACATAAATCATCTTACTTGAAACTAAAAATGACCCTGTAAGACAGAAGGAATATAGGTAAGAAAATAGGTTCAGATAACTTAACATGCTTTGCTCAACCTACTCTAATCAGTAAGTGGTGATGTTTTCTGATGTCTAATGTCACATTATCCTGCTATATACTATTTGTCACAATGTGAATTATACTAGAGGCTCCTCGAAAAAAGATAGTTATATAATACAATATAAGCATTTCCAGAAACTGCCACACCATGTGAAATCACATAATAAAAACTGGGCTTATGGGAAAAATTAGGGTCAGTGGCACAACACTCAAAAACTTCATCAGTGACACAAAAATAGAAACAATGAAAAACATCAGCGCAGTTTTACATGTTAATTGGCTAAGAAATACATAAATACTGCTATAAAATGTCTTGCAAAAGATATAGTTTGCTTATTGGAAGTATTGCAGCTTGTGAGTTACTGTGAAGTGTGTAGGAAGGTTATCTGAAATCGCATGGAAAGTTAACACCAGATGTGGATAGGTGTGGCTAACATGTGGAGGACTGAAGCAGCTGACAGATGTTTGAAATGTACACGTGTACATCTTGTATGTTTCACACAGCCCAGTTTTGTTTTCATCAATGTTTCTCATGATGGAACTGCATATATAAGTAAATGCGAAATTCATGCAATGTATAAATTGTTCCCTAATATGTATCAAAGACGTTGGAATAAATTTGCATTTTTAAATTACTATAGAAGAACTATGTGTACTGTTTCTCTTTGTATCCCTGACAATACATATAGCAAGTGTCCAACAAGTATCTTTTGTATAAGAAGTCTAAATTCATATTTAGGGAGAAAAAAACTTCTATAAACAAAATGCCAACTATCTTCCCAACCAAGGGAAAAGAAAAACTGATGGAACAAAACTGTATTTCACATAATCCTCACAGTGAACATATGAGGTAGATATTTCCATTCTACAGATGAGAAAAAGGCCTGTAAAGGTCTCACAGCTACTGGGTAACTTACGAGGTTTGAATACAGTTCAGTTTAATATTAATACTTATGTGTTTTCCAGAATAAAAAGTATTTATAATTTATATTTTCCATTATACATTCCAAACTTAGGGAAGAGACAACTGCTCCCCCAAAGCTCTTTACGTACATCTTTAAAAAATACCAGTAATTACTTCTTTGAACACAGGCACCGTAATGTCTAGGATCACGACTAAATGAGTTGGAATCACCTTTTAGAATTTTACAAGTCTCCTTAAAAGAGCTCAGTCCTGAACACAATTCTTTGACAATTTCCTCTCCACTAGAGTTGAACACATTACTGCTTCAGGTTTCTAAAGAGTTCCACTAATAATTTCAACCATCTGGTATTGCTACAATCCCAAAAGTTAAAAAACAAAACAAAAAAAAGACAAAAAAGGTGAAAGGATTTTAAGCTGAACCAAAAAACAGCAAAACATCTGAATATTACATACAATGCACTATCATTTGTCAGTTCATTAACTAGAAGTATAAAGATCTAATTGGTTGGTTATCGTTATAAAAATGTCACAGGAACAATGAACTTAATTGAAGATGGATGAAAAATGGAGAGAAACAGCATAAGTGATGGATAGTTAAAGCAACAAGGCTGAGAGACAGCAATGGGGGTGGTAAGCAGGGTGACAGAGAAAACCACTAGCTTTAGAACATTAAAAACTATGCTAAGGGTGTGTGGGTCATACTATGGCACAGCCAGGCCTATATTCACGCCACAGCTCTGAGAGTATCAGTCATCACTCAGCAAGGCTCAGGTACTTCAACTATAAAACTATGCTATCCAAGTGGAGCAGGGAAAGGGATTGAAGGAACATTCAGTGCATAGGAACACTGTTTACTAAAATGACCCAAGGTCATCATTTTATCATATAACAGACATAGGGTTTAAGAGTGTTCATTTACACTCTTTTAAAAAAATCAATTCACATGAAAGGTCTTTCTCTGCCAGGTGAAATTTGATGTTTAGTACTAAATAAAAAATCATATTAATCTCTGTGATCAGCTATATTTACCTATTATCTTGTACGTCACAGTTTTAATTTGTGAATAACAGTAGATCTCTATTTCCATTATTTAGTGTAATACTTTGGAGGACTGGAGACCCAGGCAACTATATTCTAATTACAGGCCACTCACTATAAATGTTGTTCAAACTATTTATTTGATCTCTCTGGAACTGTTTATATTTAAAACAATATATATATATGTATATATACTTTATGTAATCCTTTTCAGTTCTAATTTTAGTGTATGAATATGTTTGAATAACTTAAAATTACCAATAAAATGATTTTCACTCAGGAATAAAAGGAAAAAAACTTTTAAGCTTATTTTCATAGAACTGAAAAAAAAAGTTCACTAGTGGACTTCTCAAAACTTTCCTGTCCAAATGAATCACACCTGCCAACTCTTATCAAAATGTAGATTCAGCAGGTCAGAAATAGGGCCAGAATATGTTTCCAAGTGATACTAACTGCTGCTGGTTTGGGGACTGCATTTTGAATTGCCAGGTTCTAGGATCTGAAGAAATGGTATTGCTGATAAGCTGGGCCAGCCCAGATATTATTATAGTGGAGCAACTATGACCAGGAATAAAATACTGTGAGGAAAATATACCAGGAAATCTGATGACATATGTCTGGGATTTGCATTAATATAAAAGATGAGAAGAGGGTGGAGGCAACAAGAAATATAAGTTGGTAACTGAAGGTGAATACGGGGGTGTGTTATAGTCTTCTTTTTTTGCATGTTTGAAACATTTCATAAGTTAAAATTCCTTGACTAAAAAATCCTAAACACAAACACCAAATAAAAGGATGAAAACAAAGATGCCAAATACTTTGTCCACTGAAATGGGAGAAGTTGCAAGAAGAGTAGATATAATGTGATACTAGAAAGGGTATATTTGTATTTAAGGATCTTACACAACAATTTAGCTTTTAAAATACTAACAATAGCTCCTTCACTTTGTACATCTTTACCTTAAGAGAAACTTGAGACTCAATCACTATTGTAAAGAAACTGATTTAAAAACCTGCTCAAAAGTAGTTAAATGTCATGTGATTTGATAAGGAGTTTATCAATGTCCAAACGGCCTTGTAAACTTTGGACAGTGTAAAGTGGTGAAAGAGTAGTAAGTACATAGCTGTTCATTACGTTTTTATTTTTCTGCATATTTGAACACTTTTTTTGTCCTTAATGTGGGTTATCTGACACTCTTCTTCAACATTTATTCTTTTATTTGCAAAATCTGAAACAAAAAAAGATTAACTTAAAGGGAATAAAAATATTTAGGAGAGTGAAGAATAACCTTAGAAATTAAGAATTTCTATAATCATATTTCCTACGAATATTTAGCTGAAATAGGAAGATCTATGTATGCTCAATTTCACTCAATTCTATACCCATTTCTGTTTTCTGATCCTGGCTTCAGAAGGGAGAGATCTCCATTCCACTCCCTCCTCATACAAACTCACTTTGCATTGTCAGTTATAACACAATAAAAGTAAGGAACACATATAACTGAAGTTTTCTAAACACCAATATACTTGTTTGAAAAAAGTGATCTAAATTATTTTGAGTAATACAAACAGCACCTGAATCAGACTCTTTTAAAAAGTGGAAGTTGTAACATGACAAATTACCTTTAAGTTTTAAAATATTTTAAATATGTGTATGTATATCTTCCCACCTGATGCAAAAGCAGAGGATACGTTAATGTTTCTTTCCAATAACATCAAGTACCCTTTGTTAAAACTCACAAAGGCTGTCTAAGATTAGTAGGAGATCTTTAGCAGACACAAAAGATGAAAGATGAAACTGCAGCAAGAGAGCATGGCAAATCCAAAAGATCTATTACTGCATAAATCTAATAGAAAAACAACAACAACAACAAAAGAGATAGAGAGAATTAACGAGCTACAATAAAAGTTCTGTTTTTAAAGCAGCAGATTATATCAGGGTGGGAAATGTTAATTCTGTGTCCTCCTGGGAAGCAGTCACCATCTTTTAAACTAAAAAAACCCGCTGGTATATTTTCACAGCATCTCGGTTTATTTATGGAATAAAGCCATGGAATTATAATATTATTACTCCTTTCCCACCCTGGCAGAGAATAAACATGAATTCAGAAGCACAGTGGAGTGAAAACAAAGAGGAGAGAGAAAAGGCAGCAGAGAAAGACAGAAGGTGAATACAGAGCTACAGAAGTGTTTATTGAGCATGCTACAGAGGTAAGCAGAGTACACACAAAAGGAAATTAAACAACCATCAAACCTCCCAACTTTGTTAGAAAATTAATTTTTAATTGTGCCGCTTTCAAACTATACTGAATTTTACATTTCTAAAGATGTAAAAACTCAACTAATAGAAAATATACATGACCATTCTGTCTACATAGATAACAGAATCTATGAATCTTGAAACTAAGTACATCAATTTCAAAAAAGTATTGGTCATTTAAACAGAATCAACAATTCAGATTGACAAGAACTGTTCAAATTAATTTGACCTGTAGATTCTGAGCCATGTTTTTATTAAAGTCAGATCTATTCCTAAATACAAAATATTTTGAAGATTTATTAAAACTGAATATTACAATGCAAGGTAAATTAAGACTAAAGGCACATAAACTTTGGTCCCACCTGGTTGTCAGTTTTAGAAAACTGCCACAAAATTAATCTTCCTGCAAATTTTTGCAGTACACTTTCTTTATCTTTGAAAAATACATGCACCAGTTCCTGAACTAGCTAGACCAGTCTTCACATGCTCAGAAATCCACAACCATATTCCAAATCTTAATTACAAACTAAGGATGGCAATATATATTTAAATGCACATAAGTCAAGTCAACTTCAAAAACATCTACGAAAAATATTCAGCCACAAACAAGACATTACTTAGTGCTGACATTTATATGATACGTCCCACAAGAGTGTGTACAAAAAGGTTAAGATTCCACAATGCTTTCCACATAGGGCTCAAACTTACAGAAATCACTTTGTTGTCTTGAGAAATTAATACTCTGCATCTTGTTAATTTTAACTAATGCCTACATTCATAACTGAATCTAGACCAGAATTGTGAGATACAAAAGGCCAATGTTTTTTTAAAGCAAAGCCTAAGATAGTAAAAACTAAAAAAATGCTGCTTTATTCTTTAAATATCCTGTATCTTATTTGATTAAACAGAAATAAATGTGATAAGCCAATAATTCAAAATAAGTTCCAAGCAGGAGAAACAAAAACTTAACCTTTTTACACACCCCTGCCTAAACATATTGTAATTCCCATAGAACAATGTGCCCTAGACAACCAATTCCTTTTTTCTAGTAAATGCACAATAGCAACACTAGTTTTCCTTTTAAGGCACGTATGTCAACTAAGTTGAAAAAGGAAAGTAAAATTAAACTGAAATTTTAAACGGACAATAAAAATGGCTTCCCTATAGAACAGATGAAATAACAGCAGTTAATAACTCTGCCTTTACATATGCCATTTCATTTTAGAACGAAGGAATGATAACAGCATGAAAACAAAAAAAAAAAAAAAAGGAAACAAGAAAAAAATCAAACTCTGGTCCCGACTATTCTGAACAGTCAATAGGTGATGACACCAAACAATGTGATTCACCTCTAATCTTTATCTCCTTTTTTTTAAATTGTTGACTTGGAGAAAGACACTCTCAGATGATGGTTTTCACCAAGGTTATAATTATGAAGATCAATCAAGGCCTGGATAGCTTCTTCCACTGTCGCCATCTGAAGAAGAGCCATTTTGTGATCTCTTCTGAAACAAAATTTTAAAATTAGATCCTTCATAAAAATTAGAAAAGGCTTAAATACTTGAATTTTGCCCATTCCAGAATCAAAAATTTCTATAAACAAAAAAATAAAAACTACTTGGAGAACTTTTTATCCGGTCACTAATTTAAAGACAAGAAAGCTTGCTTACTGAAAAAACTTAAATGCTTTCACAGTGCCCCCAGTGTTAGCAAACAGTGTTCGTAGATCCTCTTCTGCTACTGAAGGACTAGGAAAATTGGATGGAAACAAAGAGTAAAGATTAATAATAAATTTTACATTTTATTCCTAAAACGTATATCCTTAATAAACTCCAGCTTTAATACTTACGGGATATTGGACAGGTGAAGGGTTGCAGAAGGAGGAAAAATGTTCTGAAAATTTTTGGATCCGGGTTTCTTAAAACGATGCAGGGGGGAATTACCAAAATCTTTTGTGAGCCCTTGATCATCAAGTCCCTCTCGAGGTAGTTGTACAGTCTGATGTTTGGATAGAGTAACACGAATAATTTTTCCATACATTTTCTGTCCATTAAGATGGTTCATAGCTATTAAGAAAAAAAAAAAAAAGCCTATTAAAAAAATGTTAAATTTCAAAGCAAAAATACTTATTTTAGAATAATTTAAAAATCTAACTTCTCTGATTTTAAAGTAAGTCATTAGTTTCTAATAACTACTGGTAACAAAGCATTCTGGCACAGAAGCTTCTTTCACAGAATGAAAATCCAGATTATGAATCAATCTCTCTCTTCCTTGACTACTCTGCTGAGAAATCAGATACTTAGATGCCCAAGAAAGAAACTTAATACTCATCTACATTCTTTTCTCTTTTCTGTTCTACATCTTAACTGCCAAGTCCTATGATACTCTTCCTCTTAATCATCTCTCAAATTCATCTCTCCATTTGTCCACTTTTCATGCCATTATTTTTAATCTGGATAACTCAGTTTTCTAATTTGTCTCCTGTTTGATTCTTTTCTACCTTTCTCCAATCCATTCTATACACAGCAGTTGAATGACCTCTGTATAATGCAAACCTGATTATGTCATGTATTGATGTACAATACTAACCTCTTTGTTAGTGCTGGGAATCAAGTGGTAAGACAAGAACCATCCCAGTCGTGATGGAATTTACGGTACCTTAGTACTATGCTCCTTGCACACTTTCTGCTCAGCTGTACAAAACATATTTCCTTAAACTAAGTGCTAGTTTTACTTATCTTTAGCCTGTATGAATGCTGTTCTATCTGTAACAATTCCCTACCTCCTTCACTACGCTCCTAATCTACTCATCCTTCACTGTTACTTCCTCAAGAAAGCCTTTCTCCATCCTTTGGAAAGGTTCAGAACCTCACTAGATAGTCCCATGTAATACCCTTTACGTCTTTTTAAATTCGTCACAATTTATTTTAATTATCTATATCTTCCTTTAGACTGTAAGGTACATGAAGGCAGGTACCATGATCTCTACCCCACACACAGCAAGGCACCTAAATACAGAACACTATGTAGCTATTTCTTGAGGTAGTAATTGGGTTATTAAAACTAAATGAACTGGACTGAGATTAGAGAACAGTTATACGTTTTATTTTTTATTCACTAGTCACAACTAAAAAGATCATTTCATAAGTCACATAAGTTTAGATAAATTGAAGGTCTGATTTGACTATTCAAATCAAAGTATTAAGAATATTAATAGCAGAGAGATAAAGGCAATGTAAAAGAACAGGTAATTGAGAACAGAATCGCTACTTTCAAAATGTTTTCAACTTGATTAGAATACTACAGTATACAGTCTGACACAAGAGACAGGAAGAATTTGTAAATCATACTTGCTTGTACAGAATAAACCAGTTAAAATAAAATAGGTCTGAAAAGGAATATGCTGTAAAAGTATAAGATACTATTTATAAAAGAATCAAAAGTGACTTTTTTTCACTTACCACTTCCCTAATTTGTAAAAACAAATTTACTCTTTGATTGTTTTATGACAGTGTTATATATCTGTAATAGATTTTTTTAGATTTTCAACTGAGACTAACAGAAAAAAAAAAATCATCTCAGGCCTGAATTTTCTTAGTATTTTCTTACACTGCATTTCACATATAAATTTACACTGACGCTTATGAAATCAACGCAATTATCAATAGTGATGGTACGCTTTTATAATAAAACTTATTTGAATTTAAAAATCTTTTTAAGTTCTATAATTCTATTGTTCTAAGTGAACAGAACTTCTTATGATAAAGTGCTATTTCCCTCACGTAAAATGTGTCCTAAGCAATGAGTCTGGAGAATAAATTGGTATTAAGAAGCAGACTAAGGTTGTCATAAGAAAGCTGTCTTAGTGTGGCTTTGAAAAGTTATGAAAAGACTGGAAGCTGAGCTCTGAAATACTGATGGGCAGGAATAAAAATAATGAAAAATCCTAGGCACAGTAACAAAGAGATGGGTAGAGAAAAAGGATTAAAACTGAGCAAAATAACGAACAGCTATCTGAAGAAGTAGCCAGGTAATGAAATTCTAGTCAGCTGACTGCTGACAAAAGAATGTGAAATGATTTAAAGTGGATGGAGGTTTAGGGGGAGAGAGGGGAGTAATTAAAATACCAGTCCCCACCCCCACTTTTAATAATTACTTTTCAACTGCCATTGACATACAATATTCTATTAGTTTCAGGTATACAACATGGTGATTAGACATTTATCTAATTTAAAGCGATCACCCTGATAAATCTAGTACCCATTTGACACTGTACAGTTATTAATATTGACTATATTCTCTATGTTATACTTTACATCCCCCATGGCTATTCTGTAGCTACCAATTTGTACTTCTTAATCCCTTCTCCTTTTTCGCCTACCCCCCCCCAAAAAAATTGAGGTACAGATAATGATTAAATAAAGCAAAAGCAGATTTGAATCACTAATTTAAAATGAATCAAGTTTAAATAATTGGACTCATATCTGGAAATCTTATTGTTCCAAGAAAATAAAGGCATAAATGGACAAAGCAATCAATGATAAAGGAGGTAAACATCAACGCTGCACAGTGGAGATAACATTTTTGGCTGAATACAATTTTTTACCTTTCTCTTAATCCATCTCTGAAGAAGACATTAATGAATAAAGTTAAAAGATAGCAAAAAATTTATAACACAGGAGTTTATATAATATGGAAATGGAGCTTACCAATACTTAATACCCTTTATAATTCAAAATGTCTTGCCTCTCTCATTTTAAAAAAATATCGACATCCACGTGTCTATTAGTCTTTTCAAAGGACCCAAGTATTTCCTGTTATTTTTCTCTCAACTATTTATACCATTATAGAATGCTGCTTTTATTATCTTCTTTCTTTGGTTTTATAACATTCTTAAAATTAAAACTTTCTGTCAAAACATCACATTCTAATTTGCATAGTACTTTATCATTTAGCTTTGTTATTTTAAATTCCCATTAAAATAACTTCTTTGATAGCAAAATCTACCCTAGCAGCAATGAGAAATAATAAGTTATTTGCCACTACATTAGTCCAAAAACTATAAATGATGCTACCAGTAAGTCAAAGCTTTAGTGAAAAAAAATCTTATAAAAATTAGGGCTTTTTTACAAATATAAGTATTCTTACACACTGAACTGTATTCTCCCAAAATATACATGTTAAAGTTCTACACCCCGCACATGTGACTATTTGGAGAAAGGGCCTTTAGGAAGGTAATTAAAGGTTAAATGAGGTCATCAGGGTGAAGCCCTAATCCAAATAAGACCCTGTCCTTAAAATAAGAGGAAGAGACACTAGAGAGCTCAGAGAAAAGGCCGGATGAGAATACAGGAAGCAGGCAGCCACCTGTAACCCAGGAAGAAAGCCCTCACCAGAAACTGAGTCTGTGGGCACCTTGATTTGGGACTAGTCTCCAGAATTGTGAGAATATAAACTTCTGTTATTTAAGCCACTCAGTCCGTGGTATTGTGTTATGGCAGCCCTAGCAGAGTATAATAAATATTAAAATATCACTTATTTAAACTAGCCCTCATATAAAACAAAATGAATTATTCAGAAGAATTTGATTTAATTCTACTTCGGGTACTTCTCAACCACAATGACTATATAATAAGAAGGTGATGCCACCCACAGCTCACATGGTGATAAGGGAAAAAAATGAAAACTTTGAGCATGCTTTAACTATGAAACACTGTACAATGCTATTTACAATGTATATAAAAACAATGGCAATGACCACTCTCACCAGAGTACATAAGTATACCCAAGCAGAGGAAGAAGAGATTTACTAAGCATCTATGACATGATTAGCACTTTTATATGTCTTTCATATTAAAAAATGGGAAGCCAGATGTACAAAGTTTTACACACTGTCTGAACTATCACATTGGTTGGTAAGAAACCCTGAAATTCAAATTTGTGTATAACCTCAAAGGCCAAAAGATCCAGTATATCATGTTAGTTTGAGAGTCTCATTGGATATGAGAGCAAAAATATACCAGTACTTACATCGAAATGGCAAATTTCAAAGTAACAATGTGAATACAATCAGTCTAAGGCACTATCATTCCTGAATCTCAATTAATGGAATTATATGCTCAGAACATACTGATATTTACAGCCAATCACCCTAGGAGTACGCAGTTATATTCTAGATTTATGTGATTTGACTTTGTGTCTGAAGTCAGATGATATGAATTAAAATCACCAATTATTTATCTAAGTAATAAGTGTTAACTTGACTAAAGTAAACACTTTAAGACTCCAAAAGGGACTAATGGTGTATTTGGCACAGGTTTTTCATTTTGAAAGAACCTAGTATCTTTTAAAATACATTTTCCACGTGGACTTCTCCATTACTAAGTTCAGCCAAATACTTATAAATGACGTTAGAATTAAAACAACACGGCATTAGTCAGGGTTCCATGGACCATATGAACAGTTAACTTCCATTACAGGGAGTAACCAAAAATGAAAACAACTGAAGATCATTGTAATATCTATATGCCATAATTCTTATGTAAAATTGTTATGGTAACTTTGGAGCCAAACCCCTTTCCCACTAGACTGAGCATGAGAAATAATAAGAGGATAGCAGAAAAATACTAATATGCTTATCATATACAACTATTTACATTAAAATATGAAAATTAACATGACATTTTGAGCCCTGGCTATTAAAAAAACAAATGGCTTCTTACTAATGTACAGGGTTTACTCACAGATTTACATTATGTATTTGAAATCAGATCTGAAGATGTATAGGTAATACATGGTTTATTCTTACCAAGTTGTGACTGGTTTCCATCAGCCATCTGGATCAGAGCACTGTCTTTCTTATTGTACAAAATCTTCACACGCTGCACATCTCCATAAACACCTTTTTTAGAGCCACAGAGAGGTAATCCAAAAATGGAATTAATTTTATGTTCAAGTCAGCTAAAGATTATCTTTCTGACATATTAATGAAACATTCAGACAGCAACATGATCACTCATTCAAACTCATCATTCTCACAAATGAATAAAGAAAGATCAAGATTTTGAACAGTGAATTTTGAAAAGAATAATTTCTGATAAACCCTCAAAGCTATGTGAATGATATTAAATTAAAGACCATGCAAAATAAATCAGCATGCATTAAAACAAATTTTGTGTCTATGGAGAGTTTTAAATAGCAAAGAAAAATAGCAAAAGATTTACTATTCAACTTTAAGCCAAAGTGCTAGCTACAAATAAGAATTAAGGTGAAACAAAAATCAAATCAATAATAAAAGTATAGTGCTAACAATAACATACCGAAGAGGGTAAACAGACTTTGGGGCGTAACCATCTTTAGAAGGAGAGAAGAGCA
>NW_006442103.1:2550641-2613377 GCF_000325575.1 Pteropus alecto | reverse complement strand
GATGAACAGATCATCCATAACGAAGGGTGGTTCCCGCAGAATGGTGAGGTGGTCATGGATCATGGTTCAAGGCGGTTAATTGGGGCAAGTTGGTCCGAGGAACATTTGTTCAAGCACAGAAGCATGAACATAGGGAATGGAGACAGGGAATGAAGACAAGGACAAGGAAAATAAAGGATAAGACAGGGAAGGGAATGGGCATTTGGGGAAAGACAAGGAAAGGGAAGGTGAACACACAGGGAAAAGGATGAAATGGGGAAGGGAAACAGCAATGCAGAAGAAAAAAATAAGGAATTGGGGAACAAAAAAAAAATAAAATATAGGTCAGTACATAGGAAATGCAGGAATTTGGTCAGAAAATGGTTGGTTTATGTACTGTACAAGAAAAACTGAGTAAAATGTAGTCATCCAAGACAAATATGGGTAAAGTACATCTATATCAAAGAGTAAATTACAGCATTTCATCTCAACATGGGGAAGGAAAGCATGCATAGGAATTTTAAACTTTGAACTTTAACTGCATAAGCATGGCTGGTTATGAAATGCAGGCAAAATTCTTAAAAGAAAAACAAAGGCACTCTGATTCAAACATTTTGGCATGCAGAACTGAATGACAATAGTATTAAATGATAAAATAAGCTTAATGTTCGTATTAACAGAGGCCAATTAAAAATGAAACAAATATTCAAATTAGACAGTGTAAACTGATACATTGAGCTTCCCACATTTCATAACAGCTTTCATAGCAATCAAAATAAAATATACCAGACATAAAATGTACAACTAAAGAAAATAACAATAAATTTTATTGAACAAGAAGGGGGGGATAAAGTTGAAAAATATTTTTAGAAGACAATAACTAATAACTGCAAAGAAAAAATTACTAAGAAAAACTGGAAGAGTGCCTCGTCAAGCTCTTTGGAAGAACCTTCAAAGAAAAATGTATTAGAGTAGTTCACACAAAATAAGATTTAAAAAAATGCAATGACACATAAGCATGAAATGAACAAGCAAATAATTAGAAAACGCAAAGAGCAAAATTGTTTTACAGTTATATCTGCAAATTAGATTACATTTGCCTTTGAGAACAACAAAAAGATAAAAAGCCAAACTACGGTACTTCACCATATTTTTCTTAGGAAAAATAGGTAGTTAGATTAAAAAATATATATATATCTATATAGAGATATGACTGTCTAAAGAAATAAAGTATTACTTAAACATGTACAAAGATTTTATTCAGAAGTAGAAACATACAAAAAAAATACTTTGACTAATGAATGTACATAAACAGAAAGGCAAGTGCAAAATGAAATAAACATGAAAAACTTTCACAAATGAAATGGAGTTAAAGAATAAACATCGGAAAATTATGTTACTGACCTCCTCATTTAAATTGCTAACCAACAGGACTGTATTGCCACCAGCTGAGACTCCAGGCATACCCACTCGGCCAGCAGCAGCCGCAGCCGCAGCCGCAGCCGCATTTGGAATAGCCAAAGGACTCAGAGCTCCTGGAACAGCTGCAACAGGAAGCCCTAATTTTAAAATAAAGCATATTTTACGAAATACACACAAGTCATTTACAATACCAATTTAAGCACGATGGCTGCATGGCTTAGGGTTGACCATTCCAAATGGTTCCTGAAAATTAATTTCTGTAACATTTAGAAAAATGGTTCGCTGACATGTAGTTAGAGAAAAATAACTGGTTTCAATGAAATCATTAAATATTAGAACTAAGGTACATACCTGTATTATGTTAAAAAATTAAATATAAAATATTCCATTTCCTATGGAAAAGCAAACAAAGCATAAAGAATATATTTCCAAGAGACTTGAAAAATTCATTTCCATGGTTTAAAAAGGCATATTTGATAATAGTAACTCACTTTTTTATACAAGTACTATCTTCTTCATATATTCACACTTGAAATTGAATAATCAGTTTATGAAACGAATACAGTAAGTCCATCAGTTCCTATAGACAAATCACCCTGAACATTATTATTTAATTCAAAGACCTAAAGAAAATCTTACCAAATTCTGTGTCTTAATTCCACACTCAAGTAGTGATAGTGAACACAAGTTTCTCAAATACAACACTTCCGCAGTAGAAAGAATGAGAACATCACTATATCAGACTTCCTCTTTCAGTATTTTATCTTTTGCCTACCAGTTTTAATATTTCCTTCTTCTACATCACAGTCTTAAGATAGTTCAGTCATTTATTCTAGAGAGAATTCTTTTGTCTCAGTCTCTTTTATCCGCTTTTCGATTACCAATGAACTCAGAATCCTTTCATCCTTTAAATTCTTACATACCAGCTTATTTCTCAGTATCAGTTCACTAAAGAAATATGTTCTTCTTCTCATTCCCATAATAAAGGAAACATACATCCAACCTAAATGAAGTTAATTTATGACATACCTGGGTAGAACTGGCCCTTAGCACTGTAGTCCCATTTCTTCTTTTCTTTCGAGCCTTCTTGTGTATGTCACAGGGATGTGAAGTTACCTTTGGTTTCAGATACCTTATTCTTTTAGCCAAGTTGTTATCTTTTTACTTTAGAAACTACCACAATCTCTCACTGTCAGTCTGAAGGGTTCTTTAAGATTCACAACTCCTTAAACCGATTTAGTTTTTGACTTAAATTTTTTTCCCCGTCAATTAATTTTTTTTTATCTATTCTGAGAACTCCAGTGGAATGATGTTTCTCATTTACATTCTTGCTCTGGATGAATTTATACATTTTTGCCTACACCATGTTTTAGAATCTCTCTTTTTATCTATTTATCTACTTTCCTTAGAATTTATTTTGTTTTGGAAAATTTTCAAAATATACAAAAGTAGAGAGATTAGAATAATAACCCCCAGGTGCCCATTACACTGGTTAAACAATTATTAGATCATGGCCAATCTTGTTTCATTCACTCACCCATTTTATTTTTAAACTAAATCCCAGAAATAAGCATCTAATTTTAAAATAGAAGCTTCTTATGTCTAGTATTTACTAATGCACAGTAGCCTTTTAGTGCATTTTTGGATCCACCAGCATGGATCCTTTTAACCAGCTATTCCATGGCATCACTAACTTCTCTCCACATTAAACATCACAGCTCTCATTACACTTTATAGGTTGTTTCCATTTAACATTCGGTGGGTATCTTCATTTGATGGCAATGTCATGTATAAAGATATATTCCTAACTCCTAGGCATGCACTCACCTTTGTTCTTGCACATTCTTAGAAAGTGACCCCTTCCTCTTAAACACTGCTTTTCCATATTTTCCCATAGCTTTGGCTGCAAGCACATAGTATCCAACTAAAGTTGGCAACACAATTATTTAACAGTGGCAGAAACTCCAGATGTAGGCATAGGCATTACACTGTAAAATCATTCCTTGTTTCCCTGCCTTTAATTGGCTATCTTTCAGTGGGAAAAAGAAACTTAAAATTCTGTTAAGTTCTTTGGTCTTAATAGGATCCAGTTGATGGTATATGGGCACACATGTGTGTGCGTGTTGCACACATGCGTGTACACACACACACACACAAATACCAACTGCAAAAGATGGCATGAAGAAAAAAGTTCAATACCAACCCTCGAATTCCTTTTGGCAATAAAAAAGTATTTTTAAAATCCATCAAAGCCATGTGACTGGTTCTTTTTTCACAATAAAAAAATTAAAATCAGTTTAACTTCTGGTTTCATTGTCAATTCTAAAAGGCAAGAAGCAATAATTCTCAGGGCCTACTAAGGCAGAAAAACTTAACCAAAGAACTAATTATCATTAGTTACCCAAATTAAAATAATCTCAAAAAGCTATTCCTTAGCATTCTCTCTGTACATAACTTAACTCTTAAAACCATCACCTGTTTACTAAGGTACTCTGTACTTCCTCCTACTTACCTGCTGGAGTTCTCTTGAACTTTGTATCTCACATTGAAGTTCACTTGCTGTATCTTTTTTCTCCCTCTCCCTTTCCTCCCTCCCCTCCATCTATCTCTGCCATTTGTTTCTAACATTTAAATCCCCTTTCCTGATTTCATTCTTTCAGCTTCCCAATCCTCCTACTCCCACAAAACCAATGAACCACTGCTGGCCTTTATTAGTAGGCTTACTTCCTACTAATCCTGTAATGCTCTCCAACACCAGACTTGGATAAATTTAATTTTATACTTTCGATATGCTCTCATCTGGGTTTGTGGAATATTAAGAGTGAAAACATACACACACAAACCCAAACCGATTCCACAAACATTTTGCTATCCAACGTTAGCAGATTTCCTAGTCTGGAGTTCCCTAAAATAGCCACCAGACTTAAGTCTTATATCCTACTCTCAACCCCATTTTGTTCAACAAGTATCTTGTAATACTGAGATCCAAATTCTCTCAAATTTTCAACCAACTTCAAAAGTACTCCCTTCTTATCTGTTTCCTTTTTTTCTTCATAAAGATATAGAATGGTGAAAAGATTATGGACTATAAAGCCGATGATTTTATTTCTGGCTCCAGCTCTGCCCTTAAAATTTCTATATAAGCTTGAAAAAAATCCCTTCAGGTTATCACAATGATGATAAAAATTATCTCTATATTTTTCTAGACCCCAACATTTCCACTATCCTCTTGATCCAATCTACTATAATCAATTCCAGAACTAAAGCTAGCTTTAAAAAAATGATTACCATGAAATGAGCATTCATTAATGCCAGGCACTGTGCAAAGTTCACTGAATGCATTAACACATTTAATTCTCACAACGGCCACAGAACACACGAATGCTGTCATATACAAACACAGAAACTGAGACAGTGAAGTTGAGCAAAATTTTCAACTCAGGATGTCTGGATTTGAAATCACTCTTAGTGATTGCACATACTTCCTCACTGTAAACATTTACCATTAAAATAGACATTTTAAAGACTTAAAATTATTATTTTTAAAATTCAGCCATAGGAAAATAGAAGGTAGTTTGATAATCCAAAGAACTCAACATCACTTTGAAGAGTGCACATATGAAGTAAGCATCTCCCAACTACTGTTTCTTACTTAGATGTTAAAACAGAAATAAAATGAGAAAACCAAAGTTACAGGACAGTGAATTAGTACAGGTATTTTCATGTGACTTCTGACCAAAAATTTCTGATTTGTTTATGTTGAACATGATAATATATTGTTTTAATTACATGGTTTGTTTGTTTTGTATTTTGGTGTAATAGCGTTCAGTAATACTTTCAAAATCTATGTAGTTCAATATTTCTGGGAAATGTTTCTAGCATGTTTGTGTATTTGTAATTATTTTGGTCTTATTAATGGACTATTATAGATTAGGGTTTTGCAAAATTAAGATTTTGGTATGTAGGTTTTAATGTATATTTTGTGAAAAGAAAAAATATAAATTCAGTTTATTTTGGCTTGCATGTTATATATACATATTCCTATTTGGATGCAATTTTGAATGGATATATAAACAATACCCACTTTTGGTTCTGTAATCATAAAATAACCAGATTAAACATTGAATGGACTTGGCAACAAAAAAACTGTCATGGCAACAGAAAACATCTTAGTATATGAAAAAAAGTTAAAAGTATAGGACTTACATATTTACTATATGTATGACATTATTCTATATTAACTCCATAGATGAAAAAATAGGCTAAAAGTCCCAGCTAATCTACAGGAAATATTATTGTTTATTAGTTAGGAGCATGGACTTTAGAGCCAGACTGCCTGCCTCTGAGAACTGTCTCAGCCACTCACTAATTATGGAAATTTGAGCAAAGTGCTAATCTATGTCCCAGTTTCTGTGTAAAATGGGGGAAATAAAGGTAACTTTATTTAGGGATGATGTGAGAACTTACAAGTAAAGGGCTAAAAGTACGATGCCTGGCACATAATACGCACTCAGTAAATGGTTAGCTATTATGAGTATTCATATGCATCAGACAAACTTTGGGATTGAGATAAATCCATTCTAAGCCACAGTATTTCAAATGTATTTGCCAAAAATATATAAAATGAAGAACTCCAAGCAATAGAGGCAGAATCTAAGTAGATAATTTTAAGCTAATAATCTCCTAAATAGTTATTCTTACTGTAAAACTACCCCCAAAAGGCATTTAGAGAGTGGAGCCAAATTTTTAGAGAGCAAACAGTGGTAGAAAAAAACAGCTAAACCCCCTCAATCAATACCAATTATCCAAAAGACCTCGTTCCTTAGAAACTGGTATATGTGTTTAAGAGTCCTTTTCATCAGCATTTCTTTTTAGAAACATCTATTTAATGGCCTACGTCACAATAATTAACTGAAAACAGCTTTACAAACTCATGAAAATATCAATAATTTTGTTCTTCCTAATCTCTGGGGTTACTGACTGGTTGAGTAAGAAAAAAAAAAGAATTTCCAAAACGCACTCATCTTTGGAGAATACTGAAACCTTGAATAGCCTAAATTTATTAAGTAATACCTAAATGACGATGAAAGAATATATCTTATTTTTTAAAAATAAAAAAATGCACTCATACAAAAGGAAAACATAGGCATCACTTAAATATATTTTAAGAAAATACACAAGCACTGCTCTATTAGAGCTCACTGTTACAATATTAATTTCCAATTAGTCTAGTTTAATGAAAGTTCCCTCTATCACTCCACTACAATAGCATATATGATAGCACTTTTTCATCACAGATGTTTTTACTGTACATCTTATAGAATCACATTCAAAAAGAATAAACAGGCTGAGACTGCACATACACGTGGTTACCAAAAAAAAAAAAAAAAAAAAAAAAAAAGGCACGGGGTGTTTTAGTAGCATTTAGTGAGCCTTATAAGCATTCCCAGTGGCAGAAAGTCCACATACCCTAGACCTGACAAACTTTCCAGAGGCTCTCCAAGGGGTGAAATTACTAGATGCTATAAACAACTTGAACAACTTGGAGGTTATTTTTTTTCTCACAATTAGCTATAAGAGAGAAGTGATTTTACAGTCTACTGGTATTTACTGAGATCATATTAATGCTCTCCAGCTCTTTATGATGAATTATTTTTTAAAAGAAAAAAATATCTAAATTTTAATTAGCTCTGTTTAGTTCTTTACCCACCTACCCCCTTCCTTTTTGGGGGCCACTGGACAAGACCAAACAAACAACAAAAAAACAATAATTACGTAAACAAAACTTATCACCTTTAAGTTAATTTCACTATCTCAAACCACCTGGACTACCAGAAACCGGAAGCAACCAACAGTTTCTAAAGTTTAAAGCAGAAGGTGGGAAGAACTTAGGTTATACCGATTTATAAACTTGTTTAAACTTGTTTCAGCTAATTAATGTAGAAGGAATGTGTACATTAGGGGGTAAAAAAAACATATTTGCACCCCTCAAATGAAATAAATTAACGCAGCGACATTAGTGGATACTAAAACCATTAGTATAAAAATATAATGGAAGATCAGAATGTTACTACCCCAAACCACAATCAATCTCAAAGCATCACTAAAGTAACTTAAAGTGGGAAAACCAGATGTTTCATGCTTCCTGCTAAGATACAATATGAAGCACAAAGAGCACCTACAAAGTATTCTTCTTAAACAAATATTAATAACAGAATCTGAATCTAATCAAGCTTTTGGAGCTAACTCCTAGTTTACATAAAAGCAGCAGTGGATGGAGAAACAAATTAGGAATGACACTATAAGGAAAAAGCCAGACCAGTCGAAGACTGTGAGACTTTAAAGAACTAGCTTTCTACAATACATGAACTGAGGGAGGAAGCAGAGGGAAAGGATAGCAGGAAATGGATTCGATCAATACTAGTTTGGTTGTACTCTGAAGTCACCTAAGTATCACTGGAATCAAAAACACACACAAAGATTTAGCTACCAATCCAGAAGGCATGACCTCATTAAAGCGATATTGGATGGCAGCTGTAAAGAGTGTTTGAAGAATACTTTAAAAAGCAAAACTGCAAGTGGCTCCTAATAAAGATCAAAATATCCACCAAATGTATGGAAAAAAGGTACCTTAATGTCCTATAAATGCATATTTTTATATTAAGATGAATTAAAAATACTTTTCCATAAATTGGCTAGTCTAGAATGTGTGAATAAAGTTGAAGGATCAGCTCATATTAAATATAAACATAGGATACTTAATATGCATTTTACATATACTGTACATCCCAACTCAAAGAATCCTGACAACCAATTCAGAGACTTGCAAATATATAATAAACACTTAAAAGTAAACTAGATCATAAAATAATAAAAATTAAAATAACCTGACATTCTTATCAAATGAAGATCTTAGCAAATTGACAAAAGAATATGCAATGATGATGGGGGGGGGGGAGAATAGCCAACATCATGTACCATTCATGTTTAAATTAACATCACCTTCTAGAGAAGAATTTGCGGTAAGATTCAGTAGCCTCAACATTTTCTTTGACCCAATAATTCTAATTCTAGGAGTTTAGCCTAAGGAAATAGTTTGACAGTTATGTGCAGGGTGTTTTCACATGCCATTTTTATTAATAAAAAATATGGAAGTAGACTAAATGTCCAACAAAATTACTTTCACAAGTATGATATAGCCATACTTTAATAGCTATGCAGCTATTAAAATTATCATTTTTCCGAAAAAATTCTTAGTAAAATGACAATTACAATACAAAACTGCAAATACAGTGTGATTTTAATTTTGTACAAGTTTGTATTTACATAGGAAAAAAGAAAAAAATATATACCAAAATATAAAAGTGGTTATCTCTTGTAAATTATACTAAAGAGCTCATTATTTGATTTTTAAAACTTATAAACTCACCTACTTTCCAAAACTACTTTAGGATACTTAAAAGCTCAGTTATAACAAGATGCAAGACTATTAAAACAGGTAAATGATGAAGCTATTTAGTAAAGGAATATGAATTCACATATTTTCACCACAGAATGTTTTCCTTACCAGGCAGAGTGAAGAAACAAAAATCTATTACATTAAAATATTCAACAGAGCTGGAAGACACGAGACAATTTATTAAATAAGAACTGATCGACTTTACTCATATGCTTTTTATGCAAAAAATGTAGAACAGCTGGAAAAAAAATAAAGGCACAGAGTAAGATAGAAGCTAGTTATGCCAAGGCTTCAGAATTTGAGACATTTACTATTACTTTTTAAAAATTTTAACAAGGCCATGAGATTACAAAGAAAACAGTGATGAATTCCCTAGGAGAAGAAATCAGGTGACTTGTAACCCAGAATCCACCTACATCTAACTATACTCAAATGGGCAAAGGCACATAGCTCCTCAGTGTTCTATGTCTGATACTAGCTGAAGTTTCTTGGTATTTTACCCTTAAATTATTTAATGAGTTCCATGTGAATTTTTAAACTTCTCAAAAACTATATATATAGTCTTGATGTTATCTTCTACTTTGTTTGGTATCTTAAGAATTAAATATTATATCTGCTAAGTCCCTAGTAGAATACCTAGGACTAAGAAGCTATTCAATAAATATCTTTTTATCTCTTCAATACAATTCTATCACAAAAGAATAACCTATAGTAGTAATTATAAGCAAAGGCCATGTATCATTCATTACTGTCTCACTCGATTTTATCTTTAAAAATGATATACTATCAAACAGTCAATATTAACTTATAAGCTGAGATGAGGGAATAAAGGCTTAAACTACGCCCATAAAGTGATAGAAATTTTGTCAGGAAAGAATGTTATCAACCAAAAAAGCGTCTATTATAGTCATAATAAACAGCTATGGCTTACGTAGACATAGAAGAAACTTAGAATAAAGGGCGAGTTTTGTCTGAATTAAGTCGCCAGAAGTAATTTCAAGTATCAGTTGCTTCTCTTGTGCATCAGGGTGCCTCTGTTCATAGATGCATCACATATATTACTACATATTTACAAATGGATAGCACAAATATTATATATCCACAGTAAATTTCAAGAATTACTTTATTAAAATGCCTTTTTTTGTTGTTGATGGGCAGAAAGTAAACTGTAAGAACTAGTTTGGCACTCATCAATCTTGGGTTCCATGGAGACAGAACTAATTTAAAGGTAATCTAATTTAAAGATAATTTAAAAATAATCTAATAAAAACTAATTTAAAGATAATCTTTACAAATGTCAAAAGTAAAGAATTTCCCATATACATCAAATTAAAAAAAAATGTAAATTTCATCTTGTTATAAATCACCCATTTCACTTACAAAATAACATTTTCCCTTATTTTTGTCATCTTGACTATACTAACTATTAGTCACAAATTTTTGCACTTTTTTTTGTTAGATGGGTCAAATCCATTCTAGTACAAGGTGAAATACAAATGATTTAGACAAATGGCAAAATTTTATAAAAAATTCTCTCCAGGTTAAAATTTTTTCTTTTTTTAAAGAGAGGCTATGATGCACCTTACTCCCATTACACGTTTTATCTGTTAACACTTCACTGTTTCTATGTAGTGCTAAATTAAAACAGGTTAGCCCTAAAGAATATGCACAGGAGACCTAGACCTAGACTTCAACTTAGACAGTGTGACATCCAGTTTAAAGTGTAAATGTTTTATTAAGAACTTAACAGTATTTTTTCATTACAGCTTTTGTTCTTTTACTTGGGAGAGTGGGAGAGAAGGTAAGTATGGTGAAAAACATATAACTGACATAAATGTAACTTATGAAGGATACTTTAGGTTTTTACCAATTGTATTCATATGCCTTCTCACCTGAGAAAAATAAAATGTAACACAATTTTTTAAATTCCAAAATGGGGGACTCATTATACTTACTGAGTTTCATTGGCACTTTCTCATTTGGCAAAATAGAAGAAAAGTGGTATAGATGATAAAAATCATACCTAAGAGGGATGTCTCCTTGGCAAATGCTGCAGCAATAGCTGGGTCCAATGCAGGCTGTCCATCCCCAGATGGAAGGTCAGGTCGAGTATAATCCCTACTTTTATCGTTGTTGTATTTTACATTCAAATTCACAAGTTTGGAAAAATCAATCCTTAGGGTACAGCAAGCATTATAAATATTCTGACCATCTAGGGCCTATAAAAGTGAATACAGTATATCAGCAATGTTAAGAAATAAAACTTTGCAAAAAGATATTACTTTGACAGTAAAATTCAACAATGAAAACCTGCACATAACAGCTACCAGGAAAGGGATCAAAATATGTTACACATCATTCTTTGCTATCCCAGCAGTACAGGTATTAGTTTTCACAAATACTATCTTCTTGAAATAGAAAGTGCTACTTAAACCTAAAATACAACCAATTAAGCACATGTGCTAATACTATTAGTTTTTAAAATCTGCAAATAATTTAATTTTAAAAAATAACAAGGGTCACAAGTATAGTCAGTCCTTCCAAAGTAGTACCATAATAGCCTGCATGATACTTTTAATTTTATTATACATATATTTTTTTGCTGGGTAGCAATACTCTTAAGAATTGACATAGTTTTATAAAGTAACTTCTGTTTGATCCCACATTGTATAAAGGGTCTCAAGCCAAAATGCATAATAGTAATTCTCACAAAATGGGTAAAATCTATTATCTTCCTTAACCTGAGGTGTTCAACCTGAATAAGAATAACTCATTGAATTAGCAAATCCAACGACATTCCAGGGAAGTTCTGGAGTAGAAGAGCGCCAGCTCTAGAGTTGAAAGCCTAAGCTCAATTGGGTCATCTTGAGCAAGTTAAGTTAACTTAACCTCTCTGAATCTCAGAGTCTTTCTTACTCTGAAAACCAGAGATGATAATGACTGCCATGATTCCTCCTCATGGGGTTATTATGAGGATTAAATAAAAGATCATATATATAAAAGTACATAATAAATGGCAAATGACTATGCCGCTGTTATGATTATGTTTTTTTCTGCTCCTATATATTCATCATTTCCACTCCAGCTATATGTAAGCCTGGAACAAACTAGAGAGCAGTAACATATACTGTTAGTTTTTCATTAGAATAAACTTTTACTGTATAAAATGACAGTTCAGAAATGAGGAACAAATTTAAATCTATAAATCACTGAAAATTAAACAACAGTTCTTCTAATAACAAGAGATAAATTATCAAGGCTGATGTTTACATAGATCAAGATCCATTAGGCGTGTAAATTTAGAATTATATTATTTTAATAGTAAACCAACATTTTTTTCACATGCTTGATGTTTGAAAAATTTTTATATTCCCTCGGTATGACTTTAATTGCCATGTGGTTGGCTAAGTAATGAAACAGGCTTAAAAACAGGAGTGTCCTATGACGGAAAGAGTAAACCTACATAGCTATTTAAGTATACAGAGCTTGTAATTCATTCAAATAGTCACACTCTCTGGGGGAAAAAAGTCTTTTTCCTTAGTATACAAAATTAAGTTTATGTGAACATATTTACCAAACTAAAACTAATCTAAAAAATAATTCAATACAACTTCAGCCATTTCAACATAATACTGGGGAAAACTCAAAGGGACTACAAACACATTGGGATCTGAATTACATTTGAGTTAGGCAAGGTAACTGTCATCAGATGAGAGTGGAAACCCAAGGATCAACCTTGTCAGCCAGAATATAAACATTAATTCAATGCTCTGCTGTAAAGGCAAACAAAGCATTGAAAATAGGTATTCATTTACTCATACAGCATTCCTACAGGGGAAATGAGAGCCAAGTAATAGATTCTGTATCTCTATACTCGGTATGTGAATATCAAGAGATGAGTAGCAAAATTTACTCTTAGATTACTATTTCAACAACATTGAAGGAAAATTCTGATATCTTGTTAAGAAAATACCTGGCTTTGGGTCATAAGTTATCTAGGTTAATACAAAAAGTAAAGTACTAATACAAAATTACTGACTTCACAGTAAGCAAAGTTTATTTGGAGCTGAGTTATTTCCAAGTAATATTGAGGCTATCAAATATCTATAGTAAATATGCTAATTGTTAGGAAGCCTTCTAGAAATCTTGACATTTTCTTTTTAACTTAAAAAACAAAAAACAAAACGAAACAAAAAAACACCTCCTTTATGCTGGTGGAAGATATATAAGTATCCCTGAAGTTCATAAGCTAGAGAAATCAGCAAAAAATATGGAAATTAAAATGTGTTAGCAACAAAGAAGAGGAACAAGAACTGAGGATGCATGCAAACAGAAATTCAGGCATTTTCAACAATTGGCTGAAGTAAGGCAAACACAAATAAGAAAGGTGAAAAAAATCTAATTAAAACATACATGCAAGCTCACTTCAAGCTCATGTATTTCCAAAATTCCAAGAGATAATAGGAGCACACAAATCGGTCTTGTGGTACAGCAATCAGGACTGCAGTAATCTTATTGGAGCAAAGATTTCTGAATGTTAAACCTCAAGCCAATATGCAGAAACACCTCAAATGTGTCTACTCACAGGGAAAGTTGATAGTTAACAAAAACAATTAGCAAAAACATTTTCGTACTAAATATAAGAGTTATGGCTAAAACATGATAAAACTAAGGAAAGATGTTAGACACAGAATGCATAAATAGCAGAATGAAAACACTGCATATGAATTAAAATAGGAAAAGTCCCAATAAACCTATTTCCAATTTATCTACTCTTTCCTGAGAAGGTTGCTGAGAGTCATAGATTTAGTAGATGCTCAGGGAAATTTTAAGCTCCAAATTCTTTAAATATCTATCTTCAGGTAGTCATGAAAAATTATCAAAGGTAAGTAGATAAAAAGTTCCATTATACTAATACTTCAGACCAATCATTTACCAATATAAAACCACCCCAAACTAGCAGATCCTGCAGGATTTTTCTAAAACATTCTGAAATCATTAGTTTCATCATAAATCCTCCAATCATATGCATGTGCATTACATAGATTGTAAACACTAAAAAGATAAGAATTAGGCAGGTGTCAAGGAGAATCAAATCTTTATCTAAGAAAACAGGAAAGGATAATTTCATTAGGTCTCTCAAACACTCCACAAAAAGCAGAGTACCAGGGTAAGAAGGAATGAATGACATGATCTTACTGCTGCAAATATTTTACCTCCTGTTTATTTTTACTGTTAGTAACTAATGAAATACAAGCTCCTAGAAGGAATCACTCATGAGAAACAATCCGTTTGTAAATAAAACGATCATATTAAAGGACTTCCAAAAGACACTGTCACTATCTAGTGTCAGCTACTGATATTCTTAATAAAAATAGATAATGCTACTGAAAAGCTGATTCCAACACACAAACAAAAAGAGCTATTTTCTACTCAAGTGTGTTATAATAGTAAGGTACATCTTTGCTCAACACACTGCTTGCTAAAAAACAAGATTTTCAAAAAAAGGCATTAAGGTATTTTCTTTAATAAATGCGAGGATCATTTAAAACATTTACT
This sequence comes from Pteropus alecto, assembly GCF_000325575.1. Taxonomy (NCBI): domain Eukaryota; kingdom Metazoa; phylum Chordata; class Mammalia; order Chiroptera; family Pteropodidae; genus Pteropus; species Pteropus alecto. The sequence continues at coordinate 2,598,958 of NW_006442103.1, read as the reverse complement.
TCTTATTTGATAATTATGGTTGTTACTACGACTTGTGATCATCACCCTAAATGTCAACCGTCAATATACACAACATTAACTTTTGTTGTTAACTAAAGAGAGTTTTATTAAAAAGACTGGACTGCGACATATACCAGCCTCAGGACAAATTCAGGAAACTGGTGTACTTTCCCCTCCAACCCTCACTAAAAAATCAGTTAATCTGTTTTTTTTTCTGAGTTGCTAGGGGGGAAATTTCCTGAAAGTAATTGCCAAAGACCATAACTAATATATGGAAAGAGTTCGGTTGGCTCTGTCACTCAAGCAGCATTTGCTATCAGTGGTTCCCAAAGCTTTCAAGAACAAAACAAAACAAAACAAAACAAAACACCCCAACCATCAACCAACCAAAAAAACCCAGAATATTGGGCTCCCAACCACAAAGATTATAATTTGTTAGTTCAGGACAGCTTAAGAGTCCTTTTTTAAAAGAAGCAATCTATAAGAGAGGAACATGGATAGGCTCTGGAGCATACTTTTTAGAACACTATAAATTCTCTTCCCCCAAACATGAAGGTACACTTTGCCTGCTAAATGAATTCCCAGTGCTTAAGAGGTTTTTTTCCATCTCTCATTCACTGGAAAAATTATCACTAGAAGTGGAGAGGTAGGCTTGAGAGTCTCATCCCAAATTCTTACTTCTTGCCTATAATTTTATATGACCTCCATTGTCTTAACAAGCATAAATATCTAGCAACTAAATTACAAAGCTTAGAACTAACTCATTTTATGATATACTGAGATACATGGATGGCTGAAAGGCAGGAAAAAATTTATAGCACATCAGGTGCTGGGAAAGTTGTGACCTGGGATGAAAATGTCCCAATACCTACAATATGCTATGCATTGTGCTAAGTTCTAGGAACGCAGCAGAGAACAAAGCAGACACAGTCCAACGGAAAATACAGACATTTAACAAGTAATTAACAATTGATGTATGGTGATGAGAACTAAGAAAGGGAGATTTAATCTAAATGAAAGGTTATAGAACATTTCTCTGAGAAGAGACTTCTAAACTGGTAACTTGAAACAAGAAGATAAGGAGCTGAAAATAGTATTAGCAAATGGAATAAACAGCAAGTTGTAAGCCTAAGAGATCAGAGACAATACAACATAAGTAAGCTATTTAAAGAAGTCCAATATAGTGAAAGAGGTGGGAGATAAGACAGGAGAGGCAAGCGGAGGATTGATTTAGTTTACAGCCATGTTAAGGACTGAGGACTTTATACAAAGGACAAAAGTCAGTAACTGAAGAGCACCAAGGATGGAAGTAATGTGACTTTGGCATCATTCTTAGTACTCTGGAAAAATAACAGCTGTGGGGAAAGAAGTCAAAGTGGTGAGTTCAGTCAGAAAGCCAATGAAGCAGTAAGTTTTAAGAGATGATGGCATAGATCAGTACCATTCACACTGTGGTTCATGGGTAACAGCCCAAGTCACTCTGCATGAAGATAAGAAGTTTGCATCAGAATTTATATCAGTATGGAACACTAAACATACTGTAGCTAGCAGTATGCTGATTTGCATTTTGGCACAAGCACTTTGCAGCATCAGAGCCCAGCACTTTAAACAACACTGGCTTAATCTAGGGAGGGTTGCAAGAGAGTTGGAGACAAAAGGACAGATTCAAAGAAATTTAGGATCTAGAATCAATAAGATTTGGTGATAGACTGAAAGGAAGAGAAATAAAGAATGACTCCATGTTTCTAACTTATTGCTTAGTTTTTCACCTTGAGTTTCATTGACACAGGGAACACCAGAAGTTTAGCAGGGATTTTTTTTGGAGGGGTGGGGTGGGGTGAGAGATAAATTGAACATGCTAACTTTGAAAGTGCCCCATAGTCCACTGGGTGCCTAGTTTGGGTCTCTTAGGAGAGGTATGAGCTAGAGAAAGTGATGTGAGCACTGTCAGAGTAACAAAGGTGTACGAGAGCTGTGGGAAAGGGCAAGATCCCCGGGCAGCAGGAGGGATCTGACAAGGAAGAAACAGAGAGGTGGGGTTCATCTAGGTGAGAAGTATCAGTTACCCGGAAAAGAGAGGATCTTAAGAGAGTGGTTAAAAAAAAAAAACAAAAAAAAACCAAAAAAAAACAGAGTGGTTCACAGTGTCAAATGCTATCTAGACATTAGGTAAGAGAAGGACTCAATGCTGGTGAGGTTTAGCTACTCTAGGGTTCACTGGTGACACCGGAGAGTGGTTAGAGTGGTTAAAAAAAAAAAACAAAAAAAACCAAAAAAAAACAGAGTGGTTCACAGTGTCAAATGCTATCTAGACATTAGGTAAGAGAAGGACTCAATGCTGGTGAGGTTTAGCTACTCTAGGGTTCACTGGTGACACCGGGTAGAACAATTTGGGTAAATGGGGACTGAAACCAAATTACAGTAGGTAGAGAAATAACAAGAGGATCAGAAGTATAAAAAGCAAATAAAGCAAGCTTATTTAAAAAGTCTGATTATAAATGAAAAGGGAGAACTGAGGGTGATAGACAGATGGAGAGAGAGAGAGATAGAGTTAAGGGTAAATTCATTTAAAATGACAGAGGCTTAAGGAAACATTGGTGAGTAGCAGCCAACACAGAGAAAACTATAAAAAAGGGGATGATGGATAGTGCAGGAGAGGATGGGATCCATTTACTAGTCTTAAATAGCAATATCTATGCCTTTTATGAAAAGAAAGATAGGTATGGGGATAGTGATTTTGTGAGTAAAGCTGATGGAGTTTCCATCTGATACTTTTGTTTTTTTTTTTCTGAGAAGCAGTAGGCAAGGTCAAAAAGGGGAGTGAGGAGAGACATGGTTGAAGGAGAAATTACTGTTTGATATAGTCATCATGAAAAATGGGAGAACACTCTGACTGGAGAAATGTAGGAAGATTTTTCAAGCAGAGTAATGGGCCTATTTTGTAACTGATGTTGATGAAGTTAAACTGGTTAGATTATGTGATATTCTCTGGGTATACTCAAGAGTCCAGACACAGGCATAAAGAAAGATGACTGAATCATCAAAAGTATATATTTTAACCAGGAGTCTGAATTATGAGATAATGAGTCAAGCAAGTTTCGAAAACTCTTTTTTCCTCTCTTAACTACTCTTTTAAAATGACAACTGCAGATCTTTCTAGAGAAAACTTGAGTGTTTATAATAATCACAAACACCTATAGTTTGATGCTTATTACCTATGCACAGAAGACTGAGTAAATGAAAACCTCAAATCCTTCTAACATAATTGAGGTATAATTTTTTTATCATAAGATTAAATGTAACTATAGATTACTCCAGAAAAGATATACATATAAACTACTTTCCCCATTGAATATTAGCGCAAATGAAGAATAATTCCTAACAAATTCCATTTCATTGGTCCTTTAACAAATACTATTCCTCTCGATCAGAAGGGAATGACAAAGAAAATATTCTACATTAAGAAAAATGTGTGCTATATTTAAATATGTTTGAGGTTGTAAAAAATGCCATAGAAATCATGGCTTTTAGACTGTCTGCTACTGATCAAACCTCATATGCTGATTTTGCTAACTCTTTAAATATAAAATATCTCCAAAGTTGAAGAGTTGGAGAATGTTAAGAAAATTATTTTTGGAGAAAAAATTATAACTGTTAATTTATGCCTGAAAAGGAAAATACAGTAAGATTAGATAGCATAACTATAACTTGGGAATGAGAGAAAAGAAGATTGAGAAAACTTCTACCTTACAGATAATGTACATTATGACAAGTAATTTACCTCTTTAAATTTTAGCATCCCCTTATAACATAGGAAAAATTCCTGTTCTGTTTACAACACGGAGTAATAGTCAGAAAAAATTGAGATAATAACACTTGGCAAACCACTCCAGTTATACAGTTTTTCTGCTACCTGAAGCTGTTTTTGCTCCCAAATGAGATTCTAAGGATGGAAATGCAATGAAGCAATAATCAAAAATGGTCTGGGTTCCATACAAGCTAGCTTAATCTAGAGGAAGCACTGAAGTATTTCAGACTATAATAATTAGTCAAAGTAAGAGTGAAAGGTAGAAAAAGAGCTAAGACAAAAAAAGAGTGATTTAATGGTTTAACACTGGAATAATAATGACATAATATGGCACAAGAAGTTAAAGAGGCAGAGCAAAGGTAGGTTTAAATATGATACATAAACAGAAGATTAAAGCATTTAGAAGCAAAAATGTGGTATGGTAGCCATGACAGGGAAAGACTTCTTTTAATAATTTCTTACTCTCCGTATGTAACAACAACAAAAAGTAAATAATGTGAATGAAAAGTAGAACAGAAACCCATTCAGAAAACCTATCTTTAAAAAAAAAAACCTTTAAAAAGACAGCTAAATTAATTACTTTGAAATTCCCACTGAAAACTCCCATATGCATACAGGTGTGCATGCACAATACAATCCTGCTATATATCCTCAACGGTACAAAATCTAAACCAAATAAAAATGCAAAATAATATAAGCCTATATTGTAATAACTGCAGATATGATTATCTTTAAAAATAAACATTTCTTTTTTATCACAAATACTAAACTTTTCTAATATTATCTTAGTGACACCAATCTGTGTCATCTACATGGTATTGCTAAGTTACATCAGTATGAATTAGCTGTGTGTATCTACCTATGAAAAATATCACTACCTCAAAAAAATATTATCTAGACTTACAAGTTTTGCTTGTTGAGCATTTACTGGATCACCATACTGGAGGAGAGCTTGAAACTGGTTATTTTTTGTAAAGGTGATTATCTTCAATACAGCACCAAATTTAGAGAATATCTGTTAAAAAATTAAAATCAAAACATTTTTATCTACTATACTGTTATTTCTTCAATTTATAGGTCAACATGCCGATGAAATTAAACTTACTTGGTGAAGAACATCAAGTGTCACAGGGTAGTACATATTGTCAATAATTATTCTAAGCACTGGACTCTGGGCTGGAGTCACTGCACTCTCACTAACTGTGGTGCCACTAAGAGGAGTATTTGCTGTCTGGACAGCTGTCACAGCTTGAAGGACTGCTTGAGCACGCTGAAAATTGAAAGATAAAAGCACTTTAGAAATACATCAAGTATTTTCACTTATTTTTTGCTACATGTTACACTATTAGCTCATTTCTTTTCTAAAACACATAAGTTAAACAAAATTTAACATTCATTCAACTACTTTTGAGCATCTGCCAGGCACTGTCTGTTTATAATTCAACTATTTTAGTATTTACTGCAAAACAATTATCTAGGGTTTGGGACCAATGCTAACAAGTGTAAACAGGCAACGTTATTTATTTTCAAAAGAACAAGATGTACCTACATTTTCTGATTATATGGATTTGCCATATAATCAAATAAACTTTTAGAAAAGAATAAAATTTCCATCTAACATTATTGTGCATAAAAAGGGCATATGGTAAACCTAAAGGGAATTATTCTACTATCAAAAAGAATTCCCATAAAGCTTATTATTTCTAATACAATCTTACAAGAATATTCAGAATACAAATTAAGTCTTTTTTAATACTGGTGTTAACTTCTGGCACCCAAATTTTTAGAACAGAAACTGATATACACTAATGTATAAAGCCATGACATTTTCAGAAATACTTTAAGATAAAATATAGAGGGTATTTCCCATACAGGTTATAGTATCTAATACACACTTGTAAAATGCACTATTATTTTATGTATGACTAATAAGATATTGCTAATTAAACCATAACATCAACTACTGTAACACACATTTTGATTGTAGATTTTAAAATGTGTATACATTAAGAACTGAACACAGTATTTTTAGGAAATCTGTCAACTAAATCATGTTAAATGTTCTAAAAACACTGCCTTTATTACTATTTTGCTGTTGTTGTTATTAGTTGAACAGGTTCATAAATAAGAAGATAATTTCTTTCTAACTTATCCAGGGTCAAAAATCTATATAAAAGGAAATAATCATTAAAGGTAACAATTATAAACAACTCTGCACTGCTTTAAAATTTTTAAAAACTGTACTGGCAGATGAACAGGAATACAAATAGATCACAGTGATGAATGAAAAGGAAGAATACAAAAGAATTAGGACATGTATGAGAACAAATAAGAATGGTTAGTGCTCACTTCAGCAGCACATGTCCTAAAACTGCACCAAAAGATCAGTGTGGCCCCTACCCAAAGATGACACAAAAATTTGTGAAGTGTTACCTTTTTTTGGAGGTGTTAGCTAACACTGTGGTGGTAATCACTGTGCAATACATATCAAATCAACAGGTATACCTTAAACTTAACAATGTTACATGTCAATTATACCTCAAAAAGCTGAGTGGAAAAAATGGTCATTTCACTGAAATAGTATATAATAAAGGATCATGTATGTCTTGGGACTCAAAGAGACCATGTGTTCATGTAGGCAAACCTCATTATTTAAATGCTATGCTAATTAAATAATAACATGACCTATAAATTTGTTATCTAAAGTGACTCATTAATTCAAATTCGACATTTTAAAACATATTTAATAAAGACATTTACATTATATGGAGAATATAGTTATAAAGAAAAAAGAGGGATAAAAAGATGTCTAGAGCAATGTTAATTTAAATGTCTGAATATACAGTAGATCCTCACTTAACTTCGTCAATAGGTTCTGCAACTTCAAGCAAAAGGACATAACAAAACCAATTTTATTACGAAGTGTTAAATTTCTATGGCGTCTCATTTTCACAATGATGTTATTCAAGGATCTGCTGCATTTAACTCAATACATATTTAAATAAGCTTTAAAGTAGCTCACCACATTACTTTTTCATTCGTGAACATGTCCTTTCACATATTATATGAAATTACAACAAGCAAGAATAATCACAACTAAGAAAAACATTAACATCTGCCATATCAAATAATGGAATGCTTTTTTAAAATGGGAATCATATGATCATGGTATATTATCCAAAAGGTACAAAAGGTTAAAAGTTTCCTCTGTAACCCTGCCACTTTATCTGCTTTCCCTTACCCACCCTTCGCCAGTATTACTTTGGGTATCCTTCCAGAAATACCATCTAGTATTACATATATGCAAGCATATGTGCATATATCCGTTCCATACAAGCACATAAGTATTCATTTACTCCATACATTTTCTTTCAATAAACATATTTATGATGCATATCCATATTTTGCAGGTACCAGTAGCTTGTTCATTCTTTTTATAGGCAGTATTCCACCTAATGGATACACAATATATTCTACTGCTGCTGAACATTTGGATAGCGTCCAGCTTTGGACTATTACACAGTGTGCCATGAACTTTTTCATATATATCTTCTGATGCACATGTGTTTCCTTAGGTATATAACTAGGTGTAGACTTACTAAGTCAAAGAATAAATATGCTCAGCTTTAGTAAATATTTCAAATTTGTAAAAATGATTCTACCAGTTTCTGTTCCTATCACTTATAAATGAGAGTTCAAGCTTTTCTACATTATTACCAACACTTGGTTTTAACTGTCTTAATTTTAGCCAGTCTAGCAGTACATGGTAGTTAACTCCCTGTGATTCTGTATTAAAGGTTCTTAATTCAAATCTAATCCACTCTTTGTGGATCAAAGGATGGCTTTCTAGAGGAAACTAGCTAAGGGGAGACCTGAAGATGTCTAATAACTGGCCTTGTAAAACATGGGGTGAGGAGTAGGGCGGAAGACAGCACAAAAGCTGGCAAGGCCACAATATTACAGGCAAAAGTGACAGTACAGAGACACAATGGACTCAAAAAGCCTGAAAAACAAGAGAAAGCATGCCAGGTTAGAGGATCTACATTTACTTTTGGGACAGAAGCACAGCTGTATAGGGTGAAAGGAATCATAAAAACAGAATATAGAAACAGTAGCCATCTTAGAAAGGGACTTTATCCTGACAGGCACTTAGATCTGTGCATTTCAGAAAGACATCGAGAAAAAGAATTCAAAAGGAAAATTAAAGCAGATCACTATTACAGTAATAGAGCGAAGAGGAGACTGTGTCTGAGCTAATGAAAGTAGCAAGAAAGATGAAGGAAAGTAAGGAGATATTAAGGAGAGTGAATTGACAGGACTTGATTTGAGGAAGGGTTCCAGAGGAATTTATGGTTGATACATATTCACTTGCTTCTCTTCTAAACACAAACGCTGAGCAGAGGTCATTATCAACTAAGACTCATTTTTATTAATTTCTTGGAACAGAGAAAATGAATGGAACCAAATGGACAAAAGACATAGTGAACCCATAGCAAAAAGGGTTTGGACTGGTAGCAGTCAGAGAAATTAAGGTTACAGAAATCGATAGGTTCACAGGACAAAAAGTGAAAATAAAAGGACTAATAAAGTCAAACAGCTAAACTCCTCTCCCTCCTCTCCCCCACCATTTCTCTCCTTTACTATTAAAAAACAAAAACAAAAATAACAACAACAAAACGTTCCCTTTCGGGGAACCAGAAATTCTAAAGAGAATTTTGTTGACCCAGAATAAAGATCTCTTTGGCATCTAAGGGGAATCTCAGCTTGGTATCCAACTCATTACTTTATAGGAAAGTATTCAGGCCCAATAAAACCTAATTGTCCGTTCTAAAATATGAACAGAAAACGGGGGGTAAGGGGAAGAAGGAAAGAAAACAAGATAAATGCAACAATTAACGCTGAAGAAAAAAAGAAATAATCTGGAGTACAGTGAAATATTTTTATAACACTATTAGTATCCATAAAGAACTGCGAAGTCATAAAACAAATGCGAAAAGGATGATCAAAGATTAAAGGGCTTTTGAAAATTAAAAATATGGCTGCGAAAAATATTTTAACAGAAAGAATTCTACACTATTACCTTGTGTCTAAAAAAAACCCAGACTGGACTAAGCACCTTATTCCTTAGCTACTTTGAAGTTTATTACTCGAATGTCACTTCTTGATGGGGTCTTCACTGGTTATCCTCTTTAAAATTAAAAATTTCCCTCCCTTATATACATCTATTTATTGCTGTCTTAGCTTTATTCTTTACATGTTCCTGTCATTTGAATCTTTTAAAATAAAAATGTATTCACAAATTACTGAAAATACTAATATATAAAATAAAATTGGGACATCAAATGCCATTTTAAATTCTAAATAAAAAGATTAGAGAACAGATATTTTCTTGTGATGCATTTCCTTATGATAAATTCTTAGAAGTACAACTTCTGGTTCAAAAGGAATGAGAATTATTACCAAATTAAAAAAAAAAAAAAACAGCTGAAATTTTAGCCTTATCTTTTATACAAAAAATTTATATGCTTATTTTTAGAAAAACTATTAAAGTCACTTAAATCACCTTTTATAAATGTTAAAATCTATGAAAAATTATTTTTCATTAAATTTTAGGTAAGACAACGAACCAGATACAATTTAGAATTTACTGAAAGAGAAAAATATAATTAGCTACAAAAATATATTAAACTACATTGAAACTATAGTTTTTAATTATTACTACAGTCCATGCACTTAGGTCTAAAATCAGTCATATATTTTAAAAAATATATTAATTTAAAATAGTATCTTCTACATCACAGTTTTAGAAGATCAATACCTTCATATATTTTTAATTCTTATATTTTCCCCCAGGAAAACCATTAACATATCTTAAACAGGAATTTTTCTGTAAGAAATTAGGACCTGTTAAAGTCAAGTAACCAAAGGGAGTGAACTTCATACCTTCAAGTCCCAGCAATAGATCTGTACAAAGAGTTTATGCTAATAAGTTCTACTTCATAAACAGTTTCTATACAAAAACTTAACTTGCAACAAGAAAAAGAACATTTGACCAGGACCTTAAAAGCATTGATAAAATATTTAACTAATTCATCCAGTACTAATTTAAAATATGAAAGAGACCACACAGAATTATTGTAAATTAATGTAATATTTAACACATAGGGACACAATGCCAAAAAAAGGTCTTCACACTAACAGAATGCCCACAGAAACATCTTCAGAATGGTTAAAATTTTTATTTTCTGTTAATAAATTTATGAGATTCTTAATATGTTCTAGGTCATTTCACTTATATACCTACATATACTTACTTGGTTTAATGTATTATCTGTTTTTAGTTCTTTGTGATTGGAGTACTGGATATAAATCGGTTGGTTACGAAGATGAGGTGTCACAGCGGAATAGTAATTAACCATAGTAATAGCTGCTTCTTCTGTTGCTAGTTCCAAAAATGCCTAAAAATTTAAATAGCAAAAGTTGTAACACTATAAATTAAATTCAAATAAACTTTAATATCTGTGTAATCTATTCAGCTAATTAGAAAAATCAGTATATAGATATAATCTTTCAAGTTAGATATAGATGCTCTAATAAGAACCGGAAATCCTTATTGGAAGGTTAGGTATACAATTAAAGTTAACCTAAGTAAAAAGCTCTTTGAGTACATGCTGCTTCTACTTCCCATTGATTTTCCATACACCACAAAAGTACTTCCCCCAACAAAAGCTACAGAAAATTAAATCTAAACAATTCCTAGCATCAGAATTTTACCACTCCTAACCTAGAGAATATTAGAGATGTCATTTTTGAAGCCGTATAATAGACAAAGAAAAAAGTTAAAAATTAAATGTCAGATTATTACTAACATTACCTATACTTAAGAGACTGTTAAATTTCCTAAGTTCTTCTAAATGGTACTATTAACTCGATAACTTACTAGTCTAATTAAACTTAAGTCATATTTTACTCAGAGTTTCCCTCAAGTTTACATACATGAATAGTCAGCCAATGCATTCAAAAATCCCCTTAAGTGGGTCTTGTGCAGAAGAGTAGTACTCTGGCTTCTGAATACATTAATATAAAAGTCTTGCTAGTTAGTTCTCACTACGCCAGAAAGATCAAAAATTACAGGGTGCTCTCCATGCACCCTCTCATAACTAAGGAAGATTTGAACGTGCACAGGCACTTGAACTTATCAGAAAGAGGCTGAATTTTCTATTTTGTGGTATCATTAACAAAATCACTGAGTCTGTTAATTTAAAAAATCTGATTTTTAATATATCTGGGCCTTACTGCTACAGGGACATTGTTCAATGAAGACTATCTAGGATTAATAACTATTTTAATGCTATCGGATAAGTATTTCCATGGAATATGCTTAAAGAACAAGATGCTACTAGTACCCCTACTGATATTACAAAGAGCAGACCCACAATAAAATACTGTACTTCATTTGTATTTTCCACAACTTCATTATAACGATTGTTCAGTCCTAAAATAAATTCAAAAGGCAAAATTTGAAAACTTGTGAGTTATTTATTTTAGCTCCCTAGCCTAGCATTAGTTCACCACACAACAACTACCAGGAAAAGAATAAGACTTCTTTTCTAAAAGAACTATATTTTATACTTTTATTAGGACAGCTAATTCACACCTGCTGGATAGTCTGCAGCTTAATATTCTCTAAGTCCTAAAAGAAGTATACCTGATTTTTTCCTTTCAGCATAAGGATGTTGGTCACCTTTCCAAAAGGTAAGCCTAAAGCAATAACTTCAGTTTCTGTCACTTCGCCAGGTAATTTTCGAATATGAAGTACACGAGAAGGAGCACCATCCATTTTATCTTCTCCTTTAAATTTTTTACTATCATTACCATTGGCTGAAAGACATTAAAAAAGTCTTTACATTAATTTTCCTTATCTATATTAACAAACATAAAACAATGTTTATAAAAGAACTTAAAAAACACAGCTGAGAATCCCTGAATAATTCCTAAAAATTCAAAAACTGAGGTTTCAAAGGAATGGAGAAAATCCTATTCATCAATTATTATTAAATGAAATTATCAATTAAGATGACCACTGGGTAAATATGTTTCTGAACAGTATAAGAGTAATAAGTAATACAGCAGAAACATTAAAATATAATTTCATATAGAAAATTTGTCCAATGGCTAAAAAACATAATTATCTTGCAATTTAATCATTTTATCACAGCCTAACAGAAATAGTTTTAAAATGTGAAATATTTGACTTAGCAAAAAATTAGGGAGATTATAATTTTACCTGAGAAATTATAAATTGTTCAATTTGGGAAGTATCATACTCAAAAGTGGGATCAAAGAAGGCATTGCTGTAAAAATTAAAGTCAATTCACATTATGCTCACCTACAATGTGCCTCTTCCAATTTGATATTACCACCTAATCTACCTAAATATTTTCTCGCCATCGACATCTATATACTATAAATCACTCATGGACTTGATTACCTTATTCTGTTACACTCTGAGCTTTAAAGTAAACCGATACATTTAAATCATCAAATTAGTTACCTGCCTTTATTCCAGTTTCACCAAAAATAAGAATCTTACTAAAGATGTAATAAAATAGGTGATGTTTTATATGTAGAATTGTTTGAAGAACTTGAAGTCTATCCACTATTCAGTATTGGTGGTCTTTTATCTTCTAAAGACTCAAGGATATTTCTGAGACTAAAATGAAGGATTTTTATACATTAAAAAATATACATGTATACTCGATTTTGTATTTAATTTTAGGTCCTCCCCCAAAACATTCAACACTATCTAAACATATCTATAAATAATATATATACTAAATAATATCTATAAAACTATAAGATCACCTTGATCTCTAAGTGTCTTCAAAAATCATTCACGCATTGATAATATAAACAGTTAATGAGTCTCAAATGTGTCTGGCACTGTTGTTTTAGGCTCTCAGATACAGCAGTGAACAAGATCAGTAAGCTCTCTGATGCTCTCCTACAGGCTAATAGGTAGGAAAACTAGCACATGAACCAGATAACTTTTTATAGTGATTAAGTGCTGTGAAGAAAGTACAATAGAGTAATGTTAAAATAATTTAACAGGGTGGTGTAGTAGTGACTTTACTGGATGATCAGAGAGGGTATCTCTAAGAGATGTATGAACTCACTTGATAATTTACTTGTCAAAATATACTTAGTCGTATTTTACTCTAAGAGTTTTCCCCAGGCCTATATACATGAATGACCAGCCAATGCATTCAAAAATCCCCTTGTGCAGAAGAGTAGTACTTTGGCTTCTGAATACATTAACATAAAAGTCTTGCTAGCTAGATCTAGCTACTACAAAAATATCAAAAATTACAGGGTGCTCTCTATGCACTCTCTCATAACTAAGCAAGATTTGTACGTGCACGGGCACTTGAACTTATCAAAAAGAGGTTGAATTGTCTATTTTATGGCATCATATTTATCAAAATCATCATTGCATCTGTTAATTGGAAATGTAAGTTAAGCAGGGAATCAAAAATATATATATGCCTTAAAACACATAACTGGCATAAAAATGCATATTCTATGTGAGGCTTTTCTTGGCAAAGCAATATGAGTATAGAATCCTGATAGTGTGTGTTCTAGTTCATTCATTTATTTGAATAACAATGACAACTACCTCATAATCCAACCTAGAGCCCCCCAGGAGTAAGAGATAATGGTATCAGGAAACTCAAAACAGCAAATTTAAGTTTTTCCTAATTCAGTCTGTCCTTTTACTATTAGGAAAAAGACAAGAAAAAACACCACAATAAAGCTACTACCTAACACTGTACATATAAGAAAGAAAAAATAACCTTCCCTTCTCATATGATTTTTAGAATATGATCCCCTCCAAAGGCAAAATGCTGCTTAAACCTATTATTAAGAGAATAGAACTGTTTATTATTCTGGATTTGTGTTGGATAATTCCTAAACAGTTGCTGGTAAGCAGAAGTAAAACAGCTGAATAATATAGGAAGATGGGATATTTTTTGCAAAGAAGATAAATAACCCATTTTTTTTTTGAGAAATACAGACAAGATGCTACTTTTCTTTTGCATCAATATTTAATATTCACTGTAAGTTAACCAGTAGTGAAGACAATGTGGTAGAAAAAGGACTAAAACTCAGGGAGTATAACTCTGTAGCCTGTGCTTTTAACCCGCTGCACTACAAGAGGATCCCAAAGACAAATTTCTTATTATATACGATGGCCAAGACAAAATCTGTCCTTTTCTTCCAAAAATCAAGAAACTATCAAAATTTATACTCTCTTCGCATGTTACCTGATACTCCTTTAGTTAGTTAACTGCTTCAGAGAGGGTAGTTACTAAATATTCACATTTTCGTGCTAAATATTAAAAAAAATCTTCGTTTTAAAGAATAATACTATGAGAATGTGAAACTGGAAAACGAAGACTTCTTTAATCATACAACTAAGCCTTCTTTCATATATGAGACGACCCTGGCCCTGGAAAAGAAAGAGTGCAGAAGAAAATGTATGGCCCTCAGCTTAGGAAGTATCTCGGCCATTTACTCCCCTATCAGAGAAGACTGGGTCTCTCTGGGTTATATAGATCTATGATTCTTCAGAAGACAAAGTACAATAATTTGGAATTCTTTCCATGATTTTTTTCCTTCCAGTTCCCAAGTAAATGCAGAAACTTTTGGTTTGGGTATGTAAAAACAAAAATAATGATTTTTAAGAATTTATGCAACAACAGATGTAGTCATGTTTCTGCTTATACGTTGCATATATATTGTAGAAATATTTAATTATACCATTTTCTATATATTATTCAGCCTCTTAAAGCCTTTTGCTTAAGGAGGATGTTCTTCTACTCACAAATTCTAAACATATAAAATGTAAAAACTGTTCATATTTGAATACTTCTCTTGCACAAAGTGGCTTTCTAACTCATTTCTAAAGTGAACTTCAACTTTTGATCAGTCCCAGTCCATCTCTTTTCTCTTTGACTGACCTTGTTCTCTACAGCTTTAACCTACAGTTTTCACATAAACAGGTTTTAGCAAGATCCAGGGTAATGTGTTAAATCCGTCTGTGGCCAAAGATCAGAGAGGCCTCTCACCCCTACCAAGTCTATCCTCACAGCAGCCCAACAACTCTTCTCTAGTTGTCTTTCTTCCCTACTCATCGTCTACCTGCTTTGAACCCTCTGCTTACTCATTCAGCCCCCAAAATAGTTGGAGTTCCCCAAACCGTTTTGTTCTCAAAGTTTTTCCTACCTTTACTTGCTCATATAAGTTTACTCGAGCACCTGGGTTAGAAAAATCATCTCATTTAATTTGCAAATCTATTATTTTAGTCCCACTCATTCGCCAATATTGTAATTCTTTACTTTCAACTGCATGACCAATCTGAAGTGCATTTCAAAACTTAATACTTCATCTGTCCTGTGAAAACTAACAAAACATAATTCTCATTCTCCAAGTATTTCAGACTCAAGCATTTATAAAAGCACTGGTAACTAATTTCTCAAATATGATAGTGAGAGGCAAATCAGTTTAATTCCGAACAGTTTTACAATTCAGAGTAACACAAAATATTACAGAATCTGGCTTTAAAAATAAATAAAAAAAATTGGAGCTAAGATAAACGAATGCTCATACTCTTTGCATTCCAATATTGGAAAACAGAAATTCCAAAGAGTTAACTAGAAACAGGTATATACAGATCGACAGTCCTTCTGTTATTCTGCTGGCTGATTAATTAATTAATTCCAACAGTCACCACACAAAGTTTACTAGGTTTATTGTAAAATCTGGCTGTAACTCTGCATTTCCAAGTAGTTACAAAGCCTAGTTACCATAAGTATCTAATGCACAAGCTAGAAAAATATAGAAGGCTAGACTAAATTAGAGCAGTTTCTCTTAACTTCTACATGTAAGAGGACATATTAGAACCCCTATAAACATTCAAACTGTAAAACCGAAATACTCTCAAAGCATAACAACATGAAATGACATATCAAAATTGTCTGCATGTAAAAATTAAAATAAAAATCTCAAGAGTTCTGAGTAACATGTATCAGAATTTATGGAATGATTTCAGTTATTTTACATAAGGCGAAACGTCACACTTTTAGCAATAATAAATCCTGCTACTACGAAATAACAATATGCAGTACTGGCAGAAATATGTATGCCAAACTTCAAGGGATATTCCATTTCCACAGCTCTAAAGAAATGACTCAAGAGATCGTATCTCACAATTGTCTTGCCTCCTTCCCACTGCCAAATGGTTACAAATTCCTTTCAATAAAATCCAATTCCAATACTAGATGGAGCTAGTTGTATTTTGATGTGTTTTACTTTTATTTCTGAAGAACTTAATTTATTATAAAATAAGTCTTAATGTAATGAATTAGATATTTACCCAAGACAAAGTTTCTAATATTAATTTCTCACTTCTACAATTTTTTTCATTGACATAAAAAATAAGTATAATGAAAAACTTCTAGATAGGGAAAGGCTATTCAGATAGATGCTATTAGAAACAGAATTCTATAGTTCAGTCGATCAAAAGAAACACTTTTGAGTAAAGCTGGAATGTAAGAATGTAATCTGCACCTGCTAACCATACAAGTGTTCTTGTAATAATGTCTGTAAAAGTCCCTTTTTGAGACATACGGGCAGCAATGGTTTCCCAGGCAAATAAATGCACTAGTTTTTAAAGATTTTTTATGCTCTTATAAGCAACAATATTCAAATTGGGGTCTGTTAGAACATATACAGACTCACATTTTCTATATCAGAAAAAAAATAATTTTAAAACTCAAAATGTTTCCTCTGAGCATAAAGGTAAAATAAATTGAATCTATGTAAATTTATTACATTAAAACAAAGCTTTAAGGAATTTTACTCTATCACTACAAAGATACTGGATTCATTTTTTGGTGATAAACTTCATTATTACTCCTAAACATACATTTTAAAAGTAATTTTACAAGGTTAACAGTAAGGTATTATCCTTCCTTTTCAATAAAAACAAATATCCTTTTCTACTTTTCTTTTTCTAACAAAACTCTTAATCCTTCTCCCAACCAGTCCACTTCCAAATAACTCAGATGTTCTAATTTCTTGATACATCGTTTCCTCCATATTCTGCTGAGACCTAAAAATTCAGGACTTCAATGCCCCTAGAGCAAATTATTGTAAAGTTTTTAACTGTCCTCCCTATGCACTTTAGTAACCCTCTCTATCACCTACAAAATACAAATGGAACAAAATCCTTTCTAAAATGTAAATCTGGTAAAATCCAAGCTCCTTAGTATATTAAATCCCATATCCAGACAGCTGCCTGTGAGGAATCACCTTTAGTCATTTCCTTCTGAGTATTTCACATTCTAGCAAGACAAAACTAGAAGTGATGGTTCCCAAAGCTAGCCTGCTATTTCAAACAAATTTTAAATTTGTTTTACAACTTTGCTAATTGATAAAGAACACATCCATCACCCCGGAAAATCTCCTTGTACTTCCTTTCTGTTAATTTCCAACACTCATGGGCAAACACTGTATTGGTTTCTATACTAAAAATTAATGATCTGCTCTTTATAGAAATAGAACCATATAATATATACTCTTTTGTGTCTGGCTTCTTTTACTCTGTATGTTTATTAATATTCATTCATGTTGCATGTACTGTCATTCTTTTATTACTAAGTAGTAATAATCTACTGTATTGATCCATTTTATCATTAATAACTTTTCTTAATTTTTAATCACAGTTGACATATATTAGTTTCAGGTGTACAATGCAGTGATTAGACATTTATATAACTTACAAAGTGATCACCCTGATAAATCTAGTACCCAACTGACACCATACAGTTATTATATTATTGACTATATTTCTTATGCTATACTATATATCCTCATGACTACTTTGTAAGTGCTGTTTGTACTTCTTAATCCCTTCCCCTTGTTCACCCATCTCCCAACTCCCCTCCCATCTGACAACCTGCAAATGATTTCTGTATCTATGAGTTTGTTTCTGTTCTGTTCATTTATTTTGTTCTTTAGATTCCACATGTAAGTGAAATTATATGGTAAAATGTTCTAGTCTGCTTGCACACCTCTGCCCCTACGCCCATTCCAAGCCATTCTTTAAAAAAAAAAATTATAGTTGACATATATTAGTTTCAGGTGTACAATGCAGTGATTAGACATTTATATAACTTACAAAGTGATCACCCTGATAAATCTAGTACCCAACTGACACCATACAGTTATTATATTATTGACTATATTTCTTATGCTATACTATATATCCTCATGACTACTTTGTAAGTGCTGTTTGTACTTCTTAATCCCTTCCCCTTGTTCACCCATCTCCCAACTCCCCTCCCATCTGACAACCTGCAAATGATTTCTGTATCTATGAGTTTGTTTCTGTTCTGTTCATTTATTTTGTTCTTTAGATTCCACATGTAAGTGAAATTATATGGCATTTGTCTTTCTGACTTATTCCACTCAGAACAACACTCTCTGCGTCTATCCATATTGTTGCAGATGGCAAGATTTCATTCTTTTTTATTACTGAGTAATGTTTCATTGCGCGCGCGCGCGCACACACACACACACACCTTTATCCAATCATCTTTTGATGGAAACAGCTTGCTTCCTTATCTTGGCTACCGCAAATAATGCTGCAATGAACAAATGGATGCATATGTCTTTCTTAGTGTTTTGGATTTCTTTGGATAAATACCCAGAAGTGGAATTACTGGGCCTTTTCCTTTTCCTTCCCTTCCTTCCTTTTCTTTCTTGTTATAGCCTTTGTTTTAAAGTTTATTTTGTCTGGTATAAGCATTGCTACCCTAGCTTTTTTCATGAAATATCACATTTTCATGAAATATCTTTTCCATTCCTTTACTTTCAGTCTGTATCTTGATCTGAAGTGAGTCTCTTACTGATAGCACATGTAAGGATCTTATTTTCTTATCCATTCAACCTTTGGAACATTTACATTTAAAGTAATATATAAAAAGTTGATATACGTGTAGTTATTGCCATTTTATTATTCATATTTTTTCTTCTTCTTAAAGAAGTCTAACATTTCTTATAATACTGGTTTGATGAATTCCTTTAGCTGATATCCGGGAAGCTCTTTATCTGTCCTTCGATTCTAAATAATAGCTTTGCTAGGTGAACTGATCTTGGTTGTAGGTACTTGCTTTTCATCACTTTGAATATTTTGTGCCAATCCCTTCTGACCTGCAAAGTTTCTGCTGAGAAATCAGCTGACAGTCTTATGGGAGCTCCTTTGTAGGTTAACTGCTTTTCTCTTCCTAATTTTAAGATTCTCTTTTTGTCTTTAATCTGTTAATTTAATTATGACGTGTCTTATTGTGGTGGTCCTCTACGGGTTTGCCTTATTTGAGACTCTTAGTGCTTCCTGGGCTTGTATGTGCATTTTCTTTGTGAGGTTAGAGAAGTTTTCTATAACTATTTATTTAAATAGGTTTTAAATTCTTTGATCTCTCTTCTCCTGGTACCCCTATATTGCGAATGCCGGTACACTTGATGTTGTGCCAGAGGCCTCTTAAACTATCTTCATTTGTTTTGGATTCTTTTTTCTTGTTGCTATTCTGATTGAGTGTTTTCTGCTACTCTCCCAAATTGATTTGATCCTCTGCTTCCTCTAATATAATATTGATTCCCCCAAAGTATTTCAGTTACTGTATTCTTCATTTCTGACTGGTTCTTTATTTTTTCTGTTTATTTCCTATCTCTTTGTTGAAGTTCTCACTGAGGTCATGAAACATCCTTATAACCATTGTGTTTAGTTCTTTTTCTGAAGCTTTGGGACACGTTTCATTTGGGACATGTTTGTCTCATTTTGGCTGCCTCCCTGTGTTTGTTTCTATGTATCACGTAGAGCTGCTTTGTCTCCCTGTCTTAGCAGAGTGGCCTTATGCAGTAGGTGTTCTTTGGGGCCATGTAGAGCACTCTCTGGTCACCTGAGCTGAGTGTTCCAGGTGTGTCCCTTGTGTGGGCTGTTTGTGCCCTCCTGTTGTAGTTGAGCCTTGACTGCTGCTGGCACATCAGTGGGACGGACTGACCCTCAGGCTGATTTATTGTGAGAGCTTGTATTGACTACAATGGAGGAGCTGTCGTGCAGGGTCTGACCCTACAGAGTAGGGCTCCGGTGCCTCCCCAGTCTGCCCTTTGGGTATGTCATTTGTGGAGGTGGTTGGGTGGTGCTCTGGTATGGTCTGAAGCTGGCCACCAGTGTGAAGCTGGTTCTGGGGTCTCCAGGTAGGGGCCCTGCCACACACCAAGTTCAGCCGCCACCTATGCCCTGCCCAGGGCCACCAGGCATGAGCCACAAAGTGATCTGCAGATAGATGCTACCCGTGCTGGGCTTCAAGGTACCTGGAATAAGCCAAGCCTTGAACTGAGGGCATGCCAAGGCCGGGTGTTGCTTGTCTGGATTTTGTGAACCTTTGAGAGATTTTAGGAAAGTCTACAGCATGAGCCAAAACAGGACATTTGTAAGGAAAAGGCACTGGAAATAGCTTAGGTAGGCCAGAAAGTTGGGTGGGGTCTCAGGGAATCACCAAGGAGGGGGTGAATAGTGCCAGCTAGGTTGCTGAAGATTCAGCTATGGCACCCGCCTGCACATGCAGACTGGGTAAAGGGAGCGGCTCAGTGAAGGAACAATGGTTTCTTCCAACACTTTTGTCTGGGAGAAGACTGACCCTCCAGCCCTCACCCTGTAGTCAGAGAATTCAGCTCTTCCCCGTATGTCCCTGGTGTCTTTCCAGCTGTTCATTTGCTTATTAGCCATTCATATACCTTCTCTTGTCCATTTTTAAAAATTAGGCTGTTCATATTTACTGATGTGGAAGCAGTTTCACCTACTCTGGATATAATCCTTTGTCAGATATGTGTACTGACATGTAAATATTAATATATTCTCCCAGACTCTGCTTGCTTTATCATTGTCTTTAATTAGACCTAATTAAATTAGGTCTTTCTCTTTGCCATGTCTTATGGTTGTTGGTGTGGATATCTTGCATATTTCTTGTTAAATTTATTTCTGGATATTCTGTCTTTCTTATCTTTTTGTAGTGTATTTGAAAATTTTTCATTTTCCAATAATTTGCTCAAAATATCAGGAAAGATTTTACTTTTGTATACTAAACTTGTATCCTGCAACTATTCTTAATTTGTTCATTTATTAGTACTACGTTTTGTAGATTCCTTTCAGTATTTCATTTTAAAATTCATGTTGACTGTTCCTAGCCAAGTCAAAGCTGATGGAGTTCATCACCACCAAACCAGTATTACAGAAATGTTAAAAGGACTTCTTTAAGAAGATAAATAAAAAAATATCACGAAGAAAAAAATTCTCAAACAAAGGCAAACAAATAATAAAAGCAGCAGACCAACCAACACTAGAACTAGTACAAAGTTTAAAAGGCAAAAGTAGGAAGATCATGTGTAATTACAACAGCAAATTAAGATACACACACACACAAAGTAAAAATTAATGACAAAAACATATGCATGGAGGCAGTGAGTAAAAATGGTGATTTTAGAATATGTTCAAACTTAGGTGACAATTTAAAATAGACTGCTTTGTATATATGAAGCACATGGTAATCACAAACCAAAACGCTACAAAAGAGATACAAGAAATAGAGAAAGGAACCTAAACACAATACTACAGAAAACCATCAACATACATGAGAACACAGCAAGAGAATAACAGAACTATAAAAACAATCAGAAAACAATGAAATGGCAATAACTACATACCTATCAATAATTACTTTAAATGTCAATGGATTAGAATGCTCCAATCAAAAGACAAATGGATAAAGAAGATGTGGTACATATATATGATGGAATATTACTCGGCCATCAAAAAAAGAATGAAATCTTGCCATTTCTGACAACATGAATGGACCTAGAGGGTATTATGCTAAATCTAAAGGCAAAATAAATGAACAAACAAAAGAGAAACAAACTCAACAGATATAGAGAATGAACTGATGGGACCGGGTAAAAAAGGTGTAGGGATTAAGAAGTACAAACTGGCACATGGATAAAAAGTATAGCTTAAGAAATATAGTCAATAATAGTGTAATTACTACATATGGTGTCAGGTGGGTGCAAGATTTACCAGAGGAACCACTGTGTAAGTTTCACGTAAACGTCTAGCCACTACATTGCACAAACTTAAACTAATGTAATACTGTCAACTGTAATTGAAAATTTTAATTGTAACAATCATGCTGACTGTGAATAGGACAGTTTTACGTCTTCCTTTCCAATCTTTATGCTTATTTTTTACTTGCTTTAATATAAGCAAAATGCTAGAAAAATTATGAAAACAGACATCTTTACTTCATTTCTAATAAAAAATGATTCAGTGTTCCGCCATCAAAAATGGAATTTGTTAGGCTCTCAGTAGGTGCTCCTTATCTACCTTGTGCAATTTCCCTTCTCTTGCTAGTTTTCTGATTTTCATCTGTATTTTTCTCAAATGCTTCTTCTGTGTCTATTGACATAATGGGTTTGTTCTCCTCCCTGTATTCTACCATCATGATAAATAACTTTGAGTTCATTTTCAAAGGTTAACCATTACAATCCTGGGGTAAGCCTTCATTAATCACCATAAATTATATTTTAGATACTCCTGGATGTGATTTGTTAACATTTGTTAAAGATGTTTGCATTTATGTTAATAAAAAATATTAGTCTGAAATCTTAATTTCTTATGTTAGGTATTGTCAGTTACAGTAGCTTCATAAAGTGAATTAGGGAGTATCACCACTTCTATTTTCTCAAAAAGTATACTGAAGATGGCAATTATTTCTTAATTTGAAGTTTCATAAAATTCAACAGTGAAACCACCTATGCCTGGAATAATCTTCATGAAAATATTTTTTATTGAAAATTCAATTTTTATAAAAGATATAGAGCTAATCCATATCTATTATGGAATAATAGACTGTCAGTTTTGGTCGATTAGATTTATAAAAGAATTTGTCTATATCATCTAATTTGTTGAACTTTTTGGCATTACTGCTGTTTATAATATTGCCTTAATTTCTTATTACGCTATGTAATATCTATAGAGATATCTCCACTTTCATTCCCAGTAAAGGTAATTTGTTTTCTTTCTCTTCTTGCTAGGATTTTAGACCTTTCATTTTCTGATATAGGTATTTCCTAATATAGGCAGAAAATTATCTAATATAGGTATAGACCTATCTTCTCCTTATGCACTTCCTGAGCTGCATCCAACAAATTTTGATATATAGTTTCATTTTCATTCAGTCAGAAATATGCCTTTACATCTTCTTTGAGTCACGTGTTGTTCAGAATTGGGTAGTTCCAATTTCTAAATATTTGGCAATTTCCTAGATTTTTTACTGTTTTTAATTACTATTAAATTCTACTATAATCAGATACTGTATAATCTTTCAATAAATTACTTTATGTCTTCATAATTACTTTATGTCTATCATGATGAAGATGTACATATGAAGTTACTCTATGTGGACAAAAAAAGTTATTTGGGTGGACAAATTCAGCTTTACATCACTATATTAGGTACATACTTCATTTTAATTTTTACTTAACTGTCAGAACTGTGTATGTGTGCATGGAGGTATACATACAGGCATACCTCAGAGATAATGTGGGTTCGGTCCAGACCACCACAATAAAGCGAGTATCACAATAAAACAAGTATCGCAATAAGGTGAGTCATAATCTTTTTCCTGGTGGAGGGTCTTGCCTTCAATTATTAAAAAAGGCAACATCTGTGAAGTGCAATAACACAATGTGCAGTAACACGAGTCTGCCTACAGACAAAAGCAATAGCTACCTGAAGGAAATCAATACGCTTCCAGTCTGTTACAATCCTTTTGCTGCCCAACACATTTAATTCCTCGAGCAAGTAATTTAGGCAAGATTTTAGGAAAAAAAAACAAACTTTGGTTTGTAGGTTAAAAATGTAAAATATAGGGTTATAAGGCAAGTAAACGAAATCAATTCAAAGAATTAATATATTATTACAGCAAAGAAAAAGGGTTGAAAGCATACAATAAAGACAACTATGTAGTCTACGAAGTTGAATCTTTGGTTTTAATTTGCAGTTTGGGCTTTCAGGTTTGTGAAACAGAGAATTAAAAATGTTTTATGACATGCAAACATGAAAACTAAAATCAGAAATACAAAAAAGGTGAGAGTGAGGGGACTTGTAACATGAAAAGGTTATATTTTTGTGATTTAAAAAAAAAAGCAATCAGATCTAGTTAGTTGCCCATAGAAGTCACCATCTACAGATTTTTTTCACTTGACAAATAAATAGTCTAGTAAGGTTTTTCTCTAAAATGTTTCAACAGAAAGCATTTAAAAATAAAAGCTATTCTGGCAAAACAGAATAAATTTTAGTTTTAATATTCTGCCCCATAAAATAGCAAATAATGAAACTGTTAAGAGGGTTAACACATACCTGTAACCACCATGCTGCTCATATTAGAGTTTGGACTACTGAGAACACTACCCGAGAGTAGTTCGTCAGATCCTCTCTATAAAAACAAAAACAAATTAACATAACGCATCTTTAATTTAAAAGTATTAATCTGAAAATCTGTCACTTAACTATAACTTTTCAAATAATCACTGAAAAACAAAAATGTCAGGCATAATACTATGAGGAATAATTAAAAATTTTTAATCCCTAAATTAAAAACATTAGTACCGATCTCGCTTCCTTTTCCACAAAGCCAACAGTTCCTTCCTTCCTTTCACCCAAGTACAAAAGACAATAAACAGGAAAAATGACTAGGTTCCATAATCAAAAGTTTTGGAGAACTACATCAATTTTTATAAACCCCCTAATGCCACAGCAAGCTGGACTTTCTCACAAACATTCTGTGACTCCTCCAACCCTTTATTCATCCAGATAACTCAAGTCTTCGGAAAATGAGAACTTTGTACTGGTGAGTTGGACAACTCATCCTCATCATCATCATTAAAATTAGGTAGATAGTTCAGTGGCTAGATTGCTGAAAGCAAAGGTAAAATCTATGTAATGAGAATTCTTTTCTGCCAATATAGAGACTGAATTATGTCTTTAAATCCTTTAGAAAAAATGTTATAAATTCATGTTCTCAGAATTGCACAGCTGTTCAAACAAGCCAGTGTTGTTTCAGCTATTTTAAAAATGTTTATATATACAAAAATAAGTGAGTAGTTAACATAAAAGTTAAATCTAACTGTTTTGCCTATTTTAAGTAGGCTTGTTTTTACACACATAAGTACTAATATTTAAAATAGCTAAATCGATAAGAGCTGATTTATACAACCAAAAGTACAAAGAAGTTGAATGCAACCAGCAAAATGAAAAAATGTATAGAGGAAATAATTTATCAAAGCATTTTGGAAAGTCCAAAACAATCCACATTAACCACAAACTTTACGCTAACTTGTGTTTAAACTCATAATATCAAATATCAAATTGGTAAACAAATATTCATAAATCATTTCCCTTTTTATAAGCTTCCTATTTCTCAAATGCTCAGAGCAATACACACATAAAAAAATTAAAACATAGTACCAAGCTACATTAATATCACATATGCATCATGTCTAATTTCTCATCATGGAAGATTCAGCATGGCATTGTTTTATAAGGACATGATGAACAGAATTAGATACTCTGAATTTCTCTACGTATGGTCCCTAGACCAGCATTAGACCCTGTTAGCAATCCATGTTCAGATCTAACCCAGATCTACTAAATAAAAAACCAAGGGTAGGATCCAGATTTTAATTTAGCCTCAGGTGCTTCTGATACATGCTAAAGTTTAAGAACCAACGAAATATATATACACTGTTGGTCCACTATCAACAAGTGTTTCCTAGTTTCTTTTGTTTTTTTTTAACAACAGTTTTAGGTTTACAATGAAATTGAAAGGAACAGAGATTTCCCATAAACCACATACCCCCACACATGCCATAGCCTCCCCCACAATCAACACCCACCACTACAGTTGGTATATTTATTATGAAGATAAACCTTCACTGACACTTCATAATCACCCAAAGCTCACAGTCTACCTAAGGGTTCACTCTTCATGTACATTCAATAATACAAATATACAATGACATTTGTCCACCATTATAATACACAATACACAGAATTTTTGCCTGCCCTAAAAATCCTCTGTGCTCTGCCTATACATTCCCCACACCCAAACCCCTGACAACCATTAATCTTTTTATTGTCTCAGTAGTTTTGCCTTTTCCAGAATGCTGTTTATTGTATGATTCCAAATCATAAAATATTGGCTCGGATTGGCTTCTTTTACTTAGTAATATGCATTTAAGGTTCACCATGCCTTTGTGGCTTAATTGCTCATTTTGTTTTAAGGCTGAAAAATATTCCATTGCCCGGATGTACCACAGTATTTTTCCATTTACCTACTAAAGGACATTTTGATTCCTTCCAAGTTTTTGCCAATTATGAATAAAGCTGCTATAAATATCCGTGTGCAGGTTCTGTGTGTACATAAGTTTTCAACTCAGATAAATAGCAAGGAGCGTAACTGACGAACCGTATAACAGTTTGTTTAGTTTTCTAAGAACTGAAACTGTTTTCCAAAGGTGCTATACAATTTTGCATTTCCAACAATAATGTATGAGAGAGTTCCTGCTGTTCAACATACTCTCCAGTATTTATGGTTACCACTGTTCCAGGTTTTGGCTACTCTGGTAAGTGGGTAGTGGTATCACGCAGTTTAATTTGCATTTCCTTGATAACATATGATGTGACGCATCTTTACTATGTTTATTTGCCATCTGTATATCTTCTTTGGCGAGGTTCCTGTTAAGGCCTTTGGCCCATTTTTAAATACAGTTTACTTATTGAGTTTTAAGCGTTCTTTATATATTTTGGATAATGTCTGTGGAAGAATTCTCTATATATTTTGTTTATCTCCCAGCCTGACTTGTCTTCCAATTCGCTTGATACTGTCTGTCACAAATAACTTTTTGATTTTAATGAAATCCAACTTCTTAATTATTTCTTTCATGAACTTTGGTGTTGTACCTAGAAAGGCATTATCATACCCACAGTCATCTAGACTTTCTTCTATATTATCTTCTAAGAGTTTTACAGTTTTACAACTACATTTAGGTCTGTGATCCATTATTTACTTGTTTATTTATAGGTGTACAGCATAGTGATTAGACATTTATAATTTATGACCCATTCTGAGTTCATTTTTGTCTGTGTCTCAATTCATTCTTTTGCATGTGGATGTCCAGTTGTTCCAACACCATTTACTGAAGAGACTATCTCTGTTTCATTGTATTGCCTTTGCTTTGTCAAAGTTAAGCTGACTATATTTAAAGGGAGCTCTATTCTGAGCTCTCTATTCTGTTCCGCTGACCTGTCTATTCTTTCACCAAAACCACACTATCTTGATTACTATAGCTTCATAGTAAGTCACAGTAAGTTGGGTAGTGCCAGTCCTCCAAGTTTGTTCTTCAATACTGTGGTGACTATTCTGGGTCTTTTGCCTATCCATATAAACTTTAAAATCACTTTGCTGATATCCATAACTTGCTGAAATTTTGACTGGGATTATATTGAATCTATAGATCAATCTGGGAAGCACCCACATCTTAACAATATTCAGTCTTCCTATCCATGAACATGAACTATCTATCCTTTTATTTGATTCTTTGGTTTCATTCATCAGAGCTGTTTTTTCATGTGGATTTTGTAACTATTTTGTTAGATTTATACCGAAGTCTTTCAATATTTTTGGTCTAATGTAAGTAGTATTATTTTTAATTTCAAACTGAACTGTCCATTGCTGGTACATATGAAAGCAACAGACCTTTGTATATTAGCCTTGTATCCTGAAACCTTGCTTCTTAGTTCCAGATTTTCTGTCACTTGTTTCGGATTTTCTACAGTCTCTCATGTCATCTGTGAATGTTTTATGTTTTCCTTCTCAATCTGCATACCCACTATTTCCTTTTCTTGCCTTAGTGCATTAGCAAGGACTTCCAGGAGGATGCTGAAAATTAGTGGAGAGAGGGGACATCCTTGCCTTGGTACCTGACCTTAGTGACAAAGCACTGAGTTTCTCAACATTAAGTATGATTCCAGTTGTAGTTTTTTTGTAGATGTTCTTTATCAAATTGAGGAAATTCCCTTCTATTTCTAGTTTAGTAAGTTTTTAATCATGAATGGGTGTTGTATTCTGTCAAATGCTTTTTCTCCATCTAGTGATATAATTACATGATTTTTCATTTTTAGTCTATTGATGTGATGGATTAACCTAGTTTTGTTTTTATGGCAAGTATAACATAAAGAAAACTAAGAGAAAGGGCTCTATAGTTCAGCTTCCACCTACTAACTATGGAACTGGTAAAGTACTTATTATCTAAGTGTTAATTTCCTCATTTACTATATAGGGATAAAATTTATATGACAGTCCTTGGGATTAAATATGATAATGAAGGCATCCCTCAGAGACATTGTGGGTTTGGTTCCAGACCACCATAATACAAGAGTTATGGCCATGAATCATACAAAATTTTTTGGTTTCCCAGGGCACATTAAAGTTATGTTTACACTATATTGTAGTCTATTAAGTGTGCAATAGCATTATGTCTAAAAAAACCAATGTACATACTCTAATTTTAAAATACTTTATTACTAAGAATGCTAACCATCATCTGAGCCTTCAGCGAGTCAATCTTATTGCTGGTGGAGGGTCTTGTCTCAATGTTAATGGCTGCTGATGGATCAGGTGGCTGCTGAAGGCTGCGGTGGCTGTGGCAATGTCTTAATAAATCTGCCATATCAATCAACTCCTCTTTTCACTTTAACACTTAGAGACACTGTAAGGTTATTAATTTGCCTAATTTCAATATTGTAGTGTCTCAGGGAATAGGGAGGCCGGAGGAGAGGAAGAATATCTAGTTGGTATAGCAATCAGAACACATTTACCAATTAAGTTTGTTATCTTATATGGGCACGGCTCATAGCAGCCCAAAACAATTACAATAGTAACATCAAAAATCACTGATGACAGATCACCATAACAAGTATAATAACTGAAAAGTTTGAAACACTGTGAGAAATACCAAAATGTGGCACAGACAGAGACACAAAGTGAACAAATGCCGTTGGAGAAATAGTGCTGCAAGACTTGCGCAACGCAGGGTGGCTACAAACCTTCAATTTTTAATAAACAGAATATCTGCAAAGCTCAATCAAGTGAGGTATGGTTATACATGGGCTGTGATTACCAGGAAAAGTGGCTGGTTCACATAGGTAGTGCTCACTATAATATTCCCAAGTGTAAACCAAGCATAGGATCTACCCATAATTGTTGACTAAGTGAATGAATGCTGATTACTACTACCTTAGCTCTCAAAAAAAAAAAAAAAAAAAAAAAACCCAGACTCCTCTAGTTTTCAAAAGTATATCTGACCTCTTTTCAAATATATTACAAGTTCATTCTTTAGATATGTGCTTACTTGTGAATCAAAATCCTTCCAACCTAGTGGATTCGTAAGTATTTCTGAAGATGAGGGGTGAAGAATCTCAGGTCTACCGAAATATAAAAGAAAGCCTGTACTTCTGATGAGTAGCATGTAGGACACTTCCTTCCTGCAGCCATGTTTAGGAATGGAAAAGTTTTGCTAATCCTTTTGTTAATTTTGTACCTGAGTTCTCATCGCGCCTTCTCCCCCAATGATTGCATACCTGCTAAGAGTAGGTTTAACAACCTTCATAACTGAGTCAGAATAATACCAAATTATTTACAAATCTAAGGTATTTTCACAAAAAAAAATTGAATGTTTTTACAAATGTACTACACTTTTTTTTTTAATAAAAAAGCAACCGTTTGCCTTTCCGTTGAGTAACAAACTTACCACTATTATGCCCAGAATTACTGATTCTGCAATACTGATAACTGTTAACACGTTCGTGTTAACTGATGGAATAATTTTATTTAAAATATCTCAACATAGTTGCCTACCCTGGAATAGGTATAAAATCAAATGACGACTCAATGGTATACTGATTTGACGGCTGTTCTAAAGTAGTGGTTGCTGAAACAAATTAAATTATAGGCACTTAAACTTGGAATCGCAATCTCCACTAAGTACGTATATTTTATTTAATTCGTGTAAGAGAAATGTGAATTGCTCTTAGATTCAATTAAGAAAAGAAATTAAGTGCTAAGCTGGGCACTGATGTCCCTGGTTAAATCTAACCACAGAAACTTTTCCTCCTGTGTAATAACAATGACCACTTCATAAGAAACTAGCATCCCACAAAAACAATCAGGAAAATGCTAATACGGAAAGATGCAATCTATATGTCAATCACAGAAGTACTTTTCTTTAAAAAAAGCTAAGTACAAAAATGCAATTTAAATGACACTTGGCATTTGACATACCAGTGATAGAAATGTCCTATTTTTTTTCTATTCACTAATGTGGTAAACAGAATTAAATATCCTGTTTACCACATTAGTCCAATACAACTACTATCTATCACTCCCAGGAGGAAGAGCTGCTGAAGCTACCAGGAAGGCAAGCGAGAACTGAAGGCTGAGGCTGATAAGGTCCCTGGGCTCTGCCAGGATTCACGACTGTGAGCTGCCCAAAGACTCTCTCTCTCCTCTGGAGAAGAGGGAACCACGACAGAAAGACATGCGGCAACAATACGAATAACAAGTTCCTGAGCAAAACTAGGTTCTCAGAGAGAAAGGAAAGTACTCACTCCTGTGAGTATTTCCTTCAAGTTTCCTTGAACACAGAGGTGCTGCCAAGTAGCTGAAGAGGTGAACCAAGTGCTACCTACCTACTCAAAGTTGTGAATGCACTACTCAGAAACCAATAAAAATAACAGAATACAGATAACAATGATACACTGTCGAAGATCATTAAAACTAGTTCATTTTTGTAAACAAGACAACAAAACAAACACACTTTACATGAGAATAATCAAGGAAAAAATAAAGATAGCATTGTTATACATCATTGTTATACATCAAACTACACACACAAAAACAAAAGCGTAGAGAATAATGAACCAACAAGATAAAAAAATCTTGGCCCAGTAAAAAACCTCATGGAGCAGACTGATACCACTTTCTCATACCAGCAGGACATATTGCTTAGAAGAAATAAACTTCTAGTCTATTTATGTCACTACGTTCTGCCTAAAACAAACAAACAAATAATGTTAAAAAAAAATGGAACTGCAAATTTTAATTGAATTTGGTTATCTCTGTTAAGAACAAAAAAATAAAACTGGATCCCTACCTAATACAACACACAAAAATTAATTTTCTCATGGATTACAAATGTAACAGGCAAAGCTTTAAACAGTTTTTTTTAAAAAAAATCTTTATGACCTGAGTATGTAAGAACTTTTCATATTAAAACACAAGAAGCCTAACCATAAAAGAAAATGATAAATTCTACTACAAAGTAGCCACAAAATCTCTATGGGAAAAATATTGTATCCCAACAACAGATGAGAACTTAAAATCCTTTATTAGGCATTGATTTCCAACAATTAACGTGAAAAACATCCAGAAGAAAAAGGGAAAAATTAAATGAGTAGGTAAAAAAAATGAGAATACAGTATTTTAACTAGGATGGCAAAGGGAATTTGTGGCCATATTAAAAACCTACATGTTAAAATTAACTTTTATTCATCAAAAGATAGCATAAAGTGACAAAACAAACTACAACTAAAAAGTGATATTAGCAACACAACCAACAGAGAATTGTTAACTGTATTACATAAAAATCTACAAAATCAGTTTAATTCAAATTTTTATTGGCAATGATACAAATAGGCATTTCATAGAATTTCACAGAAAACTAAACGTGTTACAGGAGAAAAAAGACATAACATTTCATTAATAATCAAAGAAACAGAACTAAAATACTACACACTAGATTGACAAAAATTAAGAAATTACTTAACTAAGTGCTGATGAGTATTTCAAACAGCAAAAACTCTTGTGCACTATTGGTAAGAACATAAATTGAAACAAAATGTTGGAAAATAATTTAGTATTACCTAGTAAAATTTAACACACTCTTCTTAGATATATACTCTCCAAAACTCGTGCATACATGCACCAAAAAATAAGTACAAAAATAGTCAAGGTAGCACTGCTCTTGAAGTCAAAAACTTTAAAAGATAAAAAGGAATATATAAACATATGCAACAGTATTGGTAACATTCAATATTAATTTCAAATATAAATTTTAAAAAGTCAATCCAAAAAGATAAAAAATATAAAAGTTCTCCGTGGTTCAAAATTAATTATCCTTAAATTTCACACAATTCCTCCAAAATTTTACATATTATTTGTTTTTTAATATTCATTAAAGAACATCTACAAAATATTCTTGCTAAAAACTGAACCTGAATCTGATCGAGCCTTATCTAACTGCAAATTTACAGGAAATATAGAGGATATGAAGAACATTTGGAAGACAATACAGAGGTATAATCAGCAAAATCAAGTAAGTACAATTTCAGAAAACTGAAAAACTAGATGACCCAATTTCTCTAACAAAGAAAATCAAGAAAGGGAAGAGAAAAGGTAAACTGATTTATAGATAAAGAGACTTAAAAGACATCAACCAAATCAACATGCTGCCTTTCCTTGGTTCCTGATTCAGAAGAAAAAAAAAGTAAAAGACATTTTTGAGGCAACTAGGAAATTTTGACTACTGTTTGGGGATTAGATGACATTAAAAAATTATTTTAAATTTTATTAGGTATGATAATGGTATCAATGTCATCTTCAAGAGACTATATCTTTTATGAAGATACACACTGAAGTACTTGAGAATATGATCTCTGAGAGTTCCTTTAACATTCTCCATTAGGAAAGAAAAAAAAAGTGTAGAGGTGGCCCTTGAATAATCAGGGGTTAGGGAACTGACTCGCTTGTGCAGCCAAAATTCTACATATAACTTTTGACTCTTCAAAAATGTTAAGTCTCTCAGTATCTAGGGATTTGTTCTAGGACCATCACTTGTGGATGCTCAGGTTTCCCTATATAAAATGGTATAGGCTGATGCATAGTCAGCCCTCTGCATCTGCAGACTCCTAACCATGGATTAAAAATGGTACAGGTAGTTACTGAAAAAACTCCATGTGTAAGTGGACTTGCACAGTTCAAACCCGTGTTAAGGGTTAACTGTATTATTAAACCACTGACACACTTTCATTTATCTTCAAAGTTGTATAATAACGTTTTAAAAATGAAAAAGATATAGATTAAAAAATTGTAAAAGACACAAATATTGTTAAAACATCCATACTACTCAAAGAAATCTACAGTCAACGTAAA
The DNA here is from genome assembly GCF_000325575.1 of Pteropus alecto. Taxonomy (NCBI): domain Eukaryota; kingdom Metazoa; phylum Chordata; class Mammalia; order Chiroptera; family Pteropodidae; genus Pteropus; species Pteropus alecto. The sequence continues at coordinate 2,565,706 of NW_006442103.1, read as the reverse complement.
CCCTATCGAAATTCCAGTGTCATTTTTCATAGAGCTAGAACAAACAATCTTAAAATTTGTATGGGATCACAAAGGTCTCCAAAAAGCCAAAGCAATCTTGAGAACAAAGCTGGAGGCAGCACACTTCCTAATTTCAAACTATATTACAAAGCTACAGTAACCCAAACAGTATGGCACTGATATAAAAAGACACATAGATCAATGGAACAGAATAAAGAGTTCAAAAATAAACCCATGCATATATGGTCAATTAATTTACAAAACAAAGGAGGGAAGAAAATACAATGGAGAAAGGTAGTAACTTCAAAAAATGGTGCTGGGAAAACTAAACACCACATGTAGAAGAAAGAAACTAGACCACTATTTTACACCATATACCGAAGTCAACTCGAAATGAATTAAAGACTTAAATTTAAGATGTGAATCCATAAAACAACTATTAAAAAAAGCAGGTGGTAAGCTTCTTGGCACTGGTTTTGGCAATGATTCTTTGGATTTGACCTCAAAAGCAAAGGCAACAAAAGCAAATATAAACAATTAGGACTATATCAAACTAAAAAGCTTCTGAATGGTAAAGGAAACCATCAACAAGATGGCAACCTAAGAAACAGAAGAAAATACCTGCAAATCATATATTTGATAAGAGATTAATACAAAAAACATATTAAAAAACTCATAAAACTCGGAAAAAAATAAACAATGCAGCTTTAAAATCAAGTGGACAGAGAAAGTGAATAGACATTTTTACAAAGATGACATACAGATGGCCAACAGGTATAAGAAAAAGCGCTCAACATCACTAATTGTCAAAGAAATGCCAATAAAAAAAAGCACAATAAGAGATCATTTCACACGAATAGCTATTAACAAAAACAGAAGAAACAGTAAGTGTTGATGAGAAATCTGAAAGTAAAACATAATTTTCTAGAAAAGTACTGAATAACTGAATAAACCAATAACTTTGGAAGAAATAAAACTATTTGTCAAATAAGTATCCCTCTTTTACACCCTACATATATATATATAAGGGAAAAATGATGGGAAGCACATACAATGCTGCTTAGCTTTGGTAAAATTCCTGGTGATTTAACTTATTTCCCTTTTTGCATAAAGCACTTAATTCTCTGCATTAAGCCTGTCTTTTATAATTAGAGATTAAATCAAGGGAAAAAAGAGAAAATTCTTCAAAGAAATATAGTTCTCTGCCTTTGAGCTCAAGCACTGCCATATATTACTTTATTGATAAAGCAAATGCAATGCTCCCTCAATTAACTTAGAAATTTAGTGTAATTATAATCAAAACTCAAAAAATCTTCAAGGAAATTACCCAACTGATCTTAACAGACATACGGTATACAGTAAACGCCAAGACAATTCTGAAGAACAAAGTTGTGAAATTCCAAGACTTACTGTGATGCTACACTAAATTAAGACACTGTGGTATTCATACAGAAATAGACTAACAATGAAACAGAACAGATAACCCAGAAACAGTTCCATGCACATATGGAAACCTGACAGCTGACACTGCAGATCAGTAGAAAAAAAAATTAACTATTCAACTGAGTTGCATAAGGGAAAAATTATTAAAACTTTACCATACACCACACAAAAATTCAGTTCCGAGTAGACTGAGGCCTTAAATGTAAAAATCAAAACTTTTAATTTCAAAATAAAATCTACAAATAATATATAACTTTCAGTTAAATATTTTTTAAAACTAAAACATAAATGTGATGTTAAAACTTCCAACTGCTATTCCTCAATGTAAAAAAGCCACAGTCAGAAAGGAGTTATCTGTAGCATGTATAATTAACAAAACTTTTAACATAAAAACTCCTAGGAATCAACAAGAAAAAGACAAAAACTACATTAAAAAGAAAAATGGATAGACGATATGAATGGGCATTTAAAAGAAAAAAAACATGAATGGTCAATTAAGAAAATATAACATTAATACTCGGAATTCAAATTAAAACGAGATACCATTCACATATACAACATTAAAAAGTTCAACAGTGTCAATTACCAGAGAGGATATGTAGAAACAGGAATTCTCATATACTGCTAACGGAGTATAAATTGGCAAAGCCACTTAGGGAAGCAACATGTCAATATCCATTCAACATGAAACAGACAACCTATAATCCAGCAATTCTACTTCTAGAGAAACTCAAACTTTGACATAATGAAATATGCAAAATGCTCATGGCAATTTGTAACAGGAAAAAATAACCTTGTAGTTGTCAACAGGGTAATGGTATATTCATATAATCATATACTATATGGCAATGAAAATGAATGAATTTGAACTATATATAAACATAGGTTAAGAAACAATCACTGAACATAAAAGCAAATTACAGAAGACATACAGCATGAAAGCATATATATATCATTTAAACAAGTAAAACAAAACCATATATGCTTAAGATAAAAAATATAAATACATATAACGAAAGTATAGATAATTCCACAGAAGTAAGGGTGAGGTATATGCAGGGTGTTTATGTCCCCCTAAAATTCATAAGTTGAAGCCCTAATCCCCAATGTGATGTTATTTGGACATGGGGCCTCTGGAAGGTAATTAGGGTTAGATGAAGTCCAACTTCCTATCACCAAAAATTCTACTTTTAAAGGCTCAAAGGAATCCTCCACAGCTCCTAATGCCATTAAATTGAACTGACTGTGTCCTACTCTTATTTTTTTCCGACTTCTTTTGGATTATACATCTTTAATTTCAATCACCCCATCCCCAATTATTTTAAAAGTTAGACATCCTATCCCTACTTTTACTGTGCTCACTCTTTTATTTTAAAATATAAAAATCTGATTCACTTTAGATTTGAAATTCCTACCCTCCAGAAAGGCATGGTTCAAAAGAAATGTAATGTGAGCAACACATGTAACCTTGTTTTTCAGTAGCCATATTTTAAAAAGTTAAAAGAAAAAGGTTCTACAAATATATTTTATTTAACTCAATGTTATCATTTAAATGTATAAATATAAAAATTACATTTTTAATACTATATCGTAAGAATATGTGTATACTTTACAATTAAGAGCAGATCAATTTAGACTAGCCACATGTGAAGTGTTCAACAACCACACAGACTAATGGCTACCATAACTGACAACACAGCTCAAAACAATACTTAGAACTCTAGTTACTCTGCCATTCTTACATGTTGCTATAATTTAGTATGTTTAGTTCTATTTTTTAAACTCCCTATCAATCACTGCTTATATTTATTTTCTTATACATTCAATATTTAAAATCTATCTACAGGCTTACCAATTTCTTGGTTAACCTTACTTCTACCTCAGACATCCTTTCTGGAGTCACTGGCCTTCTTACTAACGTACAACCTCTAGACATTCCTATAGGGGGGTCTGTTGATAATTTTTTTTAATTGCCTTTGGGGGCGGGATTATTTCTAAAACAAACAAAAAAAGTCATTATTTTGCTCTTCTTAGGGATAAGTTAGCCAACTATGAGATGACAGGTGGACAATTACTTTCATTCAATGCTCTGAAGATACTATTCCACTATCTTTTGGATGCCCGTGTTGCTGAAGAAGCGTTTTGTGTCTTTCCAGTTCTTACTCCTTCTTAGGGAATCTGATTTTCTCCGGCTGCTTTAAAGATCTTCTCTGTGTCTTTAGTGTTCTGCTCTTTCACTAAGACTTATCTAGGTTTTCTTTTGAATCTTAAATCTAAGAATTCATGTAGTTCAGCCATTTTAGAAAAATGTTCAGTCTTTTGCTTTTCAAATTTTGCTTCTCTATAATCTTTAATTTCTCTTTCTGGAACTGTAATTAGGAATTTGTAGAATTTAACTTCCTTTACTCCATCTCTTTTAACCTATTTTCATCTTATTTTTGCTCTGTGCTAAATTCTGAGTAATTTTTATTTTTTAGTTCACTAATTTTCTTTTTAGTGCCATCTGACCAACTATTTTTAACCTGGCCTCCATGCTCTCTTAAAAATTTATTTACTGATTTCCATTAAAGTGCTCCTTCCAAATCAGATTTACAAACTGAAGAACTACAATAACCACCATTATCATCATTTGATAATGAGCACCTATGTGCCATTCTGTGCTATCTTTCATAGGTTATTCTAACTAATCTTCAAAAAAACTTTTGAAGTAAGTCTTACTAATTACTAAGCCCATTTTAAAAACTGTGAAACTGAAACTCAGAGGTTATCTTATTCAATGTTACAGGGGCCAACCCTAGTCTGTTAATTCTAAATCACATGCTCTAAAGTTGACAAAACCTCCACTGAAAATACATTCTTGTCCACTACCAATAATTCCAATTTATGTTAAATTTTAATATTGTATTTCTATTATGTGCACTTTAAGATATATTTCTTTGTAGATATCTTTTAAGAATACTGAGGGACAGATGTTTACCAAGGGACTATGACAAGCACAGACAAGGCAAAGAAAAAGCTATTACACAAAATATTCTTGGGAGTAACACCACAGACATGCAAAAAAAAAAACAATCAGACATCTTAAGTCTTCTACTGGAAAAACGTATCATCACTTATAAAATATTACCAAAATAGACAAAAAGAGAATCTGAAAGTCTCCAGGATCCAACTACCAATTGACAGTTATATGAAGAACGTATTAAAATATATCAGAATACAATCAGTAGATGCAGACTGTGGGGGCGACTCTGTAAAACCAACAGCCAGTTTTCTTCAGAAATAAAATGGAATTAAAAAACCCAGACGGGGATGAAAAAACTCGTATACTACAAGAAATTAAGAGGCACATCGATCTAGCATTGAACATGTTGATCTTTTTCTACCCTGATCCTGCCCCACTTAAAAATAAAAAACCTTATAAAAATACTATGACTTTTATGAGACGATTAAAAATTTTAACACTGCGCTTGATAACGTTCAATAATTGATGTTGTTTTGGTGTCCTAACAGCATTGTGATTTTATTTCTTGAAAGAAAGACAGACAGAGAGAGACAGAGACCTTATCTGTTAAAGAGACCCACTAAAACATTTACGAATAAAACAATATATCTGGAATTTATCTTGAAATACAGGAGAAAAGTGGAGTGTGGAGATTATAAATTGTAGCAATGACTTACTGGTTAATGACTGTTGAGAATGAGTAACAAATAATGGTTTATGATATCATTATCTTTTTTCTAAGTTCAAAATTCACCACAGTAGTTATTTAAAAAAAAAAAAAAAATCACTGCTCAAAAACACATACCTGTCATGACTCTTTGTGATACTTTATTACTTTTGGAGTAAAAATATTACCTCACCACTTTAGCCCCTAAAGCAGTACATCTAAAACTAAATTAAGAAAGCTATTACAATTTATCAACACATACAAACCATATAAGAGATTAAAATAGTTAACAATTATAGAGGCTTATATTGCTCCACGTAATACCAAAGTTCATCTTTTTGGAGCTCAGTTTCCACATTCTAAAGACAGCAAGAAAATGAGCTACTTTTATGTATGGAAATGTACAGGTATACAGAATAGTGCCTACCCACAGGAAGTACAAATTCCACAACCTGCACTTGAGGCCTTCTACAACACACCTGCCACCCTATCTTTCTTCTCACATCCATATACAAACCCTATCTTATAAATGATGAAGTATTCAGCACACTGCTCAATTGCTGTGAATTTGTGCTAGCCAACAGAAACAATTTTGACCACATCATTCTCTCATCGTCTACAGGCAGACCTCAAAGATGTTGCAGGTCAGGTTCCGGACCACCGCAATACTGAGTTATAATCTTTGTAACATCTACGGGGTGCAATAAAGTGGAGCATAATAAAATAATGTATGTCTGTGCTGCTCGCCTGCTCTCCCAACCTATTTACAAAGCACAGATTACAACCAACTACTTTCATGAAATCTATTCTGATCCTACCAACCAAAACTACTCTCTCCTACTGTAACCATACAGCACTTGCTTGCGTGTAATTATCTCTTCAACTAGATGAGGTCCTAGAAGACATAGCTCTCTTGGATCTCCAGCACAAAAGTTTTGTAATAAATAAAATAAAAATAAATATAGCACTGTGGTATTTATCTTTTTATTGATAAATAGCTCATGAAATTATAAACACATTGAAGCCAAAGACCCTTCAAGAGTCACTAAATATTTACTGAGTATGTACTATTTATCTTGTACTACTGGTACCAGAGGAACAATAAAATAAAGGCTGTGTCCTCAAGGAGCATCTACTGTCTCAGTGTTTTGAATCACCAGTTTCTAACAAAGTACTGACATTTAGGAGACACTATAAAGGTCTGTAATCATGCAAATCTTCATTTCTTTAAAATGACTTTTTCCTTCTCTTTCTCCTTGATTCAAACTGGACTTGTACTCACTTGCTTCTTTTTTTTTCCTTATCCTTCCACCTTCGCCCATACTGCATGTCCACTCCCTTAATTATTAAGCCCTTAGGACATCAGATTCTGGTCAGCAACAAACTTAGGAACAAAGCCTCAGGTCTGTTGACCACGAAAACAGTTTTTGTCAAACTAAAGATAACATCTTGACCTCAACTGAGTTTCATCTTTAAACTCCTATAGGTGGAATGACCCTACTGGTCACAATCTCTTCAAATCAGACAGAACGACGCCACAAACGATGAAGAACTGATGCAATGATCAACTGCCTCCCACCCTAACACCGATCAATCAATCAGTAGAGCCCAGGATCCCAACTCCCTTAGCTACCATGATATTCCCTAGAGGCCATCAAGGAGCTACATCTTTGAGTGTTAGCTCACCTGGTTCCATTTCCTTAAATAAACCTTTCTTTTCTGCAAACCCCTATTCATACCTCATTTGGCTTTGATGTGCACAAATAAATTCCCTTTAGTTTGGTAACAATTTGAAATCCTAATACAAATACTATAGCAAGCATTATGTAGCGTTTTAAGAAAAATCAAAATCTAAAATCCCAACAGTTCTTAATAACATATATTATAAACAACCAGTTATGTTCAACTATTACAAAGTTAGGTTTAGTATTATTTCATTGTAATTACATAAAAAAAGGCAATGATGGCGACTTCAATATCCATATCACAACTTAAATTATGCATTCAGCAATTTATAACCAGTGCTTTTACAATACTAATGAAATCCAACTTGAAAAAAGCTAACAACTTATTTTAACAAATAGGTCCTTTTTTAACTGTCCAGTTATAAAGGCTTCTTTAGTTAACTTACTAAAAAAAAAAAAGAAACTGCTACAAATTTCACCATTTTTAAAATTTGCATTCCAGAAGTCAACATTTTACCATATTGAGTATCATCTTGTACTATTCTGCAATCATTTCATGCATTTGTCTTCCCAAACAAAAGGTTCATTATTTCGCAAGGATTTCACACTGGCAAAATGATTAAGAGTACAGATGAAATCCTAAAGTTAATTATAAATTACAAAGGATGTAAAAAAAAAATTTTTTAAAAATTCATCAAATTTCCATTCATTTTGTAGTGTCACTGAGATAAACAAAAAGGAGTAAAATCAATGAGATCTGAATACAGCAAATTTTATAAGAGCATTAAAAATGAGATCTCAACATATCCTAAAGCTATAAAATTTGGGTATTCTATATGTAGTATAAATTAGTTAACATTAACTGAGGACCTAGTTTGAAGAAAACTTTTTATGCATAATCGCACTTACTTTTCAAGTATCGGACAAATAAAATTAAATTATAGCACTGAATTCAAGTATACCTATACGCCCAAAACTACACACACACACACACACAAAATCAAAAAATAATAAACTGGAAGGAAAAAAGAACTACAATGCATTTGAATCAATTTTCTTTTTATATAGAGTTGTAGTAAATGATATAAACGATCATTAAAATAGGTCACATATATACAGAGGCAGTTGAAAAGAAAAGAAATATAATCAAAAATTTTATATCTCTCCCATTTCAAAATATAAATTATAAAACACTTTAAGCCTAAAATTAGCTGATGTTCTAAATTTTTATAAAACCCAGAAGTGGTTAGGGCGTGGAGAAATAGACACCCCCATACACAGTTGTGGAAAACAAATTAGTAAAGTATCCTTTAGCATTGTTTTTCATAAACTGTAAATTTCATTTTTACTTCTATTTTATATATTTCCATACTTTTTAAGAGTAATAATCAGACCAAAATGTCCATCAGTGCAGTAACTAAACTGTAGTGTATCCATACAAAAAAGAATGAGGTAAATCCATAACTGCAGAGACCATGTTATGTAATTAAAAAAAACCGCTGACTTCTACTACCAATCAAGATGGTGTTACACGGGGCCAGACTACCCTACTAAAATAAAAATAATAATAATAAAAAATTCACAAATATATAGAATGGTTTTCAAGACTGCTGGACATTAGACAATGATGGACAATGAACCCTAAGCATCAGAAAACAAACAAGTTGAGTCCATGATTGCCCCAGCTTACTCTCTTGAGACAAAGTCCAGGCCATGAAACAGCTCAGATGGAGAAACCAGGCCAAACTTCAAAACTTTCTGGTTAAGAAAGAGTCAAGAGTCCAAAGAGACCAAAGCAACTAAAGTTTGTATGGCAGAGTACCAGAGAAGAACGGCACAGAGAGAACTGCAGAATCTGCAGAGACTCCTCCGAGTATTCAATGCACATACATAACTATGAAATGGGTAATGTAGAAAATATTTTTAAAAGATAACTGGTTGTTTAAACAAACAAAAAGAATGGAGAATTTATAACAAATGCAGGAGTAAAATGTATAACAATAGCACAAAGGCCAAGAGGGGAGAAGTATTCTAGTATTCACATAATACATGTAAAGAGGCATAAATACTCCTCAGGGAAAACTGTGGTTAAGATGTATGCTATAAATCCTAAAACAGTCAGTAACATAAGAAAACAAAGTTATAAGCTAATAAGCTAACAAGAGATAAAATGGAATAAAAAAATAATTTAAAAAAGCAGAAAACAAAAAAGGGAACAAAGAACACAAGGGACAAATAGAAAACGAAAAGCAAAGAGGTAGTTTTAAAGCTAACCATACTGGTAATAACATTAAATGGGTACAGTCTTAACAACTAAAAGAGGGTATAAGATTGGATTTAAAATTCAAGACCCAACTTGATGCTATCTACAAGAAACATACTTTAAGGACACAAAAAGGCTGAAAACAAGAGAATGGAAAAAGATATACCATGTGAACTCTATTCAAAAGAAAGATGAGATGGCTATATTAATATCAGAAAAAGTAGATTTTAAAGCAAAGAATATTGCCGAGGATAAAACTGGTCATAATAATAATAGGGCCAATGTATCAAGAGGACGCAGTAATCCTAAGTATAAAACCTGGGGGGAAAAAAGCAAAAACTGGTACAACTCCAAAGAAAAACGGACAAATGTATAGCATAAGTGGAGATTTCAATATCCTGTTTTCAATAAATGATAGGACAGGAAATCAGAAAGGTTAGATTACTTGAACAGTATCAGTAAACATGATCTAATTGGCATTTATAGAATATACCACTCAACAACAGCAGAATACACATCCCTATCAAGTGCAATTAAAATTAACAGAATATCAATTTGTACTATAAAACAAGTCTCAAATTTACAAAGGTTCAAGTCTTAAAATATGTTCTCTAGTCATAATGGAATTAGAAATAAAAGAAATATATATGGGAAACTCCAAGTATTTGGAAATTAAATAACGTACTTCTTAATAACTCATAGGTCAAAAAAATAAAAATTAGAATGTATTTTGAACTAAATAAAGTATGTCAAAATTTGAGGGATGCCATAAAAGTAGTACTTAAACGGAAGTATACAGCAATAAACTTCTATATTAGAAAAAGTATCAAGTCAATAACATCGGCTTCCATGTTAGCTAAGTATAAAAAAAGCAAACTGAATACAAAGCAGTAGAAAAAAAGAGAAATCAATAAAAAAAAAAAAAACAGAGAAAACGCAAAACCAAACGCTGATTTTTGGATTATTTATATTACTAAAATCAATAAACCTCTAGCCAATCTGATGAGGGGAAAAAAGAGAAAAGACACAAATTATCAGTATCAGGAATGAGAGAGTTGACATCATTATAGATTTTATATATATCAAAAGTTTAAAAAGATAATATTATGAACTCTATGCAAATAGGTTCAGCAACTTTGATAAAACAGACTAATTCTATAGAAAACACAAATTCACTTAAAAAGAAACAGATAACCTGAATAGTCCTATGTCTATTAAATAAATTGAACATGTAGTTTAAAACCTCTTCACAAAAACAAACACCAGGCCCACACAGCTACACAGGTGAATTATACCAAACATTTAAGAAAGAATTCATATCATTTAGGGTGCTCATCCTAACATCAGGAACAAAGTAAGGATGCTTGTTCTCATCACTTATATTCAACATTGTACTAGATGTCATAGGCAATAAAAATGGCATACAGACACAAAAGGAAAAAGTCTGTGAAGAAAATTTGATGGCATCTACAAAAAAGCTATTAAATCTAACAAGTGAGTTTGGCAAACGTGTAATGCAAGAGCAATATGCAAAAATAATCTATATTTCTATATACCAGTAACAATTGGAAATTGAATTTTTAAAATATCTACAACAGCAACAGGAAACACTATATAGGGATGAATCTGACAAAAATATACAAAGTCTGTACACTGAAAACTCAAAACAATGCTGAAAGAAATTAGAGATCTAAGTAAATATGTATTAACGGGTGAGAAACTCAACACTTGTCAATTTTCCCCAAGTTGCTCTATAGAGTCATTAATTCCAATAAAATCCCATCAGGTTTTGTAGACACTAACTCATATGAAAATGTAAAGGACCCAGAAGAGCCAAAACAACTTTGAAAAAGAACAAAGCTCTACTTGAATTCAAGACTTAACATAGAGCTACAGTAATTAAGACAATATGTTTTTGGCTTCTAGGTAGACAAAAAAAGAGTCGGTGGAAAAAAATACAGTACAGAAATAGAATCAAACAGACATACATAATTGATTTTTGACAAAAGGTGCTAAGCCAATTCAAGGAAGAACGGATAGTCTTTTCAACATACGGTACTTTTAGGAAAAGTAGATGTCCATACCCAACACCGAAAAATGTTGATTCAGACTTTGTACCATATTTTAAAAATTTACTCAAAAAGAGTTCAATGTAATGCCAAAAACTAAAAAATTTCTGTTGGAAAACAAAAGAGAAAATCAGGTTAGGCAAGGATGGCTTAGATATGACACCAAAAGGGTGATCCATACAAGAAAATCATTAGTAAGCTTAAGTTTATCAGATTTTAAAACTGCTGCTCTTCAAAAAGCACTGTTAAGAGAATGAAAACACAAGTGCCAGAAAATATTCTAAGGACCTGTAACCAGACTCAGTAATAAAGAACCCAATTTAAAAAGTAGGCAAAGAGATTTAAACCCTTTGGTGTGGAAATCTCATGCTCTGTGGGTGGCTATGTAAAATGGTACAACCACTTTGGAAAACAGTTTGCAGTTTCTTAAAAAGCTAACGATAGATATGCCTACCATATGTTCCAGGCATTCCAATCATAGGTATTTCCCCATGAGAAATGAAAACATTTGTTCAGACAAAGATTTGTACAAGAATGCTCACAGCAGCTTTATTTATAATAACCCCAAATTGGAAACATCCCAAATATCCATCGAGAGTTGAATGAACAAAGTGTATATACCTATACAATATACTAAGCAATAAAAAGGAATGGACTATTGATATATAACATGGGTGACTCTCAAAATAATTATGCTGAGTAGAATAAGCCAGACCCAAAATGGACATATGCTGTACTATTCTATTTATTTAAAATTCTAAAAAATGCAAACTAATCTATAGTGATAGAAAGCAGATCAGTGGTTGCTTGGGGAAAGATGGGAGGGATTACATAAGGTCAAAATTATAATTTTGGGGTTGACAGACGTTCATTATCTTGATTGTGGTAATGGTTTCATAGGTGTATACGTATGTCAAAACAGGGTATACTTTAAATATAGTTGATAGTAAATATCTCAAAAAAAGCTTTTTTTTTTTTTTTAAAGGCAAGGCAAGATACAGGCCAGCACACATAGCATTAATCTATTTGCATAAACAAACAAGGATGTCCATACCTGGGGTAAACATAAACATTTCAGAAAAAAATGCACCAGAAATATTTTAACGTAATACCTACATGTGAGAAACAGAACTGGGAATCAGTGAGAAATACTTTGCACTCTGAACTTTTTAAAACCATATATATTACTTTTATTTTTAAAAAATTAGGAAAGCTTAATTATTTGTACATAGGTCTGACGCCAAAGCAAAAATTCTTAACCACTATTCCAGAAAATTATATAAAACATAACTTTAGTTATTCAAACTTTTGTATTACACGATGGGCAAAAAATGGTAAGCAATTATTTTTATATCATTTTCTAATATTTTCTCCTCAAACTACTAATACAGAAAACTGGTATAACCAATAAACCATATCTGGACATCCTACACCGTGTCTCTTTTCTCTCTGCCTTCTCATTCTGGGTCTTCTCTAGTTCATTCTATCAAATTACTTATCTGTCTAGTAATAGACATCTCAGACTTGTATCATTTATTCTTTTACAAAATTCACTTTCAGAGAATATGTTTGGATGGTAACAACAATATCTATATCTTGCACTTTTGAGCAATTCCCCATTTCAAATCCTACATCTATCTCACCTTAGAAAATAATACTGCCAAATAATGCCCCCTGCCAAAAGCTCATTCTTTCACCACCAATCTACATAATATGAACTTAACAAATATGTCTATTAAAGCACAAAGTATCTGGACCACCATAAGGCAGAGGACAGAAAATAACCAAGGAAACACAAAATACCACCAAAAGTATTTTAAAGACTATCACATTGTTACGAATGAAATTTTAAAGTTCTAAAAAATATCCTGGTCAGCATCACCTCTCAAGATTCACACTTGGAGGAAGAATGTCACTGCATCCAACAAGTATTTGAGTAGAGGTAAGTCCTCACTTAACTTCACTGATAGGTTCTGCAACTTTAAGCAACACATGTATAACACAAGCAATTTTGCCACAGACTAATTAATATAAACCAGCGTTAAGTTCTTACTGCATTTCAACATTATAACTAAACAAGATTATTCAAGGAATAGGCTGGGAAGATGTGCCAAGCTTGGAAAATATATAAGACAAGAACCATGCCCTAAAAGGGTAGAGAGGCTTACAAACACGAAATTGTAATGCACCTTGATGTTAAAATATGAATTCAAGGAAACAAAAGGCCTACTCATTAGAACTAAGTTATAAAGAATGAATAGTTTTCCTGGCCAAAAAGTGATTGAGGAAAAATTCCAAATAATCTCTACCATCAAGCCTATCTTCCTTTAATAAAAAGACAAACCAGCTCTTAACTTCTGACTCAAATTTGAAACTAACTGTCTAATAAACAAGTTTATTTTCAAGGATCAGGGTAACAAATGTGGCTACTAGCAAAACTATCTTAGTCTTCATAAAAAAAGTAAAAAGCCTTAGATTAATAAAATTATGATTTACATCAAATTACTTATCTACCCATTAAAAACCATAATTTCCCTCAGAAAACTGGGGTATCATTTTATATTCACAAAAAGCCATGTTTGAGAGCATTTTTAATTCCTTGAACACCGTTCACACCTCCTTTAACATGTTATTGTCTCTCTTTCTAGAAAATCGTATGGTTGTTGTCTATTTAGGTTATAAACTATGTAATTCAACTTTAAAAATGAAATACTTCACACTTGGGTTTTGTTAGCTGTATTAGTTTTCAAAAGCTAAGTGAAAAGTTTCATTAATGATAATAGATTCAGCAATCCAGTTTCCATTAGTTTCAATCTTCTCCTACCTTCACACCAACAGCAACCTCAGTGACAATTCTGTAAAGAAAAAAAAAAATAGTTTCAACCTCTTGTTATTCTTCTAATGGTCACTGAAACTTTTTAGGGTAGTTCATCATTCATTAAATCTTCCACTCACGATGCAGATGAAAAACAAATACACAGATAGTTGGTGGCACTTCTTTGTACTATATCAACTTGGTTTTCTAGACTTTCAAAGGGGAAACAAAATTCACTACACTTATTTCTTTTTATACTTTAAATAAAGAACAAACTCAAACATTATAATGTGATTTCTACAAAGCTAGTACACTTAGCTTATTAAAACTTAAATCGACTCTTTAGTAATCTTGAAAGAATCAGGAGACATGAACTTCAAGTGTTGCCATCAATATTTCCATACTGATATGGGGGAATAATGAACTTTATTTATGTTTAATCGGGAAATAATCTCTAGATAACCTCTGGGATAATTTTTAAAGTTTTTTTAACTTAACTTTTATATGATCTTCATTTACTATCTTTAAAAAACATCAAACTCCAGACGTTTAATCAAAATAAATTCCTATTTTACTTCTGACTCTTCAAATACTGTTACTGATTCTAGTAAGTACTTTTTAACTGACACAGTTTTCACATTCCCCCACAAACGGGCTGATTACAGCCAGATTCTGGCCCTAAACGGTGCCTCCGTTCTGACAGAGTTCAATTATATTAAGAGCCTTCAGATGTGGTGCGTTAAGCTCCTGGGAGAGCCTGGTCCACATCATTGCCTCACTTCACTCAGCATCACTCTCTCCACTCGGCCGCTCAAAGATGCAGCACGGCTCTTGCTTTTTGTAGCTGTTTTTTGTTTCTCCAGAAACTGGTTAAAGTAGCTAAAAAAGACGGCCCTGTGTTGACTATCTGCTCGTTTCCACCATGGCTGTTGGCCTTTGCCCATGTGACTTATGCCGACCACAAACACTTGGTGTTTTAGATGATTTAATTTCTGGGCCCTTGTGCCAAGCCTTGAATGTTCTCAGGCCCCACAAAAAGGCATTTTTCCGGCCTCCCGCCCCCACTACCAGACTCCAGTGAAAACAAAGGAGTGTGACATCCGCCCTCCCCCTTCCTCTGCC
>NW_006442103.1:2544011-2547681 GCF_000325575.1 Pteropus alecto | reverse complement strand
GCGCCTCCCCCACCGCCGCCGCCTCCGCGCCGCCGCCCGCCCTGGGCCCTGCGACTCCCGGGTCAGGCCTGCACCCGCGGGGCACGGCGGCCGGCTTCCTTTCGTAGGCTCCCCTAAGAAGCCCCTGTGGTCTTCCTGGGGCGAAGTGTGTGGGACACCTAAACACTCCTTGCCCCGCACCTCGGGAGGGTGGCCCCTGGAGTGCAGGACTGCCCTCACTTTGGGCTACAAACCGAGTCCCAACTTGGCTGTCCTCGACCTACGCAGACCGAGGGAAAACGATTTTATAACTTTCCTCTTAGGCCATCTTGTATTTGCAGACCCTCTCCATCCTCTAAAACATAAAAAACAAACCATTGTGCACCCTGAAACAAGACCACTGTCTAGTGAAAGCAATCCTTTCCAAAGCAAGTAGATCTTATCAGACTGAAACCCAGGCCTTTGCTTCCAGACACCTGTAGCCCCACAACCAAGTGGAGGAAAAGGTGGTTCTCACCCCACACACTTGAAGATTAGTGGGCAACCGAAGAAAAAGTCACAATACCCTAGTTGGAAGAGAGCACAAGTAACCGCTGTTTTAAAAAGTCGGTAAGGAAAATGATCCCAAGTGGTTAGAATCTACCACTTGGGATCTTGAAAGGCAAAGTGGGGAGGGGAGTGGTCACTGAGTCTGCACCATTGGCTAGAGAGGGAAGAACCATTAAAATGGACTACACAAATTGACTCCCTTTTCTCTATGTCTGACAGTCTCAATTTTAATTTTAACAGCATCTTGGACATTATCCTTTAATACGTTTTTATCGGAGTCTCAACAAAGTTTGAACAGGCAGCTAGCTAGCTACTTTGGAAAATATGCTCAGTGGTTGACTGCTTTGCTAACACCTTTTCCTCTTATCCACCCTTCACCCCCCAACCTCGACACACACACAAATGCACTTCTAATCCTGAGAAATGAAAAATATTCCTTGTGTCTCTCCGGTTACTCTCTATGTCCACTCTGAGTTTTCCTATACCTCCTTCTGGCAAACCTCTTAACTCTCTATTAATTAGTATCTGTATAATTCATTTAATTATATTATTTTCAAGTTGGACAGACCTTAAAAAGCATCTTGTCCAAATATTTTGTTATAGAACTTTTCAAAGTACTCAAATATTAAAAATTCTTGTTTTGCCTTAGGGATTGACAGTCCTTGAAAAAAAAAATCCATTTCCTACAGTGCCTTCCTTTCACTTTAACCATTGACTTATGACACATAAAGGACCCATTACCAGTGCCATTAATAATCACTTTTCACATATTTGTGGTTTTGTACATGTATTTTCACTCAACAATTAAATATGTAAGCTCCCAAAGGGCAGGAACTCTAGCATAATTCTCTATATTCCCCACATCGACTCAATCAATATTGATTGATTGGCTCTTGCTTTATCTTTGCAAATACAAACTGTTCAAAGAGGGGAAACCTGTCCTTAGGTAGCAAAGGAAATTATAGTATTCACAAAAACACATTTTTCTTTGTTTTTTTTTCTCCTAATAAAGTACAACCCTACAAACTATAGTCAATATGCTTGTTTATTTAAACCCATCACTCTCTAGAGAAGATTGAAAGTTGTTTATATGTCAAGACACATAAAATACTAGATAAAATAAAGTAAAATATGAAGGAATAAAACAAATGGACAAAATGTAACATGGAGTCATGAATGAGATTAATGCAACAATGTATATCACAAAAACTTGTTGAATAAAGACTAGGTTCAAATTTAGCTGTTTAATAGCTGTGTGACATTAGGCATGTTCATTACCTCTCTAGGAAAAAGTTTCCTTTACTGATAATAATGGGGTTTCCCATACTGCCAATAAAAATGGGATTAAAAATAGGGCCTTCATCATAGACATTAGTTTGTATAGGCTAAATGCCTTAATGTATGTAAAGCACCTCCCTAACTCAATGACAGGCTACAGTTAATACTCAATAACATTCCTATTATTCTTATCAACATTCTTATTATTGTTATTATTTATTATTATTCACTTGAAAAGAACTGGTCACAAATTTGCCTCTTAGATTTTTAGCAACCAACAATATTCACATAAATCTATATAGAGATTTTCACAAAGGTTAAACATGTCAGTAAAGTAATTAGAGTGGCTGATATCTAGTGGAATAAATCTGGGGAAATGTCATAGATAAATTTCTAAATCCCCATCCAAATCTAAATTTGTATGATTTTATGAGTTAACCATGGGGCTAGATTATTAATCTCGACATTAGCAGATTGTGAACCTTTATAATATATGACAAGATTATATTAATGTTTATGGATTTCTAACAAAATAAGGCAATAAAAAGTGAAGTGCCCATACAGTATTATTTTCATACACATATCTTTTATCAGCATAATGATTTGTTCTTTCCTTTCTGCATGGTAAATGTTTTGACCTTTTACAGAGATTTACACTTATGTGAACAATGATTAAATCTAAATTCCAGTGTATGCAAAGCCAAAATGCGATCTAATATTGATGCAGTAAAAATAGGAAATAGGATCTTGTTCATTATGCTCCAACTTTATTTCTAGTCCCTCCTCTCATCTGCTTATAGTACTAAAAACTAACTTTTTCATGCTTCAGTTTCTTCTTTTGAGAAGAGAGAATAATAATAGGATCAACTAGATCTTTTTTGGTATATAATTTTGAATAGAAGATTTAAATTAAAAATAGACAAAACAAATTCAAAAAGTATAAAAGTATATACAAAATGCCTTGAAGGGCAAATATAGAGACAAAAGTAGATCAGTGGTTGTCTAGGGCTGGGAATGGAGAATAACTGTAAAAGAACAGTTTCTTCTTAGGATGATGAAAATGTTCTAAAACTAGATTGTGGTGATAGTTGTACTATATACTAAATATACTAAAATTGAATTATACACTTAATATTGGTAAAATTCATAGTATGTAAATTATATATCAATAAAGCTGTTACAGAAAGAAAAAGCGTATACCTTCTACTCCTGCTTCCCAGCTACTGAGTCCTGTGTTCCAGAGGCAACCCATCCTACTGGAGATGTTCTAATGCATAAACTAATTACATACACAGTTTTCCTTTTTATTCCAAATTCGTAATTACAGTACACACTGTTCTGCAACTTATTTCTTAACTTAAAGATATATATCTTAGAGATCTTTCCTTATCAGTACATTTAGTACTGCTTCATTCTTTATATATGGCTACATAATAGTCTACCAAATAAGTAAATCATGATTTAACTAGATCTCATCAATGGACATTTTAGTAGCCTCCAATCTAACTATTTACAAACAATTCTGCAATGAATATCCTTGTTTCTAAGTCATTTTTCACATGTGGAAATATAGCTGCTAGACAAATACTATAAATTATATTTCTGGGTAAAAATTCTTCATCTTAAAAGATGCTATCAATTTGCCCTCTAGGTCCTTCAATCCTGTGGGAATATATTAGCAATTCCTATCATTATAAAGGGGCTGATTTCTTTAATATAGAAAGAGTTCCAAGAAATAGAAAGGTCAAAGGCCAACAACCAAATAGAAAAATAGGTAAAGCATAAATAGAATACGAACAAACATTACAGAAAAGTAAAAATGAAAATGCTCAGCCTTGCCTATAAGAGAAATTCAAGATAAACA
>NW_006442103.1:2534785-2543977 GCF_000325575.1 Pteropus alecto | reverse complement strand
ACACTGCACCCCCATCCCAACTCTCCCCAGGCAGACAAACTTCCTGAGGACTGAGAAAAAGGATTCTTTTCCGAACTATCAATAATGTATGAAAACAATAAAAATACTGCTAGATACACTAAATGTCACAAAATTTGTTTCCTATGCATTTTTTTCTTTGAAATCTTCTGGAAGATGTATTCCCCAATGAGGGTATACATTAGTAAAGAAGAAGGTATAGGATCCAGGAGATCTGAGATCTAACATAGAAGAGAGAAGTGAATTAGATGTCGATGAAAGAAGGCCTAGGACAACGGGTATGCAGCCATGTAGCAGTCCTTCAGGTCCGATGCAAGATGAGATCAGAGTGCCCTAGGAAGGCTGTCTCCAAGAGAAAAGATGAACCTTAAAGATCAAAAATGTCTAAATGTACTGAGCAGAGTTTTATAGTGCTGTTGGAATGCTTACGGGAAAAATTTAAAGGTATATGGAAAAAATGTTTACATTAACTCCAAGATAAATAAAAAGTTGTAAAAAAATATCATAGTACACTGTGTGGCTCAGTTAAAGATAGTTGCATCATAATAATGTGAGCACTGAATATTAATAAAATTAAAATTGTGAAACAGTTTTGTGGGAGGATAGAAGAATGGATGTGTGCATGTGTGTGTGTGTGTGTGTGTGTGTGTTGTGGTAATACACTGTCTCACATTCCAAAGTAGGAAGTCAAAAGATAATGTTTAGAATTGGTAGATGAGAAAAATCACAGATGAGCATATTATTCAGAAGCATAGAGGTAAATACTGGGAGAATCAGGGAGAATTGTCTAAAGTGGTTGTTACCGGGCATGGTACTTGGGGATAAGAAAGGAGTAAGACAGAAAAGTATGGTTTTGACTTTTGTTTATTTCGCGATAAATCTTCCAGAACTATTTACTTTTAAAGCTATGTGCATGTGTTACTTTGATAAAAAATAAATTTTACATTTCGAAAAGAAAGGATTAGATGGTAGTGAGCAAAGGACTGTCTTAGCAAAAATACTGCCTCTTTTGTATTCAGCAGAAGTGACTGCTTATCTGTGTGTTCACTGAAAAAAGCTCAGCATAGCCGGCTGTCCTTCCTATAGTGTGCATATAATAAGGATTATTCTTGGAAGAGAACACAATAGTTTGAGTGGATCAGCAGTTTTTAAAAACATGCATAAAGAACTAAACTAGGAAAGAGAATGGGAAAAGTAAAGAAAAATATACAGACAAGTAAAAGGTGAAAAAAATGGAAAAAAGAAAACATTTTGCTTTATGTATTATAAGCTATGAACTATTATAAACATGTTATAAACCCATATTATAACTTCTGTGGCTTTCTGCAAATAGCTACCTAAATGACAACTGAAGACAAATAATTTGCAAATAAAAATACAGGTGTTAAACTCATTCCCAGAAAGAGTAACTTCCATTCTAAATTCTTTGGTAACTTGACAAAGAAAGGAACCAAGTAACAAATGGAAACCATCGCCCTTTTCAAAATCTTTTAATATTTCTAAAGTTTTCAGAGTAGTTTGAGTACTTTTGTTCCTTAACGACACCAATGAAAAACTGAGAAATGAGAGCTGAAAATAGTTCAGATTTGGTTAAGTCACTTAATTATTTTGCAATAAATGTCTCTGTTGTAGCATTGTCACCTCAGTCTAAAATCCCCTCACCCTGTACATCCATTTTCTATTATAGAAATAAAGTATCCTTTTAAGAGGAAGGGAATATAATTTTGTCCTTATTTAATATTTATAATAAGGTATGCGCACTGAATTTGCAAATGACTGATATATTAGGAAGATCGAATCAACATTTAAAATGATATTGGAAAGAATACAACAGGAATACAAATGTAAACTGTCTTATTTAGGTTAAAAATAGCAGTCTCACAAATATTATACATCTAAGGGTTTGATGATAGACCTTATAAAGAAATCACAAAGCATTGACCCAAAACAATTACAATCTCAGGATTGTTAATGAAGGTACTCAACAATGGATATAATAGTCCCATTGTGTTCTATTTAAATTTTGCCCATAGATGATGTTGAGTTACAATAAATGTTAAGAAAACAACAATAATTATACCAGGGTAATTGTGGGACAGGGACAGTATTTTGGTGGGCAGCTCAACACCATTCTATTCTCTCCTTGTGAAGTATCCAAGTAACTTGGGTGAATTTAACCTTCATGCCCAGCTTCAGGGGTAGGTCAATCAAAGTAATGACTCCTCTTCCATAGCGATAGCTTCAGAGAATCCAGACCTAAGGCATTCCCCTGAACCCAGAGATTGGTTCAGGGGTGGGTCAATCAACATGGAATTCACCATCATTTGATGATGGTAGTAATCACCCTCTTCTTCTTTGATAGACACAAATGTGGAAGCACAGAGCTCTAATCAATGTTGGCAGCCCCACTAAAATCACAAAAGGAGCCTACCTAAACCTAAAGCCTATGGAAAAATGGAAAGAATCTTTTGCCTCCCAACCATCTATTTTTCATAGGAGCCAGGGAGAGTCTTTCAAAATGTAAGTAAGGTCATGTCACTCCTCTGCTAGGAATTCTGAAATGGAACCTGATTTCATTGTCAGTAAAAGCCAAGGTCTTTACAAAGGCTTGTAAGTCCTGCATGATCTGGTCCCCTGTCCTCTCTCTGTCCTTATCCCTGGTGACTCTCCCTTTCACTTATTCTTTCTCAGTATACTGGACTTCTTTGCTGCTCCCAGAACATGTCAGATACTGTCTGATCTTAGGTCCTTCGCTTAAGATCTTTTTTAGACAATTAAAAGCAAGCTAACCATTAAAATAGTTAAGAATGAGGGATTCATATCAGGGAAGAAATATTTCAAGGACCTGCAGATGTTTACCCTGTGCAAAACCAGTAAAGAACATGTTATTCGTCTTCAAATAAAGAAAGGGCTGTCATATAAAAAGAGGAATTAAGCATATTATTTATTGTTCCACAAAGTAGAGTAGATTAAAGTAGAGAGGCAAATTTCAGCTCAGCCTAAGAACGAACCTTCTAACAATAAAACTGCCTCATGATGGAATGAGCTGCCTCATGCTTTAGTCAGCTCTCTATTGTGAGTGTTCAAGCAGAGGCTAAATGCATCCATTAGAAAGAGGATATAAGAGATCACCGCACTGGACGGTGGATTGAACTCAGTGATTTTTTTTGAGTCCTTTTCTTCTCTAAAATCTAGTATGAAGTATTTTGATATTTGCTTAGCCTACAAACAAATCCTCTTTCTCTGTGAACTACCTCTTCCCTCACTCCTTGTCTCTCTTCACAAGGGTGGCCTTCCGTAGCTATATTTGCTCTGTGAGAGCCCAGTCCCTTTGGCTATGACTGATTTGACCAAGAATGGGCTGCTTAGCAAAGTGTGGCAGTCAGATTCTCTCTCCTAGAAATTTAAAGTTAGCCAATCTTCTATGTGATTAGAAAGGCAACATCTTGACTCAGAGTGATGGACAACCGTATTCTACCATGTGAGCTAAAAAGCAAAGATAACTGCTTTGCATAAGGGATAAAAGAATAAAGCGGATCCAAAGAGAGAGCAAAACTAAGTGACAGAGATTGTACTGCTTGGCTACCTACTGATTCCTAGGTCCAGTCCTTCCTAAGACTCATGAGTAGACTTACTCTGGAGTCTATCGCTCTCTCTCATTTCTTCTCTTTCTTTTCCTTTAACTGGTCAAGTTATTTCTGTTACTTGCAACCAAAGAGTTGCAATCAATAACCATTTTATTTTGCTTTTAACCACTGTTTATCTATATAGGATCTGGGTTAATAAACTAAATCATTTACCATTTATATTAAAAGGGTAAAATAAGACTCTAGACATTAATTGGAACTGCATACATTGTCAATTAATTGAAAAAATAAGTCGTATGACATTTCTTGCTTTACCGTTATCACCATCATATAAATATTTGATATGAAGTTCTAAAAAATGTGATAACACTTCTAAAATGTTGAGTATTTTGGAACTTCACAAAGGTACTATATATTTCTATTTGGGTAACTTAAAAGTCATTATGATGTCCTACTCACTTTGGGGACATTAGTATTTTTTGTTCTTGTCCTCTATTTGGATTTTGAGTTCTATTATTATCATATTGAGGAAACTCCATACTGTTTTCCATAGTGGCTGCACCAACTTACAATCCCACTAACAGTGCACAAGGGTTCCCATTTCTCTACATCCTTTCCAACACTTGTTATTTGTTGATTTATTGATGATAGCCTTTCTGACAGGTGTGAGTTGATATCTTTTTGCAGTTTTGATTTGCATTTCCCTAATTATTAATGATGTTGAGCATCGTTTCATGTGTCTGTTGGCCATTTATATGTCTTCTTTGGAGAAATGTTTATTTAGATTCTTTACCCATTTTTTAAATTGAATTATTTGATTTTTTTTTTGATGTTCAGTTGTATGAGTTCTTTATATATTTTTAATGTTAACCTCTTATCAGATATATTATTTTCAAATATCTTCTCAGTACCTCTTGTTTGGTACCTCTTTATTTAGAACCCAACACCCTATGTTTGCTGAAAAGATCAACCTATATAGCAATTTTTGAAGGCATAATTACAAACAAAAGTATGTTTTTCATCTCATAGAGTCTGGGACATGCTACCCCCAAATACTGGACATTGGTATATTGAATATCTTAAGCAGAAAGATTTTGAGAAAAAGGCAGAAGCGGAAAGATCATTTAAATCCCCTTGCCCTTCTTCCCTGAAATGGATCATAAAACTCCCATGTAGAACATACTTTCACTGTACCCTGTGGAAGGACAGCATTCTTGTCACCAGAGATTGGGGGCTGAAAAATCTATAAATTTAAATCCAGTTAAACTTTCCTTTATCTTCCTAGTTACTTGACCACTTACTACCCTGAGCCCAAACCCTTCTGTCTAGTCAATTCTTCACAAATGTATTGTTTCTTTGTCTAAAAGGTATAACAGCTTCCTGCTCTGGTCAGTTTTTCAGGTCCTCCTTCTCTTGTGAAGGCTCCCATGTACGTGTCAACTTCCATACAATAGATATACTGGCCTCCTGTTACCCTGTCTTTGTCAGTTTAATTTTCAAACCCAGCCAGAGACCCTAAGACGGTTAAGAAAAACTTTTCCCTTCCCTGCACACCTCACCAGATCTCAATATAATCCAAAATTAAAAAGTACTAAACCTGTCCAACACATTTTTATAGTGACCATTTGGAAGACTTTCACTGAAAAAAAAATGTGGTACCCCAAGTTCAGTGCATCCTAAGCACAAAATTAGCCCGATTATTGTTTAATCCAATGTTAGTCACTGTAGTGATCCACCTGACGGACTTTTCCCAGACAGCATCCTAGACCAGCCAGAGAATAACTGAGGGATAGCACTTACCTTTAGGAACAGATGCCTGTGGCTTTTGGTACAGGGTTGTTATAAAGGTGGCTTTTCTTAGAGCTCAGCCACAGGAATTGATAATAGTCACAGAAGCACATGTTTCTGGTTGCCCAGTTTCTCTTAGAAAATTTACATGTGCTATCACAGTACTCTGATGTTTGAAAATGTCATGACCTTGTTATATGAAAATGACAGTGCTGAGCTGTGCTTTGAGTTGTTTATTCGAAAGCAGCGAAAGGTCAGAAATCCAGTGACTCTTTTCTCTCCTGTTTCTCTTATAAAAGGTAACATGCATCCCTGAGAAGAATGATTCGGGATTTATAAATGTTCCCTATGTATAAGGCATAATATGTTAGGCTGTCAGGAGATACAGAGGGATCAGTTTGCATCCTGTCCTTGAAAAGCTACAGTGGAGGCCTTCCTGCCTTGTCTTTAGCGCTGATTGGCAAATGGCTTTTTATTTCTTGGTCTGTATGCTTGCTTATAGTTTTTTGGTAACAACAGTTCCACAGGAATATATTTACCTCACAATGGCTAAAATATAAAATGTGAACTTCATAATGCCAAAATTTAAACCTTACTATAAGCAAAACTCTTAATTTTTATTGCGAAATATTTCATATTTACAATACACAAATGTTCATAAACAGTTAAAAATATTAATGAGATTAATACCATCTGGGTTAAGAAATAACAGTTAATGAAATAAAATCCTAAGTGAGCATCTGGTCCAGCTGTAGTGGGACAAGATCATTGAGATATAGCAGAAATAATGGGCTAAGGAATAGGCTGCTCTCTTTCTTTTCTTCCAAGATTGCTATGTTTTATCTCCACCTCTCAGCAGTGAATCAAACTAAATTTACTTCTCAGTAATACAGTAGTCCCCCTTAACTTTGGGGATACATTCCAAGACCCCCAGTGGATCCCCAAAACCATGTGTAGTACCAAACCCTATATACACTAAGGTTTTCCCTATACATACATACTTTTGATAAATTTTAATTTTTAAATTAGGCACAGTAAGAGAATAACAACAGTAGCTAATAATAAAATAAAAGTTATAACAATATACTATAATAAAAGTTATGAGACTGTGGTCTTGCTCTCTCTCTCTCAAATCACATTGTACTGTACTCACCCTTCTTTCTCTTATGATGACGTGCGATGATGTGAGGTGAATGCCATAGGCATTGTGACACAGTATTAGGCTACGATAAGGATTACTTGAACACAAGCACTGTGATACCTCAACATTCGATCTGATAACTGAGACGGCTACTGAGTGACAAAGGGGTGGGTAATGCATACAACGTGGAGATGCTGGGCAAAGGGGTAAGTCATGTCCTGAGCTGGATAGAACGAGACAGGAAGAGACTTCATCACGCTACTCAGAACAGCACACGATTTAAAACTTATGAATTATTTATTTCTGAAATTCTCCATTTAATATTTACTGATCACAGGTGACTGTAGGTATCTGAAACCATAGAAAGTGAAACTGCAGAGAAGGGGTGACTACTGTATGGCAGCAGTGCATGGATGGGAAAACAGAAATTTCACTAGTAATAGTCAAGACAAGTCAGCCACAGATAAGAATTTGGGCTTGGCTCATTGGAATCCTATGTAGTAAAAGAGTAATTGGGACCTGACTTGCCTTCTTACCATTAAAACAAAAAACACTAGAAAACTTGAAAAAATGAAAGAACCAATGTTTTTTTGTACATTGGACAACAAACAGTACAGGACTGAGAAAAAGAAACAAATGATGTGAGTGGGCCTTAATCTCTCTAGCTTTGCACTTGAAGGCACTTTCTGGAGTACCATGTGGACGGAGTTGAGCAAAGCAGAACATGACGATCTCACTAAATTGAGATGACAAACATCAGATTTAGGAGAGGCTAAATCACCTGATATTTGGAATGCTGAGAACTGGAGAGGAAGAGCAGGGAAAGACCTCCCCAAATCCGCAAGGATTACCCCAAAGTCTATTAGTAAATACTGAACTACACATGCATAGGGTGAAACTCCTTCAGGCTGGTCAAAGAATGATTGAGGGGCCGTGAGCTGAGCAATGCCCATCGCTCACATAAGCTTTATGCAGATCTGCAGTAGGGAGTGCTGTTGAACTCCCTAGACATTCAACAGACACCCCACAAAGGTCCCACCTTAATGGCAGGGCTAAACTAAGCCCTAATGTTCAGATTGCTCTTGGTCGTCCCTGACCAAGCTACAAAATAAATCATGTTAGAGTTAAACTGATCCAAATGTAACTTAAATGCCTACCAAACAGAATTCAACATTCTTCAAAAGACAACAAAACACAGACACACAACATAAAATTTGCAATGTTCAGAACTTAATACAAAATTATAAGACATATAAACAGTAGAAAAATGAGGCTCATATTCAAGAGAGATATCAAGCAATAGAAATATATCCAGAAGTTATAGAGTTGATGTTTCAGCAGATATTTTTAAAACAGCTGTCATAAATATGCTCAAGGATTTCAAGAAAAGATATAAACAGATTATTACATATAAAATTATTGTATATACTATATATAATAATATCTATGGATTTGCATTAGGCTCGGGGAATTTAGAAGGGGCCAAGAGGGAACACGAGGCAGTCCTCATGAAGCACATCACCTAGCCCAGAAGAGAGCTGTTAACCTGTTATACAAGATGTCATGGGTGTCACGATAGACAAGGCATGGAGTGTCATGGTCCATTCATTCTGCCCACTAACAAAACGAGATTTTTAGAATATCTGCATTTTCAAGTAGAAAAAATAAAAGAAGGAAAACCACTATTATCTTTCTCTGGTCTCTCAAATTTAGCTCTTTTCCCTTTGAAACCCAAATCTAAATTATTTGCTATTTACATTGATTGTTTTTTAGCAACCATCTCATACGTATATATATATGGAGAATGTTACAAAATTGTTTTAATAGAGCTGAAAATTAAACAAATTTCAGCTATATCAAAATATTATTATACGAACATATTTCAAAAGATTTTTGAAGTTTTATCATGAAATTAAATGGATAGTTAGCAAACATCCTTTCAGAATGGCCAACTATGTGTCAGTGATTGTAAATTTTTCAAAATAATAAAAACGAATGCAACTCACGCTAGGAAATACTTAACGTAATCGCTCACTGAACATATCGTAATGGGCTATCACCCAGTGCATGTAGCAGTTGAAAAGAAGGTTTTGGTAGGGATCTATGGTCAGACACTGTGTCAGGAGTTCAGAAAACTGAGCCAAACTAGAAGACACAGGTAACTAGTTCTGGAAGGGGTGGGCTGATAAGCTCCAGCATCCAGAAAATGGGGCAATGATGATGACTGGAGGCAGCCGCGCTCAGCAACAGAAGAGAATGAGTTTGCTGAGTGATTCTACTACAGGTGCTGTTGTCCTCTGACTCCCCTTATGCTTCTTGCAAGGAATGGAAAGCTTTTGGGTTGTAGAGAGGCAATAGGAAGAGTCACAACTCTGGTCTGTGAAGTGCCAGAATTGGGGCAAGGCCTGAAAGGTTATATGAGGATAACAGGCTCATCCTTATGCCAACACTCTAATAAAAACACATATATTCAGCCTTAAAAAGGAAGGGAATTCTGATATTTGCTGCAACACAGATGAACCTTGAAAACATTACTCTAAGTGAGATAAGCCAGACACAAAAGGACAAATATCGCATGGTTCCACTACTTGAGGGACCTAGAATAGACAAATTCAGAGAAACAGAAAGTAGAATAGTGGTTACCAAGGGAGAGGCAAG
>NW_006442103.1:2504642-2534630 GCF_000325575.1 Pteropus alecto | reverse complement strand
GGATGAGAAAATGTCTGGAGACGAATGGTGGTAAAGGCTGCACAACAATGTGAATGCACTAAATGCCACTGAATTGTACACTTAAAAGTGGTTAAAGGACCAATTTTCTGTCACGTACTTTCTACCGCAATAAAAGCCCTACATGTGAGTATTTAATATTTACATTTAATATTAGTGAAAACCTACTATTAGGGTTGCTAGATAAAATATAGGATACTCAGTGAAATTTAAATTTCAGACAAACAACAGTTTTTGGGGGTTTGTTTTTTGTTTCTTTTGTTTGTTTGTTTGTTTTAGTGTAAATATGTTCCGTGCAATATTCAGGGCATATGTATATTTAAAAAATTATTTGTTGTTTATCTTAAGTGGGACATATTTATACCAAAAATTATTCATTGTTTATCTGACATTCAGATTCACTGGGAATCTGTAGTTGTATTTGCCAAATATAGGAAAATTAACTACTATGCATCAGACATTGTGCTAGGGACGATATATAATGTAGCATAATATTATGATCTAGTCTTTGAGGGTTTTTTTAAGTTACGGACATTCTTAAACATCTTAGCAGTACCTTTATAAATAGAGTCATTAAACATAAAAGTGATATAATTTGAAAAAAATTCTCTAAGTTAAAATTTTAAATGATTAGGAAAAAAGAAATCCTAATGCTAAAAATAAGAAAACAAGAAAATGCCTGTGAATTCATTCTTAATTTTTATGGTGTTTGTATGTAGTATTGGATAGTGTCGTTATAGTGTAATTCGTCTTTATATTTGAAAGAACGCAATTAAAAGGAAAGTTTTTTTAATCTTATTTCTTTACAAGAAAAACACATCTCTGCCTAAGACTACAGTCATGATGCTTTATTCTATGTTAATGTTTTAAAATTTATATTTTTCATGTACACACATTTCTTTTTTTTAAAATAACAACCACCACTCTCTTTCTGTCAGTTTTTCAATATATGCTAATCTCTCTCCCACTTGTAATTTCTACTTCCTGCAATCTATCAATGATGGATTAATCTTCCTACAACTTACTCTGATATTGTTTTCCTGTCCAAAAAGCTTCAGTGGTGTCCCTCTACTTTAGAACAATACTTGAAATCGTTGGCTTGGATTTCAAGTCCTCCAAAATTCACTCCCTTCCTCACCTCATTTTAGTTTTCCAGCCTTATCTCACTCCCCTAGCGAACTCTTCTAGACAGTGAACTACTTTGTCCTTTAACATGTTTCCATCTTTTGACCTCTGCCAAAAATGTGTCCATTTTCCTAGCTCGTTTTCCTCCTTGAAATCTTTCTTATCTTTTAATATAGTGGCTTTCAACTGATTTTTGTTTCATTTGTCTTGTTTTACTGAGACCCACGGTAAGAAATGTATTTTACATTGCAACCTGACATACACACAAACACACACACCCCTATATGTATATAAAAATTAAATGGAACAAAATTTTCATGAAAGCACATTTCCTTTATATTGTGTGATGTAAATTTATATTTCTTTTTTTTACTGTATTGTATTCCATTCTCTACCATTCTGTTTCATTAAAAGAAATACTAGTCTCATCTCATCAAATTGATTTTTGACTCAATTATGGGTTACTATTCTCCAACTGAAAACATTGCTTTAGTGCTTACCTAAGAGGTCCCTTCCTGGAGGAAGACTTTCAGCTTCTTAATCAGAAGTAGTCTTTCCTTTCTTGAAACTCTGATAAGGGCTGGGAAATCCAATCCTACTTTTAGAGTACGTAGGAGGAGCTCCGATGTAGTAGCATCTTCAGTTTCTCTTATTAGAACAAAATGATTAAAGGTATGGTAATAATGGGGGAAAAATGAAAAGAAAAGCAAACTACTTGAATGGAGTAACATTTTCAGAAAAGTAGTCCTCAGTAGCTGGAAAACATTCAAAGGGGGATATCCTTTAAATATTGTTTTTAAAAAAACTTCAAAGAGGATACCCAAGTCATGCAACTGTTTTTTAACATAAAAATCTTCAAAGAATACATTTCCCATGCAATGCTTAAAATTCTCAAAGGGGGCTCCCTCTGGAGTAAAACTCTTTGAAGGTGAAATCTCTTCCATCATGTGAATTTTTTTCAAAGAGAAAACCTTTTCCAAATTTTCCTTAAGCCAGGGACATTCTTTAAGGAATTATTTCAGAAATAGAAAACTGACTTTTCAGTGTTATGTGCATTCCTAGATTCCTCCAAGTGAAACCTTTAAAAATAATGAAACTAAAATACTGGCAGTAATTTTTATGACAGTTAAGTTTGGTAAGTAAAAGAAACTTCTTGTCAGCACTGTACACAATACGTTTCATTTTAATTTTGTAAAAATATAAATTTAAGGTTGATTTAAGGTTGATTTAAGGTTGTTAGATATATATGTCTAATTGCAATAAGAGAAACAAAAATAATATTTTCTAGGGTCTTCCTTTTGTTTCAAAAAGAAAGCAAGTAAAAACTTTCTATGTGTAGCTCAACTTAATTTCTAGATTTTTATACTTAATGTAAACTTTGATGCGATCTTACTGGTGATTTCTCTTCAACTATCTGTTATTAAGGTAATTTTGCAGGTTACTATGGCATTTGAAGAGAAAAATTGCAGACTTAAGGGGTCAGATCCATTGTTCCCCAAAATGCAATATTCTGTCATTGGTACCAGGAAATAGGCTTTTGTGGCCTGGCCACAAAATATTCAACAAATATTTATTATAATTCCTATTTGCCAAGTACTAGACTGTCTTCTCGCATGACATCAAAATAAGAAAATGGAGTATATACCCTCCCAAGAGTCTCTTTTTCACTTTCTCTTCTCCAGCGGTCACCGGGATTAGTTACTAGAAGGACCAAAACAGAAGCAGCTGTTTTCATCAAACCATTTATTTAAGCCTTGACCCCCAACTCCAGACTAGGTAGGTTTCCAGCCTACCTTTATAGATCTAGAATCTATATTAAATTGTTCTGGTAAACAAAAGAACTATCTACCAGCATTTCTAAGCTTAACACAACCAAACGCTGGCATCAGTTCTGACACGTGTTCCACGTGATACAGAATGCTCACTTTGCTTTGTAAAATAGCAACATCATTGGGAATATTAAAAATTAATGGACAAGTACACTGCACCTCTGTGAAGTTTTTTCCCCAAATTTATAACTTTAATCTAATCGTGACACAATAGAAATATTCAATTAAGAAACATTCTATAGCATACTTCATTATGAATCTTCAAAAGTATCTGTCAGTTGAGATCAGGAAAAACAAGGTAAGACTGAGAAATTGTCGCAGGTTAGAGGGGACTAAGGAGACATTATGATTAAGTGTGATGTGGTATTCTGGGTTGGATTCTGGAACAGAAAAAGGACATCAATGGGAAAATTGGTGAAATACAGTCTGTAGCTAAGTGCTGTTAATTTCATAGTGTTAACCGTGATTGTGTAAGACGTCGACTTTAGAGGACACTGGATGAAGGGTATATGAGAAGTCTATACTATCTTTACAACTATGCCGTAAATCTAAAATTATTTCCTAACAAGTCGTTCAAAAATATATTAGTGCCGCTCAGGTGCAGGGGAAACAGTGACTCTGAAAGTGATGTTTAAATGCTTGAGGTCTGGGAAATGCCACCCCAAGACACACACTGTCCTAAGAATTTCATCAGCTGTAGTGTGGAGTCTGCAGGATGCCCAATAAACAAAAGCCATGTACAGGTGGCCCAAAGTAGTATCTGTGGATTGGAAGAAAAGTTTTTTTTTCTATTAGTTCTCCTTCCAAAAAATTCACTAATTCAAAAAGTACTCACCGATTCTGAAGAGGTCTCAGTCAATGAACTGGGTGCTGGATGCAAAGCCCACTTAAACATGGTTCTTGCTTAAACATGTTTCTTGCTTTCAAGGGTCTCACAGTCTCCAGTGGTGAGAGACCTATTCACTCAATACACAGCTAGTTTTTGAGTTCCTCCTCTGTGCCAGTCACTATTCTTGGTGCTTGGGACACAAGAGTGAACAAAAAAAGATACCTGCCCTGAGGGGTTTATATTCTCTTAGGAGAGGTTTGGGAAGAGACGCCAATTTATAATCAGGGAAATATATTAATAAATAATGGAAATCTGATTCAAACCCAGGGTTTGTCTTTGCTGGTAGCCTTCACAGGAAGTGTGGCTGGCCTGTGGCATAACTCCCCCTCACCTGCTCTGGTTGATTATGTCCCATTTCCACTCAGACATGGCCAAGCAGAGGCACTGAGTGGACACAGTATGACAGAGTCATGATTATATATCCTCCAAAGGACACTCCTGTTGGGACAAGGGAACTCAGCCTTGTACTTGTGAAGTAGAAATTATGATGTGGCTGGAATCTAGGAATTTGTTACGGGTCTTTTAGTGGATCCTCTACAGGCCAGCAAACCCTATGCCCACTCCAGGCAACACTAGCTGGCCTTTGCCTCACACTTGATTTAAGCTCCTTCCTGAGCATGTCTTGTATTGAGACACTCTTCTTAATGTATTCACTCTACAAGTATTTATGAAATCTATACCGTGTGTCAGGTGCTGTTTAGGAAGTTGGGGTTACAGGAGTGAAAACAAAATCCCTGTGATTATGAAGTTTATAGTCTAGTGGGGGGACAGGTAATAAAAAAGTAGACAAATAAGTCCACAATACCATTTTATATAGTTAAAAGGACCATTAAAAAAGCCCAAAGAGTAAAAAGTGCTAGGGACCTGGGGTGGAGAGAGGAGCACTGTTTTATATAGAACCTTTAGAAAAATCCTCTCTCTGGACCATGCCACATTCTGGTTGCTGTGTGAAGAATGGGATATAAAGAGAACATGAATAGAAGCCGAGAGAAGGGTTAGGAAGCTATTTCAGGAATCTGGACGACAGGACAATAAAACATTCTTTTAAGCACTAGAATTAAACTCCTTAAGAGCAAGTTCTACAGTTACTGCTGTTTCCCCTTTAAATAAAACAGCCTACCGTATGGTAGGCATTCAATAAACCTGTGTGCACAGGTGACCAGAGCAGTACAACGGCCTAAGGCAGAAACGAGCCCAGCATTTTTGAGAAAGAACCGAAAGACCAACGTTCAGAGGGCAGAGAACAGGAGGAGGAGGCAGAGTGCTTTAGATGAGGTCTGAGAACTAGAGTGACCAGAAAGGTAGGACCTTGTTTACCATAATAATAAGTTTGGATTTTCTTCGAACGGTGATGTGGAACTGTTCCAGGATGAGGGGTGGGGAGGGAGACGGGGGTCTGAACTGTGCCCTGCCTGTAGTCTGATTTATAACTTAAAAAGATCATTCTGCTACGTGAAGAATGGACTGTATAGGGACCAAGAATAGAGGCCAAGAAGTGTGAGGAGGCAATTGTAGGAGTCATGAAAAGATGTGGTAGTTACTTGTACTAGCTGGTTTGTCACAACAGAGGATGTGAGACTGGTTTGAATTGAGATTTACATAGCCAACAGAACGTGCTCCAGGGTTGCAGCAGGAGTTGGGAAAAGAAATAAGGATGACTTCTAGCATGTTGGGCTAAATATACACATGAAGGGTACTACCATTAATTGAAATGGGAAAGACCTAGGAAAGATCAAGTTTAGGTGAGAATAGAGGGATACAGTTATTTTTTCTGGCCATGTTAACTCTGCTAGTTCAATTAGCTATCGAGGTGGATATGCTGAGTGGACAGCAGATACATAAATCAAGAGCTCAGGCAGGCAGATGAGGCTGAAAAAACAAAATTGGCCATCAATGTGAGGATGATATTTAAAGACATGGGAACTTCCTGATGAGGAGGGGTAAACATAGAGGACACCAAAAACTGAATCTTGGGGTTCTTCAGCATTTAGAGAGATAGAAACGTACTTTCAGGGCTTCCCTTATAAGGTGTCCTTTCTTAATGTTCACAGAGGTGCTATGTGGTCAGCACCCTGTCTGTGACCCCACCCATATTTTATCCTTCTGAACTTTACAAAATGTCCAGATTGCAAAGAGCATCTTTAACCACTTTCAGTGCTGATATGAATCTTTTCACTTTAAATGTTTACTATGTGGAATTTGCGGGGCGGGGGGAGGGGGGAAGATATAAAATTGTGAGCTTTATTTAATCATATCAATTACTCAGAGATCTTCCACATTTTGATTAAAAAAGGAGAAACTGCACTAAAAGACTAATATTAATTTTGCAGCCTCTAAATATGCTTATGACACTTGGCGTCTTCACAAGTCTGAAGAAGTTCCATATCCATAGTTGATTCACATTTCCTTATCTTCATAAATGGTTAGTGAAAGTTTGCAAGAAATAGACAAACAGCCTAGAAATTAATTAAAACAAATTTAATGATGATGGCATTACACAAGCATTATCTACAGATACTAATACATAGATAGTAATAATGAACTCCTAATTTTTAAGTGCTTGGGATCAGAGATTTAACAATTACCAAAAAAGCTCAAGAGAGTGTGTATTATATGATATGAAATGACAAATCTTTATTAAGTTATTTTATGGGGATTATTTGGCCATCCTGTGCTTACCGTTAACCTTTATTATCCTATAAGCTTTATTTTTACATAGTGTTACTATGACAAAAAAAAAGTAGAAAACAATCAATCAAGACGTACAACTCCTAATGCCAATGATAAGATTATTATGGTTTCCACTTGACCATCTCAAAAAAGTGAGTGCTCATTCTGGTGTTCTGTTAGCTTCTTGGGTGAGAGAAACTAAAATGTGGAGCAAGGAGCGGTGAATCACGCACAGGTTAAAGGAGATATGAACAGGTGTGAATCAGGGCAGTGTGTTTGTCCTGGCCCTGCCCCTGTTGTGTTGGGCTTCTCTGCACTGCTATTTTTGCTAGGGAGTCAGACTTCCAAATGGATCCCTGTGTGGAACCAAAGTTAAAAGTTTTTTGACATATATAGCACTAAAAAGCAGCAGAACCATCAGGTACCTGCCTTGAAATCTGGCCATGGTCTCCAGTTCTATCTCTAATCCCTCCAATCAAACATCTTGCCAGTAATAGACAGGACCATTGTCAAGGACAGGCTGCTGAAAAAGAAGCAGTAATGTTGAGAGCAGAAACAAATTTCACAGATTATTTATTATTAGTAAAGTACTTTGAGAATAACAGATGATAGGCACTATGAGTTCAAATAATTCTGTTATTAGAAGTAGGGTTTTAAATATACATGCATGAGGGATTCAGTGCAAGAAAATGAAGTGGATTCTAAGATCATAAATTCTACACTTTGGGGGAATTTGACACTGTCATTGCTTCCTGGCATATATTGGAAATATTTAAGTGGTTAGACAATTATTTTAGCAGCTGACAAGTTATGGGACTTAATGCATAATAGGTGGATGATGGGTTGTTACTGCTTTCAATTCAGTGGAACAAACAAAAGAAAATTTAGGGTTGTCATTGTGACATTCAGAATTTTTCCCACCCCTTAAAATCATTGCCTTTTACTACATAGACACTATTTCAGCAAGTTTTTCTTTAAATTCAGATTTGGCTCTCCATGGTAAGCCCACCCTTGGAGCATCAATGCACCACTAATGGTGTCAGCATGTCATTATAATCATCATAGCCCACACCAACTGTGGCCATCATTTTCCTCACTCACACTGGATGTGTTATATACGACTTTTGGTTCTTAACAGAAAATTACTGGGGGTATGATTTTGACCGTAACTAAAAGACCTGTGGCATTTAGTATCCCCCCAAAAGATGTCTTCTTTTTTTAAAAAAGTAAAGCTACTGTAATTATTTTAGATTATAATATTGGCACAGACAATATAATGTCGAAATATCCGTATTGAAAATGTACATTGTTGTATAATTCAGTTTAGAAATAATATATTCTATAAATATAATTCACTTTAGTATGATGCTCTATACTTATACAATATCTCTCTTCTGAGTTTTCCAGAATGTTCTCCATGCATTAATTAATTTAACCTCTCAATGTTCTCATGAGAAAAGTATTATGTTAATATTCATTTTTATGGGAAGAAATTTTGGGGGAGAAAAGCAGCATAGAATTACAAAGCAATTTAGTTTATAGAACAGGATTAGAATTCACAGCTTCTGAGAACATTAATAGGTATTTAAAATATGGGTTCCCATGAACTTCATCAGGCAGTACGTGGCTCCAGGAACTATTTAGGAGCTCGTAGACCTGAAATAGTTTTTGATGAGAGATAATTCATACTCTAGCTGCTTCATAATTGGGCATAAAATTAGGCCCTAGGTCATGGTGGGTTGACAGTTGATTCTAAATGTGGAATTACACATTTCAAATATTTTTTAAATTTTTTACTCTACGGTACTTCTCTGAAATGATTCACAAAGTCGTTAATACAGTATGTATAATATGCAGCAGAAACACCATCTCAGTATGTCACAATTGTAACCTTAATATTCTAGTCAATGTGTTTTCACATACAAAAATTCTTTCTTAGAAAGAAAACATTAGCCTCATTTTATATGACCATTAACCTTACAAAACAGTTTACATAAAATATTGTGGCTTACTGTTAAATGCACAAGAGGGATCGAATTCTTGAGAACTGTGTGGAAACTCCCAATAGACATAACAAGCCCCAAATATTTTCTCTCAGAGAGGAAAGAAATCCGATAAACTTATTTATTTTAGAATTATTGATATTTAACGTTGCATTCACAAATGATATTTATGCTTTTTAAGAAAATGAGCCTAAAAAGGACCTTCATGGAAGTTTTGTCTTTCATGGGGAAGATAATTTGGGGGCATTCAGTGATGTTTGTATTTAAAAGTGCTTGATTTTCACAACAGAATGCCTCTGAGAAGATACCCAAGAAGTTTCTGGCTAGTCATATGAACTCAGATAATGGGAAGAGCAAGAGAGATACCTTCAGAATTCACTCAAGTACTGCCTCAAGCAGTTTGGCACAGATGTAGATGGCTGGGAAACAAATGGAACCACCGTTCATGCCTGAAATTCTGCTACAAGGAAAAAGATTACTCTTTTGGAAAGAAATGTCTAGATTTAGAATGACTAAGAAGTGGACCAGAAAACAGAAACAGGCTTTTAGGATAACTGTAAATTCATGCACTAAACAAATGTTTATTCAACACTTACTATGTGCCAGACACTAAGTTAGATGCTAGCAGTTGAGTGGAGAATGAGACGAACCTCATGTCTCGCCTCCAATCTTTGTACCATGGGCTACAGAGAAGAAAAGAGGCAATCATAACATCTGGCACGTGGAAGGTACTCGCAAAAAATTATGTCAAATGAGTTAATGGATTTAAAATGTGACTATCCTACCATGGTAAAGCATTAGATACTATTCATGAGATTTCTCTTAAATGTGTTAATTACAATATGGTTATAACATATACACAATTGTAGAATCATGGTATCTGTACAAATAGTAAAAGTGGATTTTGAAGTGCTTTGAGAATGAAAACTATTGTTATTGTACTGAGGTGCTGAAAACATAAACCTCAAATGGAAATAACATTTTTTACAACTATTTTAAGGCTGCATAATAAGGGTGTGGCAAGTATATGTGCATTTTTATGCATAAGGGGATAAACTAGGATAAAGGAGAAAATTAGACAATGGAACATTTATTGCCATCCTATTTTTTCTTATTTTTTAAAAAAGTTAGAACTAAGGAGAATAATTTGAAAACATTTACTCCCTGATATTAAACCATATGCTCTAATACTCTAATACCTTATTTTTATTAGTAAATATGCATATTTATTATTAAAATGTGTACATATTTTATTAAAATTCTGTTGAGAAATATAACATTATTTGGATTAATTGTGTTGGGAAAGGAGAGCAAGGGAATGAGAGAATAAAAAAGGAGGAATGGAGAGAAAAAGAGAGAATGAGCAAAAGATCTTTGATTCACTCTCATTTCTATATATAATATATTGTTAACAAATTTCTCCTGAGTGCGTTTTAAGTCTGTTAATTGTTTAAATTCCTCAGATAGATATAATGTTTTTTTAGCCTGTGGTCTAATATTCTTATGCAGCATAATAAAATCAGTCATTTTTTTTTCTATATTTGAAAATTATTACACATGTATATTTGTGGAGGCCCTGAAGCATCTGGATTTTATTTCCTTCTGCAGCACCATCATTAACACCCTGGGAAGATAAGATTGAGTGCAAGTTGACTTTGATTTTGAGACATAATGACTTGGGATGGTTTCTAATTTGCTGTCATCATATTTGATTCAGTTTTTCACTTCCATCCTCCATTTCTTAATATACTTCTTTTTGTATTGTCCCTGCCCTGTCATCTTCTATTATTCCACGTACTTTTAGACTTGCAGAATAATCTTTAAGAAATTATTTTGTGAAATGTTTATCATTTGAGTTACTTATGAAGTGACTTGAGTACCCTTGTCAAAACTGTAACAAAATGTAACAGATAGACATAATGATATCTATATATGAATACAATTTCTTTAAACTTAAGAAAAATTCTGCTATTTAACCTTCAATGGAAGGGGTAATACGTTTGTAAAATTGGACTTCTACTTTAGGGGCTGGAAAGTTAAAACACTTGATTTTCCAGCCATGGCTATAGGTTAGATTGGCCATAAAGCAGTTCTGGTCAATGATAATATAAACAGGGACTTTTAGAGAAGGGAATCTCAGAGGAGAAACCCTGTGAGAAGACGGTATGTGACCTTCTACTTTCTTCCTGCATGGAACACATGTAATGTATGGAAGCGCGGTAGACATTTTAAAAATATGAGGATTAAAACTACGTGCTTAGTACACACAGCAGAAAGATAACTTAGATGAGCCTTGGTCTTCGATGGCTTTGTAGAATAGCAGTAGCAGACTTCCTATCTCTAAATTTATGATTATGTAAGAAAGATAAACTCCTATTTGCTTCAGCCACTAATAGTAATATTTCCTTTTAATTTTAGCTGAATACATCTGGTCTAGAATTAAACAGCCAGTGGATAGCTTTTGTGCTGCTGCTTTCCAATAGGGGATCGAGTCCCCCAAAGTCATAAAGATTAGAAGCCAAGCTCTTCCTATTGAAGCGTTCCACTAGGGTGAGCAGTCAAGACACTGACAATGCAAGAGGGATAGCTTTTGTGCTGCTGCTTTCCAATAGGGGATAGAGTCCCCCAAAGTCATAAAGACGAGAAGCCAAGTTGAAGCGTGCCACTAGGGTGAGCAGCCAAGACACTGACAATGCAAGATAGAAATGACACTAACATACTTGTTCTTAGAAAGGAAATGGGTTTTACCTCAGCCCCTCTGCAGCGGGATTATTCCTTGTAGATATCAGAGTAGTCCAGAGAAAGAAACATAGAATTGAGAATAAATGATAGACCAGAAATGTTGCTTACGTTCTGGAGAGACTGGAAGTGATGCCCAACAAGGAGCTGGACAGAGGAGAACCAGGAGTGTTGCACCAGAAGGCTGGCAACAGAGGTAAGCAGAGAAGTCAGACTGGCACTCTTCGCTTCTCCAGCCATGACGAAAGGACCACAGTATGTCCCAAGGTTAGACTTTTGCAACTTTTATATGTTGTCTATCTTATAATATTTCATCATTGTGTTATTTTTTTCTTATTAATCTGGCCATAAGAATGTGACAAAATGGGCAGGGCAGACTATGCCTGTTTGGTGTTTCAGATCTCCTTAATATAGTAATGAGAAGAACAAATTGCCAGGGATGTTACGTAAAATTGCCAGACAATATATTGTAGGGTTTCCCCCATGGAGATTACTGGGGCCAAATAAAGTGAAATCATTAAGGCATGTAAGGGAACCAGGCCAGCCTGATGACAGGCCTAGGATGATCTCTTGGAAGCAGTAATGGTGAATGTATGTAAGATAAGTTTTTAAAAAGGTGAAAAGAGGCCAGAATGACTCATACTTTTAGAGATGACAATATTATTTTCACATTTCACAATACAAATGAAAATTGCTTTTTTTTGTTGCACTACTCCCCACCAAAACTATTCTCACTTTGATAGGAAGAGGGGGTGAATCTTCCCTGCCAGGCTGTTAGAAAACATCCAAAGTCACAGCACCACAATGTCCTGGTGAAGAAGGACAAGCTATATAAAACTGACAGAAAGAGGCTACCCTCTCTCCTTACCTGTCCTGTTGAATCATTCCTGGCTGGGTAGATACCATGATGGGACGGGAGGGAGGTCTCATCACTGGGGGCCTTGGCATCATTGGCACGTGGCCTCTCGCAAGATGACCAAAACTTTTCAAGTCAGAATTTGGCAAAATGTAGGGCGATTTTTTCTTCAGTAAAATTTGGCCTTTAAAATATGTTCAGCTATGTTTTAAATTCTGTATGGTAGGCCATGACTTACTTGAATGACCAATGAGATGGGAGAGAAAGATTTCATTGTACTAATAATACAGATACTATGTATGAGACAAATAAAGAACTTGAACTACATCAATGAGTCATGCAAAATGATTGTTTCCTTAGAGTTGTTCCTAGCAAGAGGTGCGTAAAAGGGATTAGAGATGGGCTGTCTAGAACATGTTTGTTTTAGGGAGCAGAGCTCTGAAAACAAAATGAGAGAAACAGGAAATAGTAGGAAAGGGCTGGAAGATAGGAAGAATGAGAAGAGATGTAGAAATGGATATCAAGACCAGACCTGCTATGGAGAAGCCAGTAAGCTTATTTTGCTTTACAAGTACATGTGCTTGACAGTTTTGAAGGGTATCTTAGGTATTCAAAGCCCTTTGGCCTGGACTGACTCCAAAAGGCATATCTTAGTTAAGGAGGAACTTCCCAAGCAAGCTGACAGTGTCAGGAAACCATGTCACAAGAGAGAAGGTACAAATTTTAGGTTCTTAAGAAAAGGGATGAGGTTTTTGTTAACAACATTTTCCTTTTTTTTCCATCCCAGGAGGGTATATGACATGTAGTAGGTATGCAAAAGATATTAGCTTTGTTTTTATTACATATTAGATAATTCCTACATCCCCAGATAAGAGTTCTATAAACTAGGGATTGAATAATGGTTACTTAGGCCAATCACTTGCAGACATGTTTTATTTGACCAGAATATTATATTTGCTTAAAAAGGAAAATAAATGTCTTGACACAGCTGCCATGTTGCACAACTCCAGAGAACATCCCTGGTGTGTGATGTGGCAGCCCAGTGACAAGGGCATGTGTTTCCTCATTCCAACAGCACCTACTACTAAGCATTTTCTTACACCTGTCTCACACATTTATGCTCTTTGCTTTATAGGTATTTATACAGCCACCTTGCTCACCACTTTGCCTATTCATTCTTCAATCCTTTATTCCCTAAACATTTTTTAAACATCTTCTATGTGCCAAACATTACATTAGGCATTAATATATTACCTTATTTAATAATAATATCAATCTTTTGAATACGTATTATTGTTTCTGTTTTAACGAAGCAGAAACTAAGACTTGGGGAGGTTAATAAGTTGTCTAAGAAGATGGCAGAATCAGATTTAAATCCAGATGTGATTGAATCCAAAGCATAAAGTCTTCCTCTTACAGAAAATATTTTTCCATCCAGGATTCCAAAACTTAGACTATGTTGATTCAAGGTAAATACGAAGCAGACTATATTGTTACAAAACATGTGTACAAAAAAGGGAAGAAATAAATAGTAGAACTGGTAATGTGGCTTCCTAAAGGGCTAAGCATCTGTGATCAGAAGGACCTACAGAGCCTCTTTGGTTTATTCCTTACAAAGGGCTATAATTTACCATACTAATCTGTTCTAGCTGAAGAAACTTTTTAGCCTATTGGCAGTCAAGATTACCAACCTTAAATGGGTGATGATAAGAGCCTAGGTAACTGGGAGGCAGTTAGAATATCCCAAATGTCTGTTGACAAGATTATGAACCAGTAAATTGTAGAATATTTACACAATGTGATTTGCTGCGGCAGTGAAAGTGATATACAATGATATGCAACATCATGAATAGATCTTTGAAACAAAATGCTGCTTAAACAAAGGAAATGATAGAATAATGTATACATTAGGTTACTATTTTTACAAGTCTCCAAACCAAGGAATCGAACAGTATATTGTTTAGAACTAAATACATTTATATAAAACTACGAAGGGGTGGGGGAAAGCCAGGGAAAGATAAATACAAGATAAACACAAGTTTCAGGATCATGGTACCTTTTGGGGTGTAGGGAGGCAAAGAGGTGGTACAGAGACAGAAAACAGGTAGATGCCACATTATTGGCAGTGTTCTTATGATGGTTAGTAACTTCAATTCAATCGAAGGTTAGTAACTTCAGTTCACATAAATAATTATTTTACATATATTCTTACATATGTATCAAATATCAATCAATAAAAAAGGATGGAAAAGAAACCTAATAGACTAACTTAGCCCTTTTTGTTACTATGGGCATTCTAAATTTCTGATAACAAATGTCGTTCTACCTTTCTCTAAGAGATTTCCAGTAATGGGGTCTCAAAGGACGATTTTATTGGAAGTTTTAATTTAACTTGGGTGAGGATAGTAGAAAAAATTTCAGATATAAACTGGAAGGGAAGAAATTGTGTGTGTATATGTGTGTGTGTGTGTGTGTATACAAGCACCTTACTTTTCATATTTCCTTCTTCCAGAAGCCAAATTATTTAATAAATGAGTCGAGTTCTTTGGGATCTCTGATGCCATACAGAGTCAGATGAGGGAAAAAATTGAGGAAAAGATA
Organism: Pteropus alecto; assembly: GCF_000325575.1. Lineage (NCBI taxonomy): Eukaryota > Metazoa > Chordata > Mammalia > Chiroptera > Pteropodidae > Pteropus > Pteropus alecto. The sequence goes on along the minus strand of NW_006442103.1, from coordinate 2,519,900 downwards.
GTAGTAGAATTCCAGTCCTGATCGACCTGACATGTTAATAAGAAGCACATAACTCCATCTTATTAAATTCCTACTATTTCGAGTCGAAGAACAATCATCTAATGTGTGACCAAGAGTATTCTCTCATGCTAAACCATGTCATACAATTTGGAGCTGTTGTGAGTTAACCAAAGGGTTAAGCACAATTTAAGAGTTAAGTGTATTTGGTCACTAGTACAAGTATTTTCTCAGAAAACTAATATTCTGCCTAATTAGTGCTTTTCCTAAGCTCTTAGACTTTTTCCTGCAGTGAAATCTGACTCCAGCCTTTTGTATGAAAAATCCATTTCATGATAATTTGAATAGTAGAATTACTTTGCTGTTTTGTTTCCGGATTGTATGCCAAAAAAGGCGGGGGGAAATATAGTAATGTGTTTTCTATGTTGGAATCTCCATTATTTAAGTGACATATAACTTTTGAGATGATAATGTTTCAGGAATGAGACAGTGCACAGCACTGTGCTCCTTTATATGCTCTGGAAGGTGGCAAATGATCTGAGCCTTAGTAGTTTCTTTCCTTCATGCCTCAAGCAAGACTTTGGGATGCTACATATCAAAACATCCATTTTAATGGGTAGTAAGGAGTTTGGAATTTTTAGGTTCAAAACTGATACTGTCTTACTTTGACCTTTCTCAGCATGCTAAACACCCTCCAGTCCTCTGCACTGGAGTGTGGCGAGCGGAGTTGAATTCTCATCAATCTCAAGAAGGAAGGCAATACATCTGATCTACTGAATAGTTTCAAGCCACTGCTTCAATAATTCAAAATATGTAGTTGCAGTCCATTTGCTGCAACGGTGGCTGCATCAGTGTCTATAATCGACTGCACTGAATATTTGTCCAAGAACTGATCCTTGTCTTCCATGTCACAAATACTCAATTTTCTGATGTCATTTCCTTGTAATCTTTACTTTAAAGGAAAGATATAGAATGTTAGCAAATCCTCTTCAGAAAAAAAGTTATCTAAAGAGATCGTAACCTTCTTCCTTATAGTAACTTTATAGGAGTTTACTCTCTTTAGATTGAAAAATCGTCTGAAATCATGAGCCAAGACCAATTAGAGTTCCAAGATGCTAAGACAATTTGTAACAACTTCATGTGTATGAAGACATTACCACAATCACAGAATATTCGTAATTGCAAAGAGACTCTTTGAACTTTGAGAGACATTTTTAGAGAGGAGTGATAATGTAATTTATAAACTTTTTCACCCTGTGAAATAGAGAAGAATTTCCATACTTTAAAAAAAAAAAAAAAAAGATGGGGAGAAGCTGCTCTCATCCGCTGCTGGAGGGAATATGAAATGGTAAAACCACTCTGGAAAACAGTTGGGCAGTTCCTTATAAAGTGAAACATTCACTCACCGAACAACCCAGCAATTGCACTGTTGGGTATTTATTGTCGAAGAATGAAAACTCATGTCTACACAAGAACCTGTGTGCAAATATTCATAACAGCATTTTCGAATAGCCCCAAACTGGAAACAACCCAAATGTCCTTCTGGGGTGAACATAGAATTTTAAATTCCAAGGTAGTTTAATCATTAATTTAAAATGACAACAAATTACAAAAATAGAAATTTGAAGTCAAAATTGTAACCTTTGGCTTTAACCTCACTAAATGAAACAACATTTAACCAAACTTGTCACTGAACTTTTCTTGGCAACACTAAGTTTCTTGTGTCTATTTTCCCTGAATTTATCTTTAATGGTAGCTTCTGGTTTTAGCTTCTGATCTCCTTACTCCCTCCTTCTTCTACTTCCAAAGTTCTTGTCAGGCCCATAAAGAATGATTTTTCCTCCTCTTTTTGTAAACATTTCTAGAAGATTTTATTATTAGAGAGTTCACACAGAAATCTATTTTTTTACATATCTGTTGAAAAATGGATTTGAATATTTTAGATGTGTCAAAATGTTTCTTTTTTTAATAGATATTCATGCAGACTTGAAGTTGCAAGTACAAGTAAATTTATATTCCAGTCACATCATATAGTACTTTTTAAATTTTTTATTTTGAAATAATTTAAGACTTACGAGAAGTTGAAAAAATAGTACAAAGATTTCCTGTGCATCTTTCACCCAGCTTTCTCCAAAAACATCTTAAGTAATCATATTAAATAGCCAAACCAGTAAACGGTCATTGGTATAATACTACTAACTAAATTACAGAACTTGTTTAGAGTTCTCCAGCTTTTACATTCCCTCTTTCCTTCGTGCGTATGTGAGTGTGTATGTGTATACAAAGAGCTCGATAAAAGAGCTTAACCCAATTGTTCTATGAAATTTTACCACATATATAGATTTATACAACTACCTCCACAATAAGGATACTGTTCTGTCACAGCAAGGAACGTTCCTCACACTAACCTGTTATCATCATACCCTCTTTCCAATCCTAACCTGTGGCCAGTACTCATCTGTTCTTCATCACTATAATTTTGTCATTGAGTGTTATATAAATGGAATCTTACAGTATGTAACCTTTGGAGACTGACTTCTTTCACTCAGTATAATGTCCTTGATATTGTCTATATTGTTGCATGTATTGAGTGTTTGCTTCTTTTTATTCCATTGTATGGACAGTTTTTTGTTTTGTTTCGTTTCGTTTTAATATGTTCATTCACAGAAGAACATTTGGGTTGTTTCCAGTTTGGGGCTATTTCAAAAATGCTGTTATGAATATTTGCACACAGGTTCTTGTGTAGACATGAGTTTTCATTCTTCGACAATAAATACCCAACAGTGCAATTGCTGGGTTGTTCGGTGAGTGAATGTTTCACTTTATAAGGAACTGCCCAACTGTTTTCCAGAGTGGTTTTTCCATTTCATATTCCCTCCAGCAGCAGATGAGAGCTCTAGCAGCTCCACATCCTTGATAGCACTTGATATTATCAGTATTTTCCATTTTAGTTATTATAAAATGTGTGTAATGGTAGCTCATTGTGGTTTTAATGAGCATTTCCCTAATGGCTATTAACATTAAATAACTTTTCATGTACTTATTTTCCATCTTCATATCCTTGTTGATGAATTTGTTCAAGTCTTTTGTCCATTTCCTAATTGGATTGTTTTCTTACTATTGAGTTTAGAGAGTTCTTTATATATTTGGCTTACAAGTCCTTTCTCAGATATACAATTTGCAAATATTTTTTCCAGGCAGTGGTTTGTCTTTTCATCTACTTAACAGGGTTTCTCACAGCAAGAGTTTTAAATTTTTATGAAATCTAGTTTATTGATTTTTTTCTCCCTTGCTTTTGGTGTAATACTCAGAACTCTTGGTCAAACCCTAGGTCATAAATATTTTCTCCTATGTTTTCTTCTAGAATTCATGTAGTTTTTCATCTTATATTTAGACCTATGATTCATTTTGAGTTAATAGTTAAGTAAGATTTAGGTCAAGTTGTATTTTTTTTTTATGTTCAATTGTTCCAACAACATTTACTAAAAAAATTATCCTTTGTCCATTGATTTACATTTGCAACTTTGTCAAATATCATTTGGGCTCTCTTATGTGGATCTATTCTGGTTTCTCTATTCTATTCCACTAATCTATGTGTTTACCTTATATCTAGTATCACAGTGTCTTGATTACTGTAGACATAATTCTCTATTATTTGTAATTTTCTATGTGAGAGCTGACTAGGTAGTACTGTCATATGTATCTGTATCTACATTTAGCTGTGAAAGTAAGTCCTTGGTAGTGTGTGTTCTATAAAAATTAAATAGTTTCATGGTGATTAGTATTTGGGTCATCAGATGAGCAATACAGAGATTTGAGGTTTTAAAGCAGAATGTCCAAGTGTGATTTTCTAAAACAAGATTTTCTGTTTGAGTTGTTAAAATCCACTTACAAAGCCTAAGTTGAATCATCTTATCAGGAAATGTCTACTGACATGTCCTTCAGAAATCTTATTCTAGAGCAGTAGAGAGAGTAAGACTTAGGAGAAGACAAATTTCGTAATTTTCTCAATGTCTTTTTTTTGCTGTTTCAGATACATTAACTCCAGAATGTAATTTTATTTTTCTGAAAATCCATATTTATCTGTTACCAAACTCAGAGATAATTATCTATGTATATAAGATTATACCACAGTGAATGTCATTATAAAGCATCTATACCTTTGAATTAGTCATTGGCATTAGATCTCTATTTAAGAGTAAATATTTTTCAGAATGTGTTACCTGGTAAATATGAATTTATGTGGAAAAAATGCTAAACAAATGAAACTCAGAAGTAGCAATAAAATGGCTGTAATTTTCTCCTACATTTAGATCAGCTTTGTCACATACATGCCAAAAACTCAGCCTGGTAGAGAGGAAAATTGAAAACATTCTCAAATACAATGTCTTATCATTTTAAGTAATAAAACAAATTAAGTAAAAAACACACTTAAGTAGAAATATTATCCATATAATGTATATTTTTATTATAAATATATACTTATATGTCTTATTTTAAAGTGCTTTAAGAAATATATTATTTTTATCTGTTCATCTACTTAACAGGTTCTCTCACAGCAAGAGTTTTAAATTTTTATGAAATCTGGTTTATTGATTTTCTTCCCTTGCTTTTGGTGTCATATATATATATACTATATATATTTCTTAAAGCATTTTCATTACTATATTTAACATTAAACATGTATGACTTAAAATTTTGGTGTAAGCCTAGGACATAGTTAAGAATTCTTAAATTTCTAATAATTCTAGTAAAGAGTTTAAAAACAAATACAAATTATATGAAAATATACTTGTAAATTATTTTTGTAAAAGAACAACAAAGGCATTTAGAAACATTTGAAAAAATAACTATAGTATCTTTTGAAGAGGAGTGAAGTTGTTTTGAATAAAAAATATTAATTAGTTCAGAAGCTATAGTACTAGTCCCATGTTTTAAGTAAAACAAAATATTTATTCAACCATTAATATTAGTAACAAACATTTCTTTGGGCATTTGGGAAAAGGATCATTATATTCCATGGGGAGTTTACAGTTTCTGAAGTAAACTCTATCATTATAATTTGCAAACACAATATTGGTTCCATTGTTACAGTGTGGCACTTTACACCTAACACAGTATTACGAGTAATCATTTATTTAATAAGTAGTGTTTGACAATACTTAGAAATGACAATGTCACCCTTTTCCTATATTCCCACACACTTATAAAAAGCTTTAGAGCTTGAAGAAGGTTTCTTATACTTTATCTCCACTGATCCTCAACGTGACCCTCGGAGATAGGCAGAATAGGAATTATTATCCTATTTTAAATTATACAGACAGATGCGATTGAATTTATATTTATAGGGTTTGGGGAAACTCTTATACCACTCAACTTCTGCTTTGATGAAGTTAACAAAGAAGCCTTTATTATATAATAACACCACAGGAGAACAAAAGGTTACCTGTCTTCAGAGGACTATTTAAATTCCAATAAACAACAGATAGAAAAAGATCAAGGATCTTTTCTTCTCAGATACACACACATTATTAAAATATACATATATGTAAATATATATAAATGTATATGTACATTTAAATATATATAATGCTTTTGTTAAATTTTATGAAGATGAGAGAATGAATCTTGGTATATGAAGCATGTTATAAACTGAAATGATGGATAGGCTGATTATATACATTGGATATTTTCTTATTTTGTTGAAATTTAATTCAGTTTTACAATGCTATCTTTTTTAGGCATGAACATTTTAAAAGAAAAGCATCAATTCTTTTGACAATTAAAGCAAAAATATTAGAAAATGTATGTGAAAATATAATTTTCAATGATTATAAAATATGTATTCTTCGGCATCATGACTGGGTTTCAGAAGCACTGTCATTTGCATTTTCTGTACTTAAATATGTGATTGTGAGTGACTCTTACTTTAGGTCTAGAGGGAATTTGTGCTAGTTAAGAAAAAGTAAAACATTTTACTGTATAATGTGAATGACCCATAACTCATAGGTGCCCAAGGCTGATATTTAATTTACATAACAGGCACTTTGGCATTTTCTCAATATTTTCAGGAGGGAATTTGTATAAAATACTTAAGTTTCATATTCAGGACACTTGGTATGCAACGTATCTCTGCTATTGTGTGCACTGACTATAATAAAATAAAATAAAACCAATTTTGATCTGTTAAAAATATACAGACAAGAAATACCATTTTTTGTGAGTGTTCAGTGAATTTTAAGATAACTAAAGCAGAGTGCTCTAATGTATATGAAATTGAACTAAGAAAAGATCTTTATTCTAATTCTAGTACTATATTATATGATTGTTTGATGTCACTCGAAAAATTCATTTCTATTAATTCCCATTAAAGAGTAATCGATGGGGAGAAATTTTATGTTGTGGCTTAAAATTTGTGAATTTCAATCTTCCTGTACTATCTGTGTTATTATAGAAAATTATTTCTAACATTATTCACATGTATATTATATTTGTTTCTTGGATGGGTAACTTAACCAAGAGCATAAGTGTATTTAACATATTATCCCTGTTATAATGAAGAGTATGGGGGTAAGAGTGAAGAGAGGGGATGGGAGGACAAAGAACAGGAATGATAATTATTAAATGTTTATAACAGGCTGGGCACTTTTCACCTGGTAACTCACGTAACCCTTACAAGAGCCTGTGAGGGTGTCATTTTCTTTAAGATTGTAGCTTGCCCTGCCTGGAGAGGTTAAACCTCTCTTTCCAAATTAAGATTTGAACCTAGGTCTGTGTCATTCCAATGTACAAGGAAGGAAAAAAACACCCACTCCATTCCCTCCACCTACACCATGAAATTGAAAACTTTAAACTGTTTATTCAACGTTTATTTAGCAAAGATGCTGAGAGACTGGGGGGAAGGGAAAAGGAGAAGCTCCCCTAACAACAGTGCTCAGCTTTCCCTCTTTTGGTTTCAAACCCATATACCCCTGGTGGGAACCAGAGCTCTGCAGTTTGTATGTTCCATTTCCTGAGAAAGCCAGTTATTGTTATTAGCTACTTTGCTACTTAATCCCTCATCCAACTAACATATTAAAGAATTCTTTCCAACCTTTTATAGTGTTTTTTTCAGAGAGGAATTCTGGAGAAAACAAACAAACAAATGATATTTTCCATCTTTTTACATTGTCATTAATGTCTTCGTGTTCCTTATTCTGAAGTCCCAGGGCACCCATACAGCTGGCCCAGCCTTTAATTAGCTTCTGTTAAAGCACTTGCCCTTTCCATTATACAGGTTCTATCTCGTAATCAAAGATTATCTGTAACTCCTTGAGTAAAAAGTAAGAACAAGTGTTGAAGTGCAACCTTGCCTCTGGGCTTTGAACCATGCCCTAAGTCATTTAAGACACAGGTTACAAATGAAAAAAGATTCAAGTCAAAGCCACATCCTAATCTTTTCCTTATCATGAAAACCAGTTATAACACATCCTTATCATGTTAACCAGTGTATAACATATATATGCTTCTTTTTTTGTTTATCTCTTCTTCCTTTTAACCTTAAACATTTGTTAAGCATCCACCAAGTAGGTCCCAAGTACTGAGGTAGGTGATGAAGATAAAAAATAAATGAGACATGGTCCTACCTTGAGACAGAGAGTTAGGCTGTGATATGGGTCAAATAGCACGTTAGCATGGAGGACAGAAAACCAAGTATACCTAGAAAATAATGAAAAGGCTTTTGTGAAGACTTAAGATTTCAGTTAGGTCTTAAACAGCAAAGTAGAACTTTCTAAAACAGAAGATCCTCCAGATTGAAATCTCCATAAAGGTAGAAACTGTTTGTTTCTAACACATTTATTTTAACATATGAACGGGCCCCTACTGGTCTCTCAATATATATTTCTGACCAATTGCATAGAGCAGGACATTCTAGAGGAAAGAAAAACATGCACAGATGCTCTTGGTAGTTAGAACATTGGTGACACCCAAGAAATAGTGAAAAGTTTAATGAAACGGGAGCTGGGACAGAGGAAGGAAAAGAAAATGAGGCCGAAAAGACTTGGCCCATATTAATTATGGCCCCATGTGCCACATTAATGATTGTATTCTAGAAACATCAGGAAAAAGAAAGAACTTAAGCAAATGAGTGGCATGAACAGGTATTGCCGGGGCAGCATTAGAAAATGGAAAATGTCAGAGTATAGTTTCATCGGTCTGATCATTTTAACTATTGATAGAGATAGCTACATTTGGCTGGAACGCCTGGCTCCTCTTATTAAATCCTAGATGGTAATATCAGCTCTGCTCTGGTAGGATTCTGTGACTAAATGAAGTCAGTGCCTGAGAAAAACAGTATCCTCGATTGTATAAACAACAAGGTACAGATTGTCAAAAACCCCATTTGCACCCCAGGCTGCCGAGTTAGCCTGCTACAGTTTCACAGATAGAGACACAAAACAGGGACACAGACTTTTGGGTAGAGACAAAGGACTTTGTTACTCACGGCATAGAAATTAGCAGAAGTTTATATTCACCTTGGTTCCCCTAGTGATGACAAAGACCCAGGTAGATGCTGTGCACACAGTGGGATTTTGTTGTAGATGAAGAACCTTGATCTCAGGAGACCTGAATCTTTTATATTAAAATGAAAGCAAGTCTGCCAGACTTTCGCCCTGGAGAGAGTCGTTACCTTTATTACAATGGACAGTAAACAAACTTGCCCTCTGCCCCATAGGAAGACTCTCTCTCTTCTAAGACTATTCCACATACAAACATGCTTAAAGAGATAGTCCTGAACAAAGAAAGTCCGTGTCTATATTATTATACTCAAAGGCCACGTTCTTCTCTCTAAGAAATTGAAATAAATTTTTTAAAGATAGAAACTATATTTAATTGACTACTCTCGCTACTTCAGGTTCAAACTACTTATTTAAAAACTCACATATAATATACACTTCTTGTAAAGGAATCTTGATTGTTTATTTTCAAATATCTGAGTGCAAATATTTAGTATAGCTGCCAGCAAGTAATTACATGGAAAGCTCAGGTAGATGTGGCTACATAGATTTGATTCTAAAAGTAAATAATCTTAAACATCTGGAAAAATGAATGAATCTAAAGAGTACCTTAAGTGTCAAATTAGATATCATATTAAACAATGCTGTTGATCTGATTTATCTGTTTTCTATTACATCATCATTAATAGTATACTATATTAAGGATGCAGTGTTTTAATGTTGTAACTGATATTCCACAAAGGTATTCATTAGTTTATTTTATCTAACTTATTTCATATGACTTTGGTATTGCAAATAAATCTAAATAAAAATACTGATAAATGTTCTATTCTAGAAAACTATAATTTAATAAAAAATTAGTCACTTAAATTTTGCACATTGTTTTCTATAATAAAGTGCTTTACAAATGTGTAAATATATCCTATGACTTTTGGAGTTATGAATTAGATTTTTCTAAGTTTGGTAAATATAGAAAAAAGGTAAACAGCTAGACACATGGGGTTATGGTAAAATAATAACAAAAATCATAAAATCCTTTCAATATGATTACAGATAATACCAAATTAAATCATTGTGGAAAGTTAGAGTATCCTCTATGACTTTACTTTTATTTAAATAATTTTTAATTTTTCAATTATACTTGGCATACATTATATTAGTTTCAAGTGTACACCATAGTGGTTATAACTTTGCAAAGTGATCACCACAATAAATCTAGAATCTATTTGACACCATACATAGTTATTATATTATTGATAATATTCCTTATGTATACTTTACATCCCCATGACTATTTTTAGCTTCTTAAACCAATTTGCCCTTCTTAATCCCTCTAGTTTTTCAGCTGGTTCCTAACTCCCTCCCATCTGGAACCATCAAAATGATCTCTATATCTATGAATTTGCTTCTGTTTTGTTTATTTTGTTCGTTAGATTCTACATATAAGTGAAATCATATGACATTTGTCTTTATTTGACTTAGTCCACTCAGCACAATATCCTCTAGGTCCATCCATGTTGTTGCAGATGGCAAGATTTCATTTTTTTATGGCTGAGTAATATTTCATTGTATATACATACCACCTCTTCTTTAGCCATTCATCCATTGATGGAGACCTACGGAGTCTCCATATTTTGGATATTGCAAATAATATTACAGTGAACATATAGACTCTTATGTCTCTTTGAAGTAGTGTTTTGGGTTCCTCTAGATAAGTACCAAGAAGTGGAGTTACTAAGTCCTTCTTTGTCTCTTGCTATAGATTTTGTTTTAAAATCTATTTTGGGACTTGGCAGAAACATGGCGGAGTGAGAGATGTCCCCAGATCTCCTCTTGAAACAACAATAAACTGAACATCTAAAATGTAACAAAAAACACCCAAACTGCACAGCAGCACGTCTGAGCGTGGGATCTGCGCAAAGAGCTACCACAGGTCAGAACCCTGGGTGTTGGGCGGTGGACTGGGAGAAATAAAGAAGCTGCCTCTTGCAGCCACCAGAGCTCCCTGCAGGAGGAGGGGGAGGGTTAAAGGTGGAGGAACATCCCTGAACAGCCTGTCCTAGGATTGCTGTGAGCAACCCATGCTGAGCGGAAGGGCCCAGTCATCAGAGCAGAAGACAGAGAAGTGGGACAGGACCGCAGAGAAACAATAGTTGATTTTTACTGGCCCCGACTGCAAAACCGAGGCTGAGCCACAGCCCCCAACCCTCAGCCCAGAGGGCCCCTCCCCCCATACCCTCCAAGACCCATCACGACGGAGGCCCAAGGGAATCTGAGCAAACATAGCTGAGACTGTCACTGACGCTGACAGAGACTGAAACTGAGGGTAGTGAGCATGATTAAATATCTGCAAGAAAATTTTTAAAAAAAGGCATTTTAAGGCTTTAAAGCAGGGATCCAGGAGGCTTAGATGCCACCTACTGGAAACCAAAAGAAAAGCGCCTTCTTTGCAATAGGCTAAAGAGAGACCTTTATATAATATAATAAACCTTCTTTCTGGAAAAACAGTAGAATATACTTCCATTAATGCCCAGGCAGAGAAATAGTTCATTAAACACCATGAACAACCAAGGTGACAAGGCATCTCAGAAAGAAAGAGAAAAATCTCCAGAAAATAAGCTTACAGACATAGAAATATGCAACTTAAATGACAGAGAATTCAGGATGGTACTTCTGAAAAAACTCAGTGAGTTCCAAAATGAGTCATAGCAACAATTTCAGGAATTTAAAAAACAACTAGATGGGCAGAGCAAGGAGACTGAAACCCTCAAAACAAACAAACAAACAAACAAAAAAACCCACCAGAATAGATCTTCTGGAGATAAAAAAACACACACACACACTGCAAGAGTTGAAAAATGAAATAGCAAGCTTAGGAAATAGAATCAACCAAATGGAGGAAAGGATCAGTGATATTGAAGACAGAAATCTAGAAATAAATCAGAAGGAAAGAGAGAAAAACTGAAGAATGAAAAATAAAGAAAGAGAAATTTAAGAACTAGCTGATACCATCAAGAGAGAAAACATAAGAATAATGGGCATTATCGAAGGCAAAGAAAAGGAGCAAGAACTAGAAAGCATTTTCAGACAAATAATGAACGAGAATTTCCTAAATTTAAGGAATGAGCTAGAGCTTGGAATTCAAGAAGTCAATAGAATACCCAATTATCTCAAACCAAAAAGTCCTTCGCCAAGACACATTGTATTAAAGTTATCAAAAATCAACGACAAAGATAGAATCCTCAAGGCATCCAGGGAGAAAACAATGGTCACTTATAAAGGTAAACTCATTAGATTATCCTCAGACTTCTCGGAGCAAACCTTACAAGCCAGAAAGGAATGGAATCAAATATTTAAACTACTAAGTGAAAGGAACTACCAGCCTAGAATAGTGTATCCAGCTAAGCTCTCCTTTAGATATGAAGGAGAAATTAAGACTTTTCCAGACATACAAAAACTGAGGGAATTCTCCACTATGAGGCCTGCACTACAGAAAATACTGCAAGAGGTCAGTTTACCTAAAACAAAATGACAAAAACACAAAAACAGAAACATAATTAGGAGTAAAGTGACTATCATGCAAATAGAAGCAGAGGAGTGCAACCCATACTAAGAACAGGGCATTATAAGCTTAAATAATAATAAGAGATTTGTTATACCAAGATAGTAATGAATGTTCAGCATACATAGGAACACACTGAGATAACAATGATTGAAAAAGGAGGATTCGAAGATCCAAATTTGCAAAGGGGAGTGGAGATAAAGCAAACACAGAAGAAAATGGATGACTGTGTGTAACTATCCTTTTCATATTTGTAATGTTAACCACACACTAAAGATTCAGAACTGAAGTATATAACATAAAACAAGAACCAGAGGCAAAACCCATAAAAGCCACCAAAGTAAAGAAAACAAACACAAGGACAAGGAAGCAATGGAAACACCAAGCTATCAGAAAGCAAAAGATAAAATGGCTATAAGAAGACCTCATATTTCACTAATCACCTTAAATGTAAATGGATTGAACTCACCAATAAAAAGGCACAGAGTTGCAGATTGGATCAAAAAACAAAACCCAACCATATGCTGCTTCCAGGAGACACATCTCAGCTCCAAAGACAACTATAGACTCAAAGTGAAAGGGTGGAAAATGATATTTCGAGCAAATGGCATTCAGAGAAAAGCGGGAGTAGTGGTACTAATACCAGATGAAATAGACTTCAAAATCAAAAAGTTAAAGAAAGATACTTAGGGACACTTCATAATGATAAAGGGAATCATGCACCAAGAAGATATAACACATTAATATCTATGCTCCCAATCAGGGAGCCCCAAAATATGTAAAGCAATTACTAACAGAACTAAAGGGAGAAACAGACCAAACACTATCGTAATAGGGGACCTAAATATCCCACTGTCGGATATGGACAGATCACCCAAACAGAAAATTAATAAGGAAATAGAATCCTTAAATGACACATTAGACCAACTGGACATAATTGACATATACAGAGCCTTCTATCCCAAAACAGCTGCTTATACATTCTCCTCTAGTGCACATAGAACATTCTCAAGAATCGACCACACAGTGGGACAGAGAGATAGCCTCAACAAATATAAAAGGTTTGAAATCATACCAACCATATTCTCTGATCATAATGCTTTGAAACTAGAAATCAACTGCAAAAAGAAATCAGGATAAACCACAAATACATGGAGATTGAACAACATGCTACTGAAGAATAACTGGGTCGCAGAAGAAATAAAAAAGAGAGATCAAGAGATACATAGAAATGAATGATAATGATACTACAACATATCAAAACTTTCGGGACACGGCAAAAGCGGTCATAAGAGGAAGTTCATATCATTATAGGCTTATCTCCAAAAACAAAAACAACGAGCCCAACCTAACACTTCATCTGAAAAAAACTAAAAAAAGAAGAACAAATGAAGCTTAAAGTCAGCAGAAGGCAAGAAATAATCAAAATTAGAAAAAAAATGAAATTGAAAATAACAATGAAAAAAGATAGAAAAAATAAATACAAGAAAGAGCTGGTTTTTTGAGAAGGTTAATAAAATTGACAAACTCCTGGCTAGACTTAGTAAAGAAAAAAGAGAAAGGACACAAATAAAATCAGGGATGAAAGGGGAAATTATGACTGATATTGCAGAAATACAAAGGATCATACAAGAATACTATGTAAAAGTATATAACACCAAATTTAATAACCTAGAAGAAATGGACCAATACTTAGAACAATACAACCTTCCTAGACTGAAAATCTGGAACCGGAAAATCTAAATAGACCGACCGGCAGTATGGAAATTGAAACAATCATCAAAAACCTACCAAAAAGTCGAAGTCCAGGACCAGATGACTTCACCAGTGAATTCTACCAAACATTCAAAGAAGACTTAATATCTATTCTCCTCAAATTCTTTCAAAAAATCGAAGAGGAGGCAATACTTCCCAACTCATTTTATATGAGGAGGCAATACTTCCCAACTCAGTAATATGAGGCCAATATTACTCTGATACCAAAACCTGGTAAAGATAACACAGTAAAAGAAAACTACAGACCAATATCTCCCATGAATACAGATGCAAAAATTCTAAATAAGATACTAACGAACCAAATACAGTAACATATTAAAAAGATAATACACCACGATCAAGTGGGCTTCATCCCAGAGACACAGACAGATATGGTACAACATACGCAAATTGATTAATGTGATACATCACATAAATGAATTAAAAAATAAGAATCATATGACCATATCAATAGATGCAGAAAAAGTCTTCAGCAAGATACAGCATCCATTTATAATCAAAACACTTCACAAAATCAGTGTAGAAGGAAAGTACCTTAACATAATAAAACCCATCTATGACAAACCCTCAGCCAACATTATATTTAATGGTGAAAAACTAAAAACCTTCCTTCTAAGATCAGGAACAAGGCAAGGCTATCCACTATCACTACTGTTTGTTATTCAGTATAACATTGGAAATCCTAGCAAGTGCCATCAGACAAGAGAAAGATATAAAAGGCATCTAAATAGGAAACGAAGAAGTCACACTGTTATGATTTGCGGATGACATGATTCTTTATATAGAAAACCCTAAAGACTCCACAAGAACACTACTAGAAATGATAAGCAAATACAGTAAAGTCTCTGTATACAAAATCTATGTTAAAAAATCCATAGCTTTCCTATACTCTAATAATGAAGTCAGAAAAAGAAGTGAAAAAAATAATTCCTTTTGCAATTGCAACAAAAAGAATAAAATACCTAGGAATAAATTTAATGAAACAAGTGAAGGACCTATATAATGAAAAATATAAGACCCTATTAAAAGAGACGAACAAGATACAAAGAAATGGAAAGATACTCCATGTTGCTGGATTAGAAGAACAACATAGTTAAAATGACCTTATTATCTAAAGCATTGTACAGATTTAATGCAATTCCCATCAAAATCCCATTGACATTTTTCTAAAGAAATAGAACAAAAAATCATCGGATTTGTATGGAAGCACAAAAGACCCCGAATCGCCAAAACCATTCTGAGAAAAAAGAACGGGGCTGGAGGCATCACTCTGCCCAACTTCAAATTATACTACAAAGCGACAGTAATCAAAACGGCATGGTATTGGCAGTAAAACAGACATACGGACCAGTGGAACAGAATCGAGAGTCCAGAAGTAAACCCATATTTAAGTGGGCAAATCATTTTTGACAAAAAGCCAAAAAC
>NW_006442103.1:2498384-2504383 GCF_000325575.1 Pteropus alecto | reverse complement strand
GGCAAGTGCAACAAAAGAAAAAATGAACAAATGGAGTTGTATCAAACTAAAAAGTTTTGCACAGTGAAGGAAATCATCAATAAAATGAAAAGACAACCTACTAAATGGGAGAAAATATTTGTAAATGATCAATACAATAAGAGCCCAATATCCAAAATATACAGAGAACTCATACAACTCAATAACAACAACAACAACAAAACGATCCAATCAACAAATGGGCACCTGAACAGAGAGAGAAACCGAAATACAAATCAAAACCACAATGAGACACATTCCTACACTTGTTAGAATGCCTATAATCAACAGGATAAGCAATAACAAATGTTGGAGAGGATGTACAAAAATAAGGAACTCTCATACACTGCTCGTGGGACTGCAAATTGGTACAGCCACTATGGAAAACGGTATGAGAGTTCCTCAAAAAAATAAGAATTGATCTACCATATGATTCAGCAATCCCTCTACTGGGTATTTACCCCAAAGACTTGAAAACCTTTTCCATAAAGATATTTATACACCGATGTTTATAGCAGCATTATTCACAGTGGCCAGGACATGGAAGCAACCAAAGTGTCTTATGATAGATGCTTGGCTAAAGAAGCTATGGTACATATATACAATGGAATATTACTCAGCCATCAGAAGAGATGAAATATTACCATTTGCAATAACATGGATGGAACTCGAGATAATTATGCTAAGTGAAATAAGCCAGACAGCAAAAAATTGAAAATCACATATCATTTATATGTGGAATATAAACCTAAAAGCAAAAAATCAGCAAGAGAAACAAACAGAGACTTATGGACATGGACTATAGCCTAGTGGTTACCAGAGGACTATAGAATAGTGTTTACTAGTGGGGTGGGAGAGGAGGTAGGAAGTAGAAGGAGTAAAGAGGGTCAAATATAGGGGAGTAAGGGAAGGATGAAGTGGGTAAAGGGAATCAAATATATGGTAGCTGAAGGAAACTGGACTTTGGGTGGTAAACAGACAATAGAAAATACAGATGTCAAATGATAATGTATACCTGAAAATTATGTAATTGTATTAACCAATGTTACCCAATAACCTTAATAAAAATAAATAAATACATAAAAATAAATAAAATCGATTTTGTCTGGTATAAGTATTGCTACCCCGTCTTTTCTTTTTTCATTTCCATTTTTATGAAATATCTTTTCTCATCCCTTTACTTTCAGTCTCTGTGTGTTTTACTATCTGAAGTGTCTCTCGTAGGCAGCACATGTAAAGGTTTTATTTTTTTTTCCATTCAGCCGCCCTAAGTCTTTTGATTGGAGCATTTGATTCATTTACATTTAAAGTAATTGTTGCTAGATATGTAGTTATTGCCATTCTTTATTCATATTTTTGATATTTTTTCTTCTTAAAGAAGTCCCTTTAACATTTCTTATAGTACTGGCTTGGTGGTGATGTACTCTTTTAGCTTTATCTTGTCTTGGAAACTCTTTATCTGCCTTTCAATTCTAAAAGCTAGCTTTGCTGAGTAATCTTGTTTGTAGGTACTTGTTTTCATCACTTTGAATATTTCATGCAAATCCCTTCTGGCCTGCAAAATTTCTGTTGAGAAATTAACAGATAGTCTTATGGGAGCTTGCTTGTAGGTAACTAACTGCTTTTCTGTCACCGCTTTTAAGATTCTCTCTTTGTCTTTAATTTTTGGCATTTTGATGATGATGTGTCTTGGTGTGGGCCTCTTTGGATTCATCTTTTTTGGGACTCTTTGAGCTTCCTGGGCTTTCTGTTTCCTTCAACAAGTTAGGGAAGTTTTCTCCTATTATTTCTTCAAATAAGTTCTCAATCCTTGCTGTCTCTCTTCTTCTTCTGGTACCCCTATGATGTGAATGTGGGTATGGTTGATGTTGTCCCAGAGGCCCCTTAAACTACCTTCATTTTTTTGATTTTTTTTTTCTGTTCTGATTGAGTGATCTGCTCCCTTATCTTCCACATTGCTGATTCGTTCCTCTTCTTCATCTAATATACTGTTGATTCCCTTTGATGTATTCTTCATTTCAGTTATTATATTCATTTCTGACTGGTTCTTTTTTGTTTTCTATCTCCATTTTTACACTTCCTCTTTGTTGAAGTTCTCACTGAGAACATGGAGCATCCTACAGTCAGTGTTTTGAACTCTGCATCTAATAGATTGCTTGTCTCCCATTTTGTTTAGTTCTTTTCTGGAGCGTTCTTCTGTTCTTTCATTTGGAACATATTTCTTTGTCTTCCCATTTGGCTGCCTTTCTGTGTTTGTTTTTGTATATTAAGTAGAGCTGCTATTTCTCCCAGTCTTAGTAGAGTGACCTTATGTAGTAGGTGTCCTGTAGGGCCCAGTGGCACAATCTCCCTGGTCACCTGAGCCAGATGGTCCAGGTATGTTCCTTGTGTGGGTTGTGTGTGCCCTCCTGTTGTAGTTGAGCCTTAGTTACTGTTTGCAAGTCAGTGGTTGTGAGGACTGGCCACTGCAGTGGAAGAGTTGTTGTTCAGGGGCCAATCCCATAGAGCAGGATTTACTTTAGCGGGGCTCTGGTGTCTGCCGAGTCTGCCCTTTGGGTGTGTTGTTTTTGAAGATGGTTGGGTGGTGCTGTGGTATGGTCCGAAGCTGGGCACAAGATGCGTTTTTTCTGGGGCCTCTTGGGAAGGGCTCTGTGGCAGGCCAAGGTCAGCTGCTGCCTGTGCCCTGCCCAGGGCCACTTAATATGAGCTACAAAGTGATCTACAGATAGTTACTGCTTGTGCTGAATTTGGGGGTGCCTGGGAGAGGCTAAGCTGTAAACCAAGGCTGGTTGTCACTAGTGTCAGGCTTGGGGCTGCTCAGCAAGAAGTATGGAGTATGCTGAGGCCAGGTGCTACCTGTCTGGGTTTGTGAACCTTTGAGAGATTTTAGGAAAGTCCAAAGCATGAACCAAGAGAAGTCATTTGTATGGAAAAGCCACTGGAAGTGGCTTGGGTGGGCCCACAGTTGGGTGGAGCAGGGTCTCAAGGAATCAAAGGGCAGGGTAACCAGTATTAGCCAGGTTGATAGAGACTCAGAGATGATGCTCACCTGCATCTGCATGCTGGGAGAGGGGAAAGCTCAACAAAAAACTGTGGACTCCACCAACATTTCTGTCTGGAAAAGCTGCCCCTCCAGCCCTTGCACTGTAGCTAGACATTTCAGTTCCTCCTTGTTGAGCTGCTGCCCCAGCTCTGGAGCTCAGAGTGAGTGAGTCCTTCCATGAATAAGTCCGTGCACCAGCCCTTTAAGTGGAGTGCCTGGAACTCCAGTCGCCCTCTGTCTCACTCAGCCACAATCTCCACTGGTTTTCACAGCCAGAAGTTATGGGGACATCACTTTCCGGCACTGGAACCATGGGCTGGGGAGCCTAGTGTGGGGCTGAGATCCCTCGCTTCTTCAGGGAGACCTTTGAAATTTAGACATCCCTCTCAATTTTTAACCTCCACGTGTGAGCATATGAGCAGCCCACTTCGCCTCTCTGCCCCTCCTACCTGTCTCCTTGTGGCTTCTTTCTGTGTGTCCCCAGTGGTAGGACTTCTGTTCAGCTAGACTTCAGGTAACTCCCAAAGATGATTATTCTGTAGTTCAGTTGTAATTTTGATGTGGTTGTGAGAGGAGGGGAGCACAACATTTACCTACTCCACCATCTTGGCCAGAAGCCCCTCAACTTTAAAAATGTCTTTTTTCCCATGTTAAATTTTTGTTGTTGTTGTTATTAAAGCCAATCTACATAAGGCCATCTGAGATGGTTCTATGAAACAGATAGCTATATTATGAAGTAAATATCTTATAAGCATAATTATTTAGTAGCAGGTTGAATTCATGAGTTTTCACATCACTGTTTCTGCTCCTCCTCTACCTCCTCCCCCGCTTTCCTCCCTCTTACTTCTCCTTCTCTCCTGTTTTTGAGTCTAATACATATGCACTAGTACTCAAATATTATGTGCATATTTTAATTTTTTAAATATGTGTACACTCAGGTAACCATCAGCCAGATCAAAATATAAGCTATTTTTAGTATCCCAGACGATTCCCTTGTATTCTCTCCCCATAACCTTCCTCCTGCCAAAAAGTGATCACTGTTCTGAGTTAATCTCTGTAGGATAATTTGTCTGATTTTAAATTTCACAGGAAATCTTTTATGGCTGGCTTTTTGGTTCAACATATGTCTACAAAATTAATACACGTTGCTGCATGTAGCTGTAGTGTATTCTTTTTTATTGCTGCATAGCATTTTATTATATAAATAGAACACAATTTATTTATCCAGACTATTGTTGGGGAACATTTGGATTTTTCTTATTTTGGATATCATGAATAAAACTCATATATATATATATTCTTGACATGTCTTTTAGTGGACATATGCACTCACCTTTACTAGGTATACTCTTGGGAATAGCACTGCTGGCTTATATGGTAGATATGTGTTAGCTCTAGTAGATATTGCCAAAAAACACTAGTACTGATTTACATTCTTATCAGCACAGTCTGAGAGTTCTGATCACTCTAGATTCACATCAATACTAAATATTACCAGTCTTTTTAATCTTAGCTATTCTGGTGGATGTGAAATAATATCTATTGTGGTTCTCATTACATGTCTTTGTTGACTAATGACCTGTAAATATACTTACTGGCCATTTGTATACACTCTTTGGTAAAGTGTTTGTTCAAGTTTGTTACTCATGTTTTAAAATTTTTTCTGTATTTTATTAATTGATATGTAGGCGTTCTCTATATATTCTGGATATGAGTTCTGGCATTCTCTATATATTCTGGATATGAGTTCTGGATATGCATTGCAAATATTTTCTTTCTGTTTACCTTTCTAATCTCTTAATCCTGTTTAACAGAAGTTCGTAATCTTAATGAATTTCTATTTGCCCATTTCTTTTTTTATGATTAGTCCTTTTTTTATTTTCTGATTCTTTAAACTTTTTTGTGATTTCTCAAAAATCATTGCTGACTCTGAGGGCATGAAGATTTTTTTTATATTTTCTTCTATAAGCTTTATTGTTTTACTCTTCACATTGAAGTCCATGACCTCTCTGAAATTGACTTTTATGTGTGGTATGAGATAAGAGTCAAGGTTCATTTTTACCTACATGAATATAAATTAATCCAGCACCATTTATTGAAATGATTACCCTTTCCTCAGTGCCTTGCAGTGGCACCTATGTCATAGATAAATAAAGTGGTTATTAATAGATTGGTTTTTTTCTGAATTCTTTATTCCATTCCATCTATTCTTGCACCAATTTCACAGTTTTAATTACTATAATCTTATAATAAATCTTCATATCTAATAGTATAACTCAATTAACTTTGTCTTTTTTCATAATTATAATTGCTATTGACTATGCATTTCAAGTAAGTTTCAGAATCTGTTTATCAATACATACACAGAGACACACATATGCACACACAAAACTAGTAGAGATTTTATTGGGAATGCACAATTGTTTCTTAATGGTCATAGTGAAAAAACTAGGTAAAAATATTTATTTTTTGGTGTACTCCCAAATAATTTGTCGTAATTAGGATTTGACATAAGGAAGAAAGTGATGGCACAAATATAAAACTATTTTTCCAGATATGATAAAAACCACTGCATCAAATGTTAACAGTTAATCTTTCATTTCTAGAAAGGATATAAAATTATTCAAGTAGTTTTGAAGAGAGGTTTGATATTCTTTGAAATTCATCAAACCTCCCACTACATCCCATGCCTTATATGTCCAGTCATTCTGCCTCACTAAGAGTGGCTTGATTATTTAATGTAGACTGGTTATTTCCATTTCAATGTAATTAAAATTAAATATAAATAAATTGAATTTTACTCATTTTTATGCATGATATTGTAGTAGCCATTAAAATTCTTTGAAGTTTTGTAATTCTTATTCATATTGTCATTGTATTTCTTTTTAAATAGGCTTCAAGTATACATGCAAGAAGTGAATAAGAGGTTATATATATA
>NW_006442103.1:2480976-2498254 GCF_000325575.1 Pteropus alecto | reverse complement strand
ATTACTATAATCTTATAATAAATCTTCATAATATATATATATATTTTTTAAATCTTCAAAATATATATATATATTTTTTTTAAGTTTCAATGTAAAGTATGTATCGTGATAGAGTAGAATTAGGACATCACAGGGAAGTGGGCATCTCTAGAGAGAGAATGGAACGTTTTAGGAGAGGTCTGCATTTTAGTGTTCAAGTGATCAAGGAAATCAATTAACAAATGAAGCTTGCTGAGGTTTGCATCTTTGCTTTTTAGAAAGCACCTGTAACTTAGAGATGTGTAAGCTGTGTAGCTTCTCAAAGATTGGGGCTGGAACACATTTGTAAGTGACTCAGAAAAAGAGGGTAATCTTCTACAGTGAGCATTCAGCTTAACTAAATATGGAAAGATAAACTTTCACATAAACTTTGGAAAGACTTACTGAGGCTATTTGGGCTGTAAAGTCAGTTTTTACTAGAGACACAGGAAGGAAAATTATCAAATAGTAAACCTAGATGATTTTTAATGTGAAGTCCTTTGTTTTGTTACAGGATTTTTCTGAATTCTAGAAAAAGCAATCATTCTAGATTGACTCCTGAAGTCAATAAAAAAATTAAAAAAATATTGGAGGAGATAAGGATGGCTGAGAAGAATGGTGACCAAATTCTATATTTAGATCACACTGAGGAAGAATTAGAGCCAAGAAAAAAAAAAGAGAGAGAATATTCACGGTATGAAGAATGAATAGCAGCGCAAACATTAAAGTAATGTAGTGTGCCAGAGGAGACAGGATAGGAACGAATATAAAGAAATAGTATGATCGACACTGTTATATGTGGCAGAGAAAGAAAAAGAATAACTGAAAAGGGCTAATGTCTGGATATTTACCAGGTCACCAGTGATAATGACTATGAAACATATTAAATAAGTAGAACGTTTCAGTCCAAAGGTGAGAGGAGTTTTAATCACAATTTATAATATGAAAGATCTGAAAAGAGTAACTCACATAGACTTATTTTCTGACTCCTGTGAAAACAGAATGGGGGCATCCTTTGGAATTTAAAAGAAGAAAAATGTAAAACCAGTAAGTGGTACTAGAACTTTACATAACGGATATTGAAATTATGGAAATGTATTACTTCAAGATTCAGTATAGGTTGAAATAAGGATGTATTTAAAAAGGTTTAAATACATGCATGGATGATAGATTTCTGGTGAGTTCTCGAAGAAAATGCCTTGGCATTCTGCTGTTCACATAATGGAAGGCAAACATGCCCTCCCACAAACCATTTGTTTATGCTGTTTTTAGGGACAAAATTCTCCAGCCAGGAAAGCTGAGATGTGTACTCAATACGACATTCCTTACTAGTTTATATGTGAATAATTGCATATTTTAAAAAATATAGAGGAAAAATTACAAATCTCTCACACCAAAAATAGCAGTTGCTTAGATATCTTGGGAAAATGCCACCTGATAAATTAAAGATGAATCAATGATTAAGGCAAAAGAAAGAACTGCAATAACAACAGGAAACTGTCCTTTCTAATCCAGAAGGAAAGAAACCAACGTTTCATTTTCAATATTTATTTTCTTTTTAAATTAAAAAGGTTTTAAAAATGTACACATTAGCAGAATTACCAGGAATTATTGGTGTATTTTTTAATATTTTCAATTAACTAAACTTTTTTCAAATTAGAGAGAAATTCCAGCGAGTTTTAATTCTAAGGAATTCAGTGTGTTTTATAGACATCAAAACCTAATTACTGGTAAGATTCTTATCAAAACATTATGTAAAAAGAAATCACATTTTTGTTTTACAAATTGGGAAATTAAAAATCAATAGCTTGTTCTGAGCTACTTACCAACTGTCACTGTTCAAATTTTATTTTGCTGGAGGAAGCAGAGAGAGTGGCATGAAATCTTTGAAAGGAGGATTTAGAAGATTTAAGTGGCATTCAGTCTAACATGGGCTCCATGGTAACCATATGGGCTATGCAAGCTGTTCAATGAATAGCCAAAACATTTAGGTAGACAGTGTATCAAGCCAACAGAGGATGAAATTTGAACACTTAATTCTCTTCACTTGAAATCCAAGCTTTCAGCACGAGTACTGTGGTGGAGTCTTCCATTTCGGGGGGCTATTCTAGTCAAGGTGAATCATTTCTGTGAATCAGAACACTGTCCCCTCTAGTATAAACCCCTTCTAGTTCTGAAAAGTTGCTTTTGCTTCAATTCTGTTCTTGGCTAAAATTTCGAGGGCAGCTGGCATGTCTTTCTTTACTTGGCCAGCTAAGGCAAATCAGCCAGGGGCAATTTGTTGTGCTCAAAATTTGGGAAAACTTAGGTATAAGCAAAAATGTCTCTGAATTTAAACAGAATATAACTAAGACTGAGATCCATCCCACTGAGTAGAATAATCTGACCTCATATAGTTCTGTGTGCCTTCCACTCATTCTATCATTCCTGCATTCATCTATTTAAGTTATCCTAAGGCTTATACCAGGATGTGGGCTGTACGGTGTCTATGGGATTGCAGGGGGAGAAAGCATTATTCGAAGGATGGACCTAACTTGAAGAGTACACGTTCTAATTGGTAGAGCGTAGAAGGGGAGACAAATGCTATAATATAACATAATAAATGCTCCGGGAGAAGTGAGTACAATCTCTAGAGGAGCACCAAGCAAGGAGTGACTCAATATCTGAAGAGGGATGTCTGAGGAGGGATTTCAAAGAAGGGGATTTGGAAAATGAGCTGGAGCTTCTGGGCCAAAGAAGTGGGGATAGGGTGTGGCAGAGTCAGGGGATCTAAAGGTCTTTCCAGAACAAGAAAAATATAATTCTACCCTGCATACTTGGTCTTTTTCTTTTTAGGTTGCCAGTATTTTGAGGGCAAAGACTATGATTTGAACATTTTTCTATTTTTTACCATATCTAGTCAGGGCATCAGATCTAGCAGTTACTCAATAAATGGGTATATTTTCAATAATTGAGGTTCAGATGGTTTTTAATTCACAAATGCGAATATCACTAATAGGATATTGCATTTTAGGTGAATAATACTTTTTCTTCAGTTGGATCTTACGGATTAATGGCTCTGATCCTGTGCGAGAGCCTCTTTATCAGCACAAGGCTTTTGTTACATTTCTAACTTGAAATAAATTACCTGAAATTTCAATTTGTCTTGAATTCTCCTGTGTTCTGTGGAGGTCATGTTCTGTCACCCTTGAACAGCAGTAGCTTTGACAGAACCTGTCTCAATAAGGAAAAGATGGAGTACTCAACGAGATGTGATCATCAGCTCGAGCCCGAGGCATGGGGTCTGGTCACCCCCATCCCACAGGGAGAAATGATGCTCCATTTCCCTGAGCCCTTATGAAAAGAGTACTGCGCATTCTACCCCAATATTCACACAGGAGCGATACCAAGAATGAAAGACATATGGACATTTATAAAACAAGGCGTGTGTAAAAAGACGCCTAATTAGAATAGTTTTTATAACTTTTTGTCAGAGAAATATACCCAAATGTCCAGTTTTTTTGCCATTAGAAATTAGCTGATTCAATACATAATTTCAATGAGTGTATAGTTAGTTAAATCGGTCTCATATAGATAACTATGTTTCAAGATCTTTCTCAAATTACATATGAAGAAATATTTTGATATGCAAATATGTAACTAAAAAGGTACCTATTGTATTGCATATATATGTATATATTTTTTCATTTTCTATATATTATCACATTTTGATATCTTAAAAAACAAACTTTTCTGGCTGGAGTAGGACTGCCTTTCCAGAGCAAAGGGCTCATCCAGGAACATGCCTTTGGTATGCAAACTAACCAATTCGAAGTCATGCCTGTTCACCCCAGGAGGCAATATTCCTCTGCTTTAATTATCCCCAGGCTAGATACCAGGAAGTTTGGGGTCACGCCTGTGTTTAGAGCACACCAAAACTATTCAAACTAGCCATTCTTAAACAGCTTACCCTGCCCTGCCTTCCCTTTCCCACGGAAACTCCAATAAAGGCTTGTAGTCTGAACTTCGCCCTCACTCCTGGTTCTGCCTCCTGACCGCTGTGGTGTCTTGTGGCCCTGAGTGGCGAGCCGTGCTTCATGTCTCTAGCATCTGTGAGTACAATAAACTGTTTTCCTGAGCCTCTCTTCTGTCTCCTCTTGTGGCCTGACTGACCTGACTGACCATCTATTAAACGACTACGAAACACTTGACAAGTGGACAGTTTAAGATTAAGGATACAAAACAGCAGGTATTATGTGATGGTTTTTTAATTAGTTATTTTGGAAAAATAGTTGCTGTTGCTATTTCAGATTTAAACAACATATTCCTGTGACTTGACATGAACAAACATCAAGGGATGTTTTTAGAGCCCTTAGTTTCCCAGTTACTCTTTGCTAAATTCTACTCAGAAACTGCACACAGGCAAATGGTTATATTGTACTCCAGTCAAATGCCTCCCATACCCCAATCATTTCCACTGGTAATGCAAGCTTTATTTGGAGCTGCTTATGTCTTCTTTCATTCTACTTCTATCTACCTTGATTTTTTTTTTTTTTTTTTTTTTGCCACCTGAATTTGATAAGCAGCCTGAGGAAGTAGAAAGCATATGAGTTAACATTTATTGAGTGTTTGCCAAGTGCCAGACATTGTATTTATTTGCATTATCTCATTTTATACTCATAGTAACCCTGCAGTTACTATTTTTACTCCTACTTTGTAGATAAAAAAAAAAGTGCGAGGCTATGGAAATTAAATAATTTCATCAAGGTCAATCAGTTAATAAGTGGGATGAGAATTAGAATCCAGGTCCAACCTTCCCCAAATCATATATTTTTATGCATTCTCCTATTATTCAACAACAGTAACTTTTTAACCTTATTGCAAATCAGAACTGAGCATCTCAAATGTTTTTTTAAAAAATCAGTAAAAGATGTTCTCTCATAGTTTAACCCACCCCAATGGTTTTTCTTTGAATTTTTCTGTTCACCCTGACCTTGAAAACACAAAATATCCTGCACGATTCCTTCTTTACACAAATAAACAGACAATTCCATATTCTTATACACTTCTCCTCTTAACCTCAGCAAAGCATTTCAACCTAAGTTCCATCATCAGTGAAACCTCTATTATATAGTAATGCCAGGTCAAGACCTTTTTAAGTTAAGAAAAAGGTTTAGTGTTTTTTTCTTCTGAGTGAACATGCAGTTTTTTTGTCTCACAATATATTTTTCAACTTAGCATTGACATTCCACGAATTCAAATGATATTCCTTCACTGGATTCACATTGACTATGAGACATGTGGAATTTCTAAATGAGCTTCATTTGAGAATCAAGAGGATGACTTCCTTTGTACTTGGTGATTTGACTGCTTTCTCATGTTATGTTACACTCTCTTATATGGTGCTCAATTTAACTTTTAAAATGTATGTGCAGCTCAAATTATTTTTTAAATGTATTAAAATGTATGCGTGATGCCTAGTGGGACTCATTAATTGTTAGTTTCTCTCTCTTCTCCATTCTTTTTCAAAACTGTCACTTCTGAATATAGGACTATGTCACCAGCTTTCTGTTTTACATAAATGACCACAGTCCTAATGACAGATAGCTTTGCAAATTATGCTTCTAGTCACAAAGTGGGACAGAGATATGGGATGTGAATAGAATGTGGGAAAACAAATTGGAGTACTGTCATGGTTATGGGTCAGTATAAACATCTCTATAGACAAATCACATATTATTACAACATGTAGTATTTTACTAAGTTCATTTTTGTGAACAGTGTGTAAACTACAAAATAATTTTAGAATAATATCAGTTAAGGCAAAGCAAAAAGAAACTCTGGGTAACTATCATATTTTATTCTTTTTAAAAAGAAATATTAACGAAGTTTCTTATTTAGCTATTGTCTAATGCACTTTGAAATAAGTGGTGATTACTTTATATTAGCCAGTCTTAGCTCTTTAGTTGATCAGTCCAAGTGCTTTGCCAGAGAAGAGGTTTAAAAATATAGCAATAAAGATTTAGGTAAGTCAAGTTGGTAACATCACAGTCAAAGTTAAAAGTTCTTTTAATCATATAGCATAAAATAATGAATGAATGGTCATTTAATAACTAGTTTAAATTATACCTGCTAACAATAAAGTGTTTAAAATGTCTTTTGAGTGAATGTAGAGTTTGACTGTTTTATGCAATTCTTGACAGTGCCTCTTTTCCTGAATATTTTACAAAAGAATCTATACAATTAAAATAAATGGAATTGAATACTTGTGGGTGGAATAATATGATCTTGCAAAGATTTGATACAAAAAGCATTTCTTAGACTGTTTACTTACAGATATAAAACTGAAAAAGCCTTTGAAATTCATACACAAAATATTCTGATAAAATTGTTTAAGACTTTATTACAGTGGTTAAATAAATTTAAGTCTCTTGAAATGACAATAGATCAAGTGTCAAAATATGCCGAAAACATTATATTAGTATCTTTCATCCCTGTTAATATTTCATAGAATTAAAAATATTTCTGATGCTTCTGTCAGAAGCCTTCTCGAATCTTGACCTAATTTGTAGAATGGTGTAAGAAGTTGAACTTGCTGTTTCTATCTAGCTAGTTTAATTCATCATTTAGCTCTCTACAAGACTAAAGACATATAGCAAAAATAGCTCTTATATATCAACATTTAAATGAAAACACTCTCGCTAACATGCAGAGTGGAGTATTTGCTAATCAAATGTTCGCTGTGGCAACACTTACAGAGTCTCTACCCTTATAGAGAGTCTGACCACGTGCTAATGCTTTTCAGGAAAAGAAATGATGTTATTTGCTTTAGATATAAAGTCATTTCTTTTTAAAAATTAGCCTATTTAATGCATGGGAGATTGCCATATTCCTTCATTTAATGTTGCATTCTCTATAATGATTTCTGATTACCAAAATGCACAGTACAAATGCTAATCAGGACCCTTTTCACAACAAGTGAGGATGCTGAGCGCCTCCTACGAGTTTAATCACAGTGTGGGATTCACACAGTAATGGGCCATAATTGCCCCCCACCAAGCTGTCTTGAGGGTCCCGCTTCATTTTATTACTACTGGACCTTATCAACCACTAAAAGCTACCACAGTTGCCATGAGGGTTGCAACCAATCTCTCTGTGCATAATTATTTCCAAGTAAGAATACCCAAGAAAGGTGAAGGATTGTATTTGTTTTCTCCCCAGTTTTACAGTAGATGGAAAAATGAATAGCAGTACTTATATAATGTCTTAAATTTTTTCTTCTCTGGAGAAATCGTCTGATTGCCACCCAGGTAACTTAAACTAAATCTAGTTGGTAGCTTATGTACAGATGCATCTGAAAGCTTTTTATCTCTGTTAGCTTCAGACATTTTAGGGTTCCTTTTTTCTTTAATACTCAGGGAGCTTCATATGTAAATCACTGTCACTTTAGAGATTAGCAGCCTCCATAATTTATTTTTTTAAACCAAACTTGGAAGATTCCAAATTTGATAACTTACTGTTATAGATTGACTGGTTTGTGCATAGTCAGAGTAAGTGGCTGCTTAGGTAGTATTTCATTTTCCTTCCCCTTTATGTAACTATCTCTCATGCACAAACACACAAACATATACACGCGCACACACATACACACACACACGACAGTTTGTTGATGCCTAAAGTTCTTTAAACAACATAAACTATTTGCATTCCATAATTAGAGGAATCGGGCCATAAATGTTTATTGAGCACCTACTATGTACCAGTTATTGTCTAAGGTGCTGGGAAAACAGCAAAGAGCAGGAAAAGTCCATGCTCTCAGGGATCTTATAAGCTGGTAAAGATAGAGACAACACAAAGAAGTAACACAGTCGCTTAAATTCACAGTAACATATAAATAGGAGCAAGTTTGATGTGGAGAGGTGAGGGGAACACATGGACTACTAAAGTTGGAATGAATAAATTATGGAAAGAGAGAACACATGTTCATGAGAAAGTAAATTCAAAGACAGTCACCTACTTAAAAGTTTTCATTTATGAAATATCTGTCATAGATAAATCTATAGAGATAGAAAACAAACTAGTTAGTGCCAGAGGCTCGTGGTGAGGAGGACTGGAGGAATGGGGAGTAACTGCTTAATGGGTATGGGTTTCCTTTGGGGGTATAAAATTGTTTTGGAACAGATAAAGATGGTGGTTGCACAACATAGTAAATGTATGTACCAAATGCCACTGAATTGTTTGCTTTTTAAAATTCATAATTAATTTTATGTTATGTGAATTATACTTCAATAATAAAAAAAGGAGTATTGCAATATGTCAACCACAGGATAAGATAAGTATGGTAATATGGAATGCTGTGTGGTACCCTTATTCATTTATTGATTCATTCATATATTTAACACATACACATTGTCTGTGTACCATTTGTGAAGCACTGTATGATGTGTCATTGTTGGTGTCTTTTTAACATGTAGTCTAGGTGGGATATAGACATACAAGTATTTTATATGGACCATGGAAACTTTCTTTACACATAACACATTACAAGTTGATTATATGTTTTGTAATTTAAAATAACATTTTTTTTTTCCTTTTAATGGAAATGTGCAACAGATTTTCCTCAGGCACCAATTTTCAAAGTTCATGCCTCAATCACTTTTAAAAATTCATCATTGAACCTACCATGTTAGGAAAGAAAATAAATAGTTGGGTCTACATAGTACAAGTATTTGCAGATATATTATAACTCCCATTCTATCAAAAATCTACAGCACTGCACTTTTTCTAAATTCTTTCCACAGAGAATCTGTTCAGCAAGTTCTAAGGTCAAGACGGGGAAATACTGAGTGTAATATTCTAATATTCTTGTATTGCAGAGGCCCAGTGCATTCTAGCATTCCGTAGCCTCTGAAGAACTGTACAGAAATACATTTATTTTACTTTATTTAATTGAAAATTTTCTAAAGTTATTTAACTATAGGGTTTCTTTTGTTTTTGCACAGAAGACTTCTTATCATCTGATACAACTGGCATTACATGGATCACATATTGTGAAATGCAGTTTTATTCCTCTCAAGCTCTTCAGTGAGTTAGCCTTGCCTTAATGGCCAGATAATTTACTGAGAAGTGACCACGGAGTAGACTAGTGTTCCTGTAC
The DNA here is from genome assembly GCF_000325575.1 of Pteropus alecto. Classification (NCBI taxonomy): domain Eukaryota; kingdom Metazoa; phylum Chordata; class Mammalia; order Chiroptera; family Pteropodidae; genus Pteropus; species Pteropus alecto. Next base: position 2,489,100 of record NW_006442103.1, on the reverse strand, counting down.
ACTGAGCTGGCTTCATTTTCTACACTGTACTTACCACTTCTGAGCTTATATTACGCATTATTTTGGTAACCACTGTCTCTTCCTCTAAAGCATAAATACTATGAATGTAAGGAATTTTGTTTTGTTCACTGCTATATCTCAAGTTTGTAGAACAAAGCCTGGCACCTAATAGGTGATAAATATATTTTTGTTGAATGAATAAATGGAGGAAGTGCTAAAAATTTTTAATACATGAATATTATGTCCTTGTTCTGCTAAGAGGAGCATTGAGCAGAAATGTACCATAATCAGAATTGTTTAATATGATTCCAAAAAGAGCAATTTCACTCTTCTTGTTACTATCATTATAATAGATAATAACATTAAAAAGGATGTGAATTGCCCAGAACACCTTGGACAGTAAATGAAACAGAATTAGATTTACGCTCTGCCATTAACTCTATTTTACTTTATGACTAAGGGGTTAGAGAGGACCTGGGAAAACTGAATTTTTTCTCCGACGTGGCATGGTGAAACAATCATGACTAAGTGCTAGATGATCCAAATCCAGGCCCAATTATGCTACTGAGCAGCAGGGTAAATCATGTCACTCACTTTTCTGGGCTTCTCTTTTGTTATCAGTCAAATAAGAGGATGGACTAAAATGTCTTTCAGGTACCTTCTATAGTCAGCATTTCATGATTCCCACAGTTCTGGATCCATTTCTTCTCTCCTTTATACATCAACCTAAACGCTTACTTTTCATCACACTGCTCTGAATTCTTTCTCTGTGGCTCTTTGAGGTCTCTTAGGAACTGACTTGAATAGGCCATTATCTGGGTTCACTGAGTCCTTGTTGTTATTCTGAGGTCAGCTTCTGCCCACTCATTTGCCATCCATCACCAGTCTCCAGAACTCCCAAACAAAACCTATTGAACACATCATCACTTTCTAGGGTCAGGACGAGGGTCAAACATCCCTAACAGCACATTTCCCACCAACTAGCACTTGGGGTGCAGACTCTAATCACTCAAAGTCCCAAATCAACTAAGTCCTGGGGGATGCACTCAGGAAATCAGTCACATTGGCAGTTCTCTCATTCCATTCCTGCCCATTCGTTTTACGGAGAGGGTCTATGGGATGCATGTAGATTCGACCAGGCCTCTCCCTCTTCCCTTTCCTTAGAGGCCAGGTCAGTCTTCCCTCCCCATGGGAACCTCAGTCCTGCCATGTTTTGCTTCCAGATTCCTAGGATCCCTAAACCAGGGGTCTCAAGCCTCTGTTATCTTTCTGTGCTTCTCTCTTGTGGGGACTTTCCAGGGTTGGGTCCACTGTGGGACATCCACAACTTCAAACAACATGAAGTGAGAGAAGCTGCATGAATGGATATTTTGTGGCTACATTCTCTTTGTTGTCTCTCAATTGAAAAGGCCCTTGAGACAAAAGGACTTCTTTTCAGTAGTTTATGTGGAGGAAGTTTCGTGAATTCAATTGTTGGTGCTAATGTTAAATCAAATATTAATGTGGAATTGGTATGTTAAAATGAGAACAATACTAAATACATGAGGGGGAAGCCCATGATGAGTCAGTAAAAACTCCTTTAAACTAGTGTGTTTCTTGTTAAATACCAAGTATTAGCATCATTTTGCTGATCCTAAACATCAAGTCCAAGGCCAAAATAATTTTAGATTCCCACAGTGGATTTTTCAGAGTTCTTAAAAACATTATCACAAAACTTCCATGTATTCTAAAATAATTAAACAGAAGTTCTTGGAGATATCTTGCCAAGGTCATTTGGAGATTATTCCCTGAGCTGCTTTGTTTGAAATTAGAAAAAAAAAAAAAAAAAAGTAATGTGAATTGTAATTACTTAGAACCCTGTAGAATAAAGCTACAGTAAATTCCTTCACAGTTGAACTAAACTGTTTAACACATGGAATGTCTAATTGACAATTCTGTACCAAAGTGTAAATTTGTCAAGGAAGGATACACAACAAGTTTTTTTTTTTTAAATTTTTTTTAACCATCTCAGTGAGTGCTGTTGTGATTTGGATCTATTACTTCTGAATATTGCATGAAGCTGACAAGCACTTGTCATTTAAAGACCACATGCAGGCATTTAGTTTTCCATTTAGACATAATAACACATTATGCAAATAAGCTTGCAAAGGAAAGCTGGAGGCTGACATGAAATAAACTGTCAAACACAAGTTGCTAATAAATGAACATTTCTTTATAGATTGTCTTAATTTGGGGAGTTGAAAAATACATGTGGCTGTGGTGAATCAGGGCCCTTACTACAGGATTACTTAGCAGAGGAGTCAGTTTTTGACTTTATAACAACATACACTCCCTCCAATTAGGACAGGAGCTTTTAGTTTAAGAAAAGTCTGAAAACTTAAATTTTAGAAAAGAGATTTATAAATAGTGTTCCCATATCTTCATGGTAGAGGGATAAATATTTAGCTTGATTTATTTTCATGTGATTATTTGCTCCTTAAGTTCGAACTGTCCATAATAGGTCTAATACTTTCAATTTGACCTAGAAAACAGGTCATTGGAATTTAGAGGAGTTTTGACACTTGCAATTTTGACGAGACAAACCCTAGATGAGGATTTCTCGAAGAATACATCAAAATCTACTGGAAGCCATCTTAAAAATGGATATTTCTTGGGAGGCTTCTTAAAAATGCATATTTGAGAATTCCAACCAAGACTGACCTAATTAGAATTTCCGAGCACGGGGCCTATGAAGTTGCATTTTTAAAAAGCAGCACAGTTATTCTTATGTTCAATAGTTTGAGAATCTCTGGGCGAGACAGTCCCTGAAGGTCCGCAGCAAGTACAATGTCAAGACTAATAAAATTGGACTTTATATTTGAAATCAGTGTGACATGAAGTTGGGGATTGAGCCATTCAGAGTGAGTCTTTCTCAAGATGCAGTGTTTACAACTCAGTGAGCCTTTGTTCTCTGTGTCTTCTTATACTAGTAACTCCACTGAAGTAATATGAGAAATATAAGACCAAACTATTACTCAGTGACAATGGCCCATAGAGGCAGACCTAGTCGGGGATCAGCCATAAGAACTGGAGAACATGACAGGGAAAGGACAAGTTCTACATCTAGAGGACAGAGGTGAGGTTGTGTAGTCTCCCCTCTCCATTCGGAATCTCTGCCCAGAGATAACTTTGAGGGCTTTTGGCCATTTGTTTTCACAGAACACAGAAAAAGTGGCAAAAGTTTCTTTATTCCCCCTCAGACCTCGAATCCAGAAACCATTAGGACCAGGAATACTTTTCTGTTCCCTGGCTTTGTTGTGATGTTGGCTATTTGAGCTGCGAGGTTAGACTTTAATAAATTCGGTTTCACATCTCCTTTTTTCAGATCATTTATTCATTTGTAAAACTAATTTTATAAGTACATAAATTATAAATTCCTCTATGATGTTATAGTAAATGTTTCAATACCACTTGGAGAGGATTCTTTAAAAATGACAGTAAGTCCTGTTGGCTTAAGTTCTTTTGGTTTACTCTTTTCAAAATGGTAAAGCTTTGACATTGGGCAAGATTATTTTGTCATTGTCTGTTTATATTTTAGAGGAAAAAAGTGAACGCGTCCACTTCCCTCTATTCTTCAGGATAAAAGTAGTTTCTCCAAGTACAATAGATCAACTGACTTGATAGTTAATCATTTTTAGGTAATTACTGTGCTTTTTATTTTACAGAACATAACCCATCATTTTTGCTTCTTTTTTAAAAATTTGGTTCCTTGGACTATGAAGCTAAAGATACGGACCCTCAAAAAAATTTTACAGGTGTGTTACTGTTTCATTTTCTTATTCTAAGAAACAGCAAACTAACTATATTTCTTGTCTAAGTTTTCAAATTTAATTCATTTTCCTCATGATTCCAAATCCATTTGGGATTCTAGGATAAAACCTGTGAACGCTCACTATATATTTCTTTTACTAAAATATGCAGATTAGGGAAAATCTAATAAATTTACTAAATTGTAATTACGCTTTGAACTCAAATGCTAATATTCTATAGATGTAAGAAGTTTATTAATTTATATTATTCTGCAAATATATATTATGTATTTAATATAATTTAACCATATTCCATAGGTTGGATTGGGAGAGTATTTTTAAAGTGTTGAGAGTTTAGCGTTTATTTTTGTAATCTAACAACTTTATCGCAAAAAAAAAAAAAAAAAGCAGAAAAATTTTCCGGCTGGCCAGGAGGAAAACATTTTGGCATTAATAATTTCATTGCCTGTAACAGCCCAGGAAGCGTGCTGTAGGTACAGTAAAGAGACGTCCGTCTGTGTAGTCGCTTTGCCAATTCCAGTTAATGATCGTTCATAAACTTTCGTCTATAAATACTACACTTGGCTTTCTTTTTTCTCCAAACAGGGAGGGTCTCCAAACAGCTTCCTGCACCTGCGTGACGAGTAACAAGATCTGTTTTCTCAAAGTCTTCTTTCAGGGAATCCTTGCACCTGTGGATACCCACACTAATGACTGACTTAGTTCTGAACAGCTCAGGTACCACCCTTCCTCTACTTGTAGGACGAGTCGGTTGTAACCAATTGTCTTGATGATTGAGTCCTGGAAGAACTGGCCCTGCAAGGAATCTGAGAGCCGGCAGAGATTCCGAAAAGGCGCAGAAAACCCGAGGGGGAGACCAAGGAACAGCCTCCTTCTGCCTCCCGGACCAGCTGCGCGAACCTGGGGTGGTGAGAAGGCGCCGAGCGCGGGAGGGACAGCCGAGGCGCAGGCTCCCGGGAGCAGGGCGGCGGCTGGACGTCAAACTGGACCAACTGCGACGGCCGGATCCGGCCAGGCCTGGCGGGCCTGAGGAGCGGCCCCATTTTTGCATCCTTTGATTTGACTTTTGAATTACCCCAAATGTTTGTCACCTGTTCGGGTGCCTGAAAACATGCCCCTTTTGTGGGCAGCCTCTCACTTGGCGTCACCCTAACCTTGTTTCTCACTCTGAAGTGCACCTGCTGCTGCATCTGATTCTAATCTGTCTGCTTCAGTGCTCCGCCCTACGTATTGACAAGGACTGTCCTTGATCAAACTTTAGTGAGGCTCCTTCAGAGCCCTCTTCTTGACCGATCTCAACCTTGGCCCTATCCTTACTAGGCCTGCGCACGTCACCCAATTGTAGCCTAAGTCCTGCTGAGTTACTTTTATGAGAATCCCCCAGCCCCCATATCTGATCAAATTCCTCACACCCCAGGACCTGATTGCCCTGACCTGCGTTCAGCAATATCTTGTTAAATCTGTTGAGTAAGAATTCCTTCTACCCTTGATGTGTCCTCTTAGTAATTTTTCATCCACTGACCTTCTCATTCTGTTTTTTTTTTTTTTTTTTTTTTGGAGTGGAGTAGAGCTCCATATCTTCCCGATTGCGGCAGTCTTAACACCTATCGGCGTAGTCCTGAATAAATTCTTCCTTACAGCCTTTACACCTGTCAGAATAAGGTTTTTCTTTAACAATATATACATATAAGAACCAAATTCCTACAAACAGAGGCGGTAAGGAAATATTTCACCTAACCTTTTTTGTTTTAAGAATAATTAAAACAAGACCCAGACAAGCTAAATGAGTTATTTAAAGTTAAAGATATTTTCCTCCTGTCGCAAGGTAAGCCACATCGTTTTTGTGTTATGGTGACTCAAATCAGAAAACTTTCGCAGGTGCTTGTACAGTAGTACTCTACAACCAAAATGTTCGCATCTTTTTCTTCTCTCTGTTTAGTAAGTTGGAGGAAAAAACAGCCATTTATCAAACTTATGAAGCTCAAAGTAGGGAGAATTTTCAAAGAAGGTTTATAGTGTATCTTCAATATATAAAATAGTATCCTGGAGCCAGGATTCTTCTATTAAAAAAAATTCTCTCAACTCCTTCCTCTTTGATTGTATTGTTCTTTAGTGGAACTTACCCAATAAAAGGCCTGAAGAGTAAACACATGGCAAGCAATTGTGATCACTCTTCCTTGCCCTGGCCAAAAGCTTATTAGATTATATTGATTTACCAGCTCTTTCCTTGCAGAAATAGCCTAATTAAATGCTTAGTACTGCCTCTGAAGATGAATTTAGCTCAATAGTTATTTTGGGTTCTAATTTTAGAAGCCCTCCCTTCTATGATTATATTTTTGGTAATGAGAATTAAATCTTGATGACTTCAATTGGCATCCTTTCTACTTTTTAACATATTATTTCCTGAAGCAAAAATGTTGTTGGAAGTCCAAGTTTAAATTGGGCCCAATTACAGAGTATTTTCACTTGGAGTGGAGAGATTATTCTCCTGTTTACTGGGGGTGTCTATGACAATTCCAACATTCCTTCCTCTTTCAAAAAGTTATTTGGAGAAAATTTCAAAGTCATTCTGTTTTAAGCTGTGGAGTGGGTATTTCCTGCATTCAGGGTACTGTCTCTTTTTTGGGGGGAAATGGAGTTATAAGATTTTTTTTTAATGGGCATGTTGCCTTTATAAAAGAAAAAGACAATTTTAACGACATTTTTGCTTGGTTGTAAAGCCCCATGACCTAACTCCTGATGATAACTTTGGCAGTGTGAAAGGTAATTGTTAGGGCTATCACCAAGAAGTAGGACATACAGATTTGGAGTAGCCTTGACCTTTCCCCTTTTTTTCTTCCTTTTCAGCAATAACTGGAGTCACTTCTGTGGTAGCATAGGGTTGGCAAGTCTAAATGGCACCATCTATCTTTAATCTAAGGTGGTCTTCATTTTCCTGCAGGTAGATTATCCCAGAGTAAACTATGTGAACACTTTTAAAAGTAAACTAAACATCCCAGATACCTATCTTCTTGTGATTAAAAAAAAATCTATGAACCTTTGGTTCATGATTGCTCTTTGCTTAAAATTGTCCATTTGAAAGGCCTTTGTTAGCAATATTCTTTCTGTACTTTCCCAATGAACAATTGATTTTTAATCTACTAGGAGGTGATTGTGAGAAATGTAATTTCACTTTTACAATTGAAAAACAAAAGTTTTATTTTATCCCTTGTGAAATTAACAGCATCATCAACACTCCAGGGCATTTGAAAACAAATTTCCTTTTTGGGACCTTTGATGGCTGTCAAATAGGCACAGATTAACCGTGCTTCATAGAGCTGAAGGGGACCTGGCTCTGACGGTCTTGCGAGACATTTGCACATAGTGTGATGCTGCTTCCACTTTCAGTTCAAAGCAGGCTTTGTCTCCTGGGTTTTCACTCAGCTTCTATAGCTGCTTCTCACTTATTCTGAGAAAACAGTTCACTTCAAACTAGATAGATAATCTTCTGGTCAGGAAAAAAAAGAGCTAGTTCTTTTTCTTCGTAAAACAACCTTTTCTTTGAAGACACTGTTCAGTAAATCTAATACATTTCAAGGTAGCATGACTTTTTGTTGGTTGAGTACTATTCTATGCATATAATTTGATTATAGCCTGCAAGCATTATATTTTGAGCTTTGAATATTAGACAGCATAAGAAAAAGTAACACAAACAAACTAATGCAGTTGATTTATTATTGAAAGGCTAAGGAAAAATCAAACATGAATTCAAAATGTTGTTCATTAAACAGCAGATACAGAGAAATTTACCTTAGAAGTTTAAAAAATAGCAAGAAAGATTTTAAAAGTACAACTTGCAGCCATGTTTTAGAAGATGATTCATCTATCTGTGGCTAGAAATGATGTCTGCTAGTGATGATTTTGGGGTCTCATTCAGAGTGTTACTGTCTGTGAACCAGTGATTTATTTCTCAAAGGTTAGCCAATAAAGTCAGTTAAAAACAATCCTGGGTCTGAGTGAGAGAAACAAACTCAAACCCCAAACAGCTGTTTGCTTTCTTCCCTGGAAACCTAAAGATGAAGTTCATTAAAAAGTTGTTTTGAAATTCACAATTTTTATTTATTTATTTATATATTTTTTAAATGGTAAGGACAACTTTATTATTTATTTATTTTATTTTATTTTATTTTACAGCTGCAGCACCTGGTCTTCTAGTGGTCTCCCTTCCAAGTACTAACCAGGCTCGATCCTGCTTAGCTTCCAAGATCAGACATCGGGCTTGGTCAGGGGGGCATGGCCGCAGACCATGGACCGTGGGTCCACTGGGGCACAAACC
>NW_006442103.1:2476427-2479526 GCF_000325575.1 Pteropus alecto | reverse complement strand
GTATGATGTTTGGGACTCAGTCAGAGTGTTACTGTCTGTGAACCAGTTATTTATTTCTCAAAGGTTAGCCAATAAAGTCAGTTAAAAACAATCCTGGGTCTGAGTGAGAGAAACAAACTCAAACCCCAAACAGCTGTTTGCTTTCTTCCCTGGAAACCTAAAGATGAAGTTCATTAAAAAGTTGTTTTGAAATTCACAATTTTTATTTATTTATTTATATATTTTTTAAATGGTAAGGACAACTTTATTATTTATTTATTTTATTTTATTTTATTTTACAGCTGCAGCACCTGGTCTTCTAGTGGTCTCCCTTCCAAGTACTAACCAGGCTCGATCCTGCTTAGCTTCCAAGATCAGATTGAAATTCACAATTTTTAGATTCTTCCCAAAGTCTCCTGCAAATGCAAACGTATAAGTATGCATTTATAATATGAAGACAAAATTCTGGGCAACATATTTTGAGATTCGTTTCAAGTCCCCCCAAAAATCTGATAAATGACCGAGCTACATACAACAATATATAATTAAAATTTAAGTTTAAATTAACATGAATGCTTTGTGGACACCTGGATGATAAAAATAAAAATATCAGTGAATATTCAACTGGAGTTTCAGTTTGTAGAATGATACCTTATTCATTACATGATATGAATCCTATAAAAGTACAATGAAATAGATAAGGCAGTTTAGATCATCTCCATTGTTAACAGAGATGGGTTTGTCTTAACTCTTGCTAAGGTTTATGGAAGGTCAACTCAAAGCCACACAGAGAGGTCAAACATCTTTCCCAAGGCTGCATAGACAGAATTGGTGGAGCTGGGATTCAAGCTGAGGAACAGTTACTATCCCATTTTGCAGAAGAGAAACTTGAGGCTTAAAGAGGCTAAAAAATTTCCCCAAAGTCAAAAGCCTAGTAAATGACAGTGCAGAAATTCTAACAAGATCTGTCTGACTTTAAAGCTTTAACTTTTAACTACTTCAAAGTTTACTTTAAACTCTGGTTTCTTACTTTTTGATTTGATGCTGAGATATTTCAGCTAATGAGTTGCTGAATTCTGGCTATTATATGAAAGACATATTTGGCTTCTTTCTCTTACTACTTGATTCTTAGTGTCTATTTCTATTTCATAGCCTTACTATATGCAGATAAATGGCTTTTACTTGGGAAATGATTGAGGGTGGTACAGGCATGGTTGTAGGAGAATAAGATGCAATGTAGATAGAAATATATCGGAATCATTGAAGAATCATTTTCAAAACACATCAGCAGAAGCCTCTGAAAGATCTGTCACATCCCAGTGGAGTTGGGTGGAGCTTTCAGAGGGAAGGAGCCCAGGCCCATGTAATTTCAGAGGTTCCACAGCGAACCTAATATGGTCTCTAATCTGGCTGAAAACTGCAAGAGTTCCCCTCTCCATATTTTCGCAAGCTGTCTTGTGTCCTTCTTGGAAATTTTTTTATATTGTAGATATTCCCTGACAATTACAAAGTACAGTGATAGAACTGTTTTCCTCTGTCTGGATAATGCACTTTATCTTTGATTTCTGGGCTGCATTATCATGCTATCTGTGGCCATTTAAAGTCTGTAGGATGTTTTTTTGTTTTTTGTTTTTTGTTTTTTACCATGACCAAGATTAAGATAGGTCTTCCTCTTTATGCTTCTCCTATTAAATATATCTAGTTTAGGTTCGTGATTTCTGTGTGTTGAGCTCTTTTTAAATATGATTTCATAATCCATTAGCTATTCATTCCTCCCAGATTTGTGTCATATGTAAATTTGAAAAGTAGATCTTAATAAAGCTGGTGATTAAAAATAGTTGAACCAAATGTGAAAATCTGTGTATGAGAGACCTCTCTCTGGGAGAATACTGATAACATATATCCATATTCTTTACATGGGGTTGTTCAATCAACTATTGAGATTTCTGACAATACTATTGCCTAGTAATGTTTAAGGACACAGGTATTGAGTGATACAGACATAGATTCAAATCCTGGCCATGCTGTTTGGCTATGGCCAAGATATAACATTTTTAAAACTTTGTTTCCTCTACTGAAAAATGGGAGTAAGAATACTAGTCCAAAACATTGTTAAAAGGATTGAGATTTTACATATGTTTATTATTGATATTATTATCTGAGGAAATTATGAGAGAATTTGATCAATATATGTCTTTCTATATCAGACTAATACCTGATGAAAGAAAAGAATGAGGTATATTTGGCTTAGTTTAGTTTGTGGACAATTGATGATATATTAACATTTATGTTTCTTATTCTTGAAATAATCTAATGTACAGTTTTAATCTATCATGTTTCTCAGTTTGTCAAACCTTTGACTGAGGTTTTCATGTTTCTGTAAACAATGAAATAGAACAAAACTTACCTTTTTAACCTTGGTGTTAGGCACACCCTAAGTATTGCCTACCATTGCTGAGAGAAAAGTGAATTATGAGATATGATTGGTATTTTTTGTTCAGTAACTAGTTTTGCACAATGTTATATTTTACCATGGATAAAAGATTAAACAGATATTAAAGATTTATTTCAGATTAAATAAGGTTTCATTATTTTCGACTAAAAAGCAGACATACTGAAGGATGTTCATGCGATGCCCGGAGGAAGTTTGAATGGGTTTCTGAGTGTGCCAACAGGCAACTTTTCAGATATAAGTTACAAGCCAGACTCAACCAACATTTTTATTTCTCTTTTTGTAGATTCTAAAAAAAACATTAACTCTATGATGTCTAATAACGTCAAGAAAATATATCCTAGATTTTTATATAAACTCTATGTAACATTTAACTGTCACTTTAGACTTCAAGAATAAGGTTTAGTAATTTTAAAACTCAGTGCAGTGACAGAGAAAACCACTGGCATTAACTTTCAAATGAAGAGAGTAGAAGAATGTTTTAACAAAAGAGCTAATGGCTGTTTTCTTTAACCTATAGTTGGAATAATTAAATAGCAAGGCCTTTTCCTGTGACAGTAAAAGCAAAATGGAGAGTCTGACTTTTTATATCTAAGTTTTGTCGAGGATGTTTTTGGCAAATGTATAATAGGTTTCAATTTTATTCTTCTTTTCTTAAAATGACGCTC
>NW_006442103.1:2457646-2476305 GCF_000325575.1 Pteropus alecto | reverse complement strand
GCTCTTCATTGACAGAAATGATATGATTCTTATCATTTAACATTTATTTAGCGCTGGCAATAGAGTCGGCTCTGCATTGAATATCATCGAGTAGGAGTAATCCATCCCCGATGGGCATAGTGTACAAATAAGGTAAACAAAACTCCAACATTAAGAGATAATTATCCGTAACACAGGCAAAGGTAGAACACTGCACAAGTACTCTGCTTTTTCAGTAGGCGTTTAAACAAAAAACGGATCTGCGAGTGCCCACACCCTGGGGCTGTCATCTGAAATGTTGGTAAAACATCCCCTAAAGCTCAGTTTAAAAGCACAGCTGAATTGAACACAAAGAGACCCATGGACTTGTGGACGTTATTGTTTCTTCAGTGGAGCTCTAGCTCAGTAATATGATGAGCTAAATGCAGATGTGATTTTCCTAACATCGCTATAGTTTTGACCACCCAGCTATTTTGCTCCTTTGTGATTGTAAATGAATTATTGATAAGGAATACTTCAAAGCTGCACAAAAAATTCTTTTACACTTAACATTTAGAAAACAATGATGTTGATGGAGGGTAAAAGAAAAACCCGCCAATATTTTTCTGAGACTGAACAATAATAAAGTGCCTTCAGGATTCGTTTTAATGAGAAATACTAGGTAGCTCTGTGGAAGTCTCGAGACAGGCAGTGCACACTAGGAAATTAATTATCTCTTGGCAGCCAGGCAAATATATGTGGCTTGTGGTGGCATTGCAGAAAATAAATATTCTTTTAATCAGCGATGCTGGCTTATTTACTCAAAGGTAACATCAAACTTTAAATGCATAAGTCACATATATTTAGGAAAGGATTTCAAAACAAAGGGATGAGTTGGCTTCTCTCGACTGCTGTTTTCAGGTTAGTGTTTGCACAGCTGTCCTCCAAGTACGCTACAACCGATGCCTTAGTTTTGACCATGCTCAGAGAAAGAGGGTTATCATCACCTACAGCATTTTATCCAAACCTGACTCTGATCTGTGCTGGAGGAGACGTTGACTTTCATGATGGTTTTATGGATCGATGATTCAGGTGTTTCTCCAGATAGCTCTGCTGGGTTCCTGGGCCAGGTTTGCAAGTCAAAGCTGTGTCTCCTACCCTAGGTGGAATTTCTCAGCTTAAAGATTCACTTCTTAGCTGCCTCCAGCTCAAGCAGTTGGCAGCTGATGGGACAGCATGAGTAATGCAAACCTGAGTCTTCAAAGCAGCAGGTGATGAGAGATGCTGGATTTTAACAGTATAGTAAATTAATTCACAAACTCACTGAGCACAGATGATAACTTTGGTATAATTTCCAGTAACAATTAGGAAGAGAATGCATTGTTTTACAGGATAAAGGTATTAGTCCTGATTCTTGTCATGTAATGTGTAGCATACTGGTATCTTTGAGGAAAAGCCAGATTCTGGATGTGTGCATTTGCCCGTGACCAGCTCCTGAAATGGATGCAAATTAAAAGGAATGATTTCTGTGATAGCGAAGGTGCTGTAGTAGAGCCTCTGTACCCAGATCCCTACGAGGGGGCTGGCAGGTTCTCAGAATTTCATTTTGCCTGAACTTTTATCCAAAAGCAGCATAACCAACCCGTCTCCAAATGTCTTCCAAACTTTCATTATATTGAGTTCATTCAGGCTGGATATGCAATCTTCACTTTGTATTCCAACCTCGTAACTATTGCAGTGACTGCCTCCAAAATCAACAGATTCAAGACAACTTCTAATTCTCGAGTTCATTATGGAAAGGAAATCATTCATATCTTCTCAGTTATTTCTGGTGTTTCCCCAAAAAACATTTCTAGTAGAAGAAATACAATTTTAAATCTCAGAGACAATTCTCAGAAAAACAAGTTCCCCTTTTTTCAAAGTTTGATTGGCATTATCAACAGTATTTTCAAAAAAGAAATTGTGAGTTTGCATGTTAATAAATGAGTATTTATACTAATGTCTTTTTTAGAATGATCTTTCTATCATTTTTCTCTTTTGGATTGTTAAACCACTAAAGGTAATCGATAAAATCTATTGTTACCTGTAGAAAGCTCAGATAAATACTAGGTACACATGCTAATTAAAAAATATTATTTGATGATAATAGAGGTGATAGATATAATGATAAAATACTCTTTCTTTCAGATGACTGACTTACTCTGAAATGATATATTTATTCAATACAATGAATATTCAATGTGATTTAATAAATATTCATTGGACACCTGTGCTAGCCCTAGGGAATATTAAAATGAGAAAGATTCAGTATAGGTTACTGACTGGGGTACATTATATTGTTGTTCTCAAGTATTCCACCCCACCCCCATTTCCTGTAAAAGGATTACACCTCCCCACCTGTAAGGAGGTCTGTATCTTGCAGTATGTCTTGCTCGAGAGGGGAATATACTTCTCTATTACTTGGTTGGATGACTGACTTTAGCCAATGGCATGTGAATGGACATGAGGCAGGCTACCTCTGTGCAGATTTAAGAATCATTGTGTGTTTCCATCAGCACCTTGCTCTTTTCTTTTTGCTGTGAGAATGGCATAGAGCTGCTCCCAACTCAAAACATAACCTTAACCCTAAGCTGAGACCTGGAGCAAGAAGATTAAATAGCTGACCTGCAGCTGCCAACATGTAACATGTTTGTTGTTTAAGTCACTGACATTTGGGAAGTTTATTTACCACCGTGAAGCTAACTAAAATACTTTGTACAGAGTTAAACTATAGTACGTTAATTCTAAGGCATTGAAAGTTCTGGTAGTCTGCTCAGAAATTTATAACCAAAACTGGAGACTAGTTCTAGTCCAAGCATCCTACAAACTAAATTAACAGAATTTGAGATGGACTGTGAGCAGATTACCTCTGGATTAATCTGGCCACATCTAGTACATTTTAGTGAATTAATTGTGCAGCTATCTTCACTGAATTTAGGTCACCTGAAGAAATAACTGCCATAATTTGATCGTCCCTTATGTACCAGTCTGGTCCAAGTCAGTTGTTAGTTCATGGTGATAGCATCCATGTTTTGTTTAAGCAGTGGAATGAGAATAAAGGCTTTTTTTTCAGGGCAGATATCCATCCCTAATAAGCTGTTGCCTTTTAGTCAACGTTAGACATCAACAAACATTTGTAACTCTTTCTCCTCCTAGGGTCTAGGTTAACATGGATTCTTATCTAACCCAGGGTAAGAGAAGGTGTGGGTATTGTAGTGTGTATTGTGCGTGTGAGAGTGAGTGAGCAAGAGGGTGGGGGGAGAGAAAGGGGTTGAGAGGTAGAGAGAGAGAAACTAAGAGTTTGACTCAATTCACACTGTACTGTACTTTTTGAGTTTTCTGTTATATATCTGCACGTACCAGATACCAAGGGAAAATTGTATGAGATTATGAAAAAAAGTCTAAAAAACCAAGATTGTTTAACATTTTTATTGATTATTTTCAGGATATATTTTCCTATATATGCTTTGCCAGTTGCCTTTCCTTAGACTTTGGTGCCAGGACACAGGATGTGGTAGACATCACTAGTGCTCCCCCACACTTGGGTCTCCCCTCCTCCCTTGGCGTGTGGCACATTCCCTTCCACACTCCCCCTGCATCAGGTGGCTCATGTGAACCTGAAGAGCAGTGATAAATGTTACTCAAAGGCTGAAGCTCTCCAGCTCTCTTCTCCTGCCACAGCTTTACTAGAAGACACATACTGAGAGGCCAGCACCACCAGATGGCATCTGAATGGGTCATTGACTCACTGGACCTGCAAGGGAATTTTTGTGAGCAAGAAATGTTATATATATTATTTGTTATTATCACATAGTCTAAGCCAGCATATGGTTTCTAAACACGCCTCATTCTTTGCCTTGGAACTAGAGTTCTTTTATCTTCCATAGTCTGTCCTTCCTTCCTTCTTTCTTCTCGACTTTTCTTCCTTCTGCCCTTCATTCCAAAAGCATTTATGGAACATGAGTCATATGCCAGGGTCTATACCGGGAGTTCAGTGATCAGCTGCAAAGGGTAGTCCCTGCCTCATGGGTTCATAGAGGAGAATAACTAGCAGTTTTTATTTCTTTACCCTGTACGGCCACTCTACCAACGATTATCATTTAATCCTCATAGCAACACTCTAAGCTAGGTCCTATTATTATCTCCACTTCATTTTGGTAAAGAAACTGATCTTCAGAGAAGTAAATGACAGGTTCCAAATCATACAGATGGTGAAGGGCAGAGTTGGACTTCAACTTTGAGCTGTTTGTTGCCAAAGTCTTAGTGTTTAAACCTTAGACTCTCTAGCAAGGAGTAGCTTCTGCTCGTCTGGAGAGTTGGATGCATACTCATCATCATTATTATTAATACATAGATTTGTCAAAAGTAGAGACTTTTCTCCTCTTTGGGTGAGAGTATGTGCTTTCATATTATGATCGTAATGAAAAGAGTATCAAGAAACTGAGACCAAAGAGTTTCGCTCCCCTTCCTTGCTCTCTGAAACGATGCCAAGCCAGGTTCCGATACCGCCCTCAGTGCTCTCGTCCCTCTTCCCAAAGCGGGACTCCCCATCCATGCCGACACCCTCAAGATCCGTTGCTGGCAGAGCCAATGCGGTGATGGGAGTGGGTACAAAGGGGTTTCTGTCACAGTCTGCAGTCTAGGCCCCATAAAGACGACTGAGCAATGCTTCCAGCAAAGGAAGGGTAGCAAAAATCTCCTTTCCTGGGGAAGATCTGTGGACCCATGATGACACCACACCACAACTTCTAAAACACATATGATTCAGAATACGAAGGGAGAGGTTGCCCCAATTATTTATAAGTTTTTTTCCCCAAAGGAGTTAGCAGGATTTAGAAACAAATCAAGCAAGGATTTTCAATGTCACTGCCTCTGCCTCACTGCTGACAGTTGGAAAGGCACAGAAAACTTTTGCCTTCTGGCTTAAGAACACTTGATCATCCTAACTGTTGGTGAAGCTCATTTGCTTCCCTTGAGTGGCAGCACTGAAGGTTGTCAGGCCATCTCCGGGATCCCACCCCAGCAGAGGCGTTGATAACAGCGGCGTTTGTCAAGGTGTGGGCCAGTGATCACACGTAAACGTCTGAGTCATTACGAAATATACAGATTTCAAGTCCCGTTGCCGCCCTAAATCAGAAGCTCCGGGGATGAGACCCAGCGCGGAGCGCGCTCCCACGCTGAGGGGATTTGCACGCACACACCGAGGTTCGAAGTTCAAGAACGGTGCATCGAAGCTGAGAGGGTCCCTGGTACAGCTCTGCTGACACGTCACCTTTTATTGCTCCCCTTCCTCCATTTTTAATAGCTGAATAAAACTCCCGACCATAACTTTTCTATTAAAAATGACTCAAGTTAGAAGAAATACTTTCTTTTAGGGCAGATATAAAAAATAGAACCTTTGAGAAACCACAGCTTCCTCTGTTGCTCACCATTATGCATTGTCAAATAGAATGTCTCTCCTTGAAAGAAATTTCACTTACGGCCTAAAAACCTCTGTTGAAATAATTTTAAAAATTAGATTTGCTGCCTCGTGTCTCCATATTACTTCATACAGGCAGCTTTAAGCTTGCCGAACGGAAATCTCACTAGAGGAAAGCGAAATTTAGACCATTTACCCATCTTTCATTGCTGTTTCATTTCTATGATTCCTTTTTTTCGGCTTCCTTTCCTCAGCATAACTTTTTTCTTTCATTCAACCATTTCCCCACACCCTCTTCCTACATTTATTTTAAGCAAATATTTAGGTTTCGAGGCTGAAAGTCTCCTCAGACCATTTACAATGAATCTCGAGACTCGAAAGGATTAGTAGAGGGAAGAGGAGGGAAAAGTGAGACTCTCCCTGGTGGAAGACTGGGTTTGCTAGGGGAAATATAATGATTGGAACTCGCATTCCTGTGGGAGGCCCAGCAAGAAAACATCATTTCAAATGTGCAGTGGATATCCTTAGTTACAGGATGAAAAGCATAAACACAACTCCTAGCTGCAGCAAGTTCTATAGGCTATGAATTATTTTATTGAACAGCATTAAGTGCTTTCCTGTTGGAAAAAGAGGAACTTGTTAATTATTTTAAGTTTGAAGTAATTAAGCTAGACGCTGTCAGGCTGGCACAGGCTTCTCAGCAGGCGGCTGGATTCTCTCAGCAGAGTGAAGGAGTTTTCTAGTCCCATATGCTGAGCTACAGGTGAGCCAGTTGGTAAATATGTGACACCTTTTAATTATACCTTGTTGCAAGCTGTAGCTTGTCTTGTGAATTATTTGATCATTCGTTGCTCTCTCACAAGAGAGTATATTGGTGAGTTTCCCAGGTCGAGGGTGGGAGTTAGAATGGAGTAGTGTCTGAGCGCATGGAAAGGAGGGAAATCAGCACTGTGATCTGCTTATGACTTTCTAGCACAAGTTCTGGAAAGGGTCCTTGTCTCGGCTGGCCTAGCAGTTGCAAGAATGTCTGACAGTGCAGGGCAGAAAAGGTTTTGTAGCTGACCCTATTGGGCCTAAAAAGACCATCATTCTGGGCTTTTCCTGTAAGCTTTACCAGCTACCAGCTGCCCAACTCAATTCCAAGTATATGATGGAGAGCTTTTGAGTACACATTTGCTCAACAGAGGAACAGGAGGGGAAAAAAATAGAAAGAGGGGAGTAAAAAGGAAACATTTGCAGCTGAAGAGCTAGACCTTTGCATACCTGCAAAATTGTTTCAAGTGATTTATTTTAAAAGGCTGAAATCGAAAGGTCTCCTTTCAGAGCAACATTTCCAACCCTTCCCTGCATCGCTTTGATATGAGTCAGAACAAACTGTCTTTGGCAGTCCTGCCCAATGCATTTTTTTAATGGTTTATACAGTTTATACAGTGGGATAGGAACTTAGACTGGGCCCCTGCGTACCCTACAGTAGGAAGCTCTCTCTGCAAAACTGAGCTCTGCCCCAGTGCAGTGGGGGGACCAGGAGGGCACAACATGTAATGGACAGATTCAAGCTCCTGCCGCCCCTCTGGGTGGGAACAGAGGACAGGGGAAGGGAAGAGGGCCTGAAGGCCCCGAGAGGGTGAGGAGCACTGTGAGGGACTGTAAGGGGGTGATGGTAGGCTGGGGGACCAGGGTCGGGGCCACCACAGTGGGGCCTGCGAGGTCAGTGGCAGTTGACAGCAAGGGTATTAGTACAGATACAACAGGACAAGGGTGGGGAGCACGGCAGGACTGAGTTCCTGGGACTACCCCAGGGACCCTACAGAGGGCCCTGAGGGGCAGTATTTGTGTTTCAGGCAGAAAAAAAGTGTTGACTTCTTTTATATGTTTAAACAAATTATTCTGTGAAAGTATGCTTAATTAATTTTTTTTAAAAAATTTAAACACTATGTAAAAAGTAACCAAAAAATGTAATTAAATTTTGCGAAGCAGGAAGGGGGTGAGGAGGGAGGGTCGGGGAGAGAGGAGGTAGTGAGAGGCCCTTGCAGCCCCGTTCTCTCATGGACTGGGGTCCTCAGAGGCTCAGAGACTTGCAGGGTAGGCTGAGGGAGAAGGGACCAGCTGGCTGAGGGGTGGAGAGTGGGAGAAGTTACTGCTAGAGGAACAGTACTTTACCCAAATGCCCCAAAGCTCTAGACCCAGACACACACACACACACACACACACACATACACACACACACACTCACTCACAGTCTCTTGGAACCCCCCTCCCCCCAACATCTTTTTTTCTTAATGGGGACATGTAGCACAATAGTCTTACCCAATCCCCGGGAAAAGAGCCCAAGTTGCAGCTCTGGTTTGGTCATCTCGGTCATTTAAGAACGCACCAAGTCCTTGTCTTCTATGCACCAAGTCCTTGTCTTCTGTGCAGATAAAGGGCCCTGGAGTCCACTGTTGCTTCTTCTTACCAGCCGCCTTCAGTCTTGTCTTTGGTCTGCCTGAGCTGCCTACCCCCACCCCCTGGAGAAGGCAGCGGGAATGACAAATTCTCTGAGAAAGGGGTGGCCCTGGTCTTCAGCAGGGCACTAGAGGAAGGAGCGGCAGGGCTGGGGTGCTTGGCAGGCCCTGGGGAGCCCCTGCCTCTTTGGTTGCTTAGTCTTAGCCTCTGGTCCAGCCCTTACTCTCAATACCAGTAGCTGGGACCCCCTACTTTTAAGTCATCAGTGAGATGAAGATGGTGCAGTACTGAGCAGAGGAAAGGAAGAACTTCCCGGGTGAAGGCCTAGGAGCAGAGGCAGAGGCACAGGCTCGCGATGCAGAAAAGGTTAGATCGCCTGAAAGGGTAGCAAGGGGCTGACGACCAGGAGACAGGTATCAGTGAGCTGAGGCACAAAAGGGAGGTAATCAGATGGCAATCCAAGAACTCAACACAAGGCACAGGTCGCTGGCAGTTCTAGGGTGTACAGCTAGCACTGAGCAGTGACCACCATCTCATTTTCATTCTGCATTATGTATAAAAAGAACACTGCCATTATAGCTGTTTGTTTTCGTATGTCAAATACATGCAGTCATCATGTTTATAGTCAAAATTCCTGAAATCTACAACTCTGGTGTCATAGCTCTATGTTAACTGAAGAAAACGACCCTTATATCTTGGAAGGCAAGATTAACGAAAAGTATTTTTCAAATAGCAAAATCTGATTACTTTTTTTTTGTTAATTTTTCCTTGTGTTTAAATTAAAAAATTTTTAAATTAAGCATACTTTCACAGAATAATTGGTTTAAATTCATGCATATTAAAAAAAGTCAATATTTTTTTCTGCCTAAAACATAAATACAACTGCCAATATACATTTTTATGTCACCTTGCTGAATATGTTTTATATGAGTAATTATTAATATATTATTTAGGTCAAGATTTAAACTGAAAATGATCAAACTCTTTAGTCAAAAATTAAATACTCATAAGCAAACCAGCAGTGTCCAGAGTTGGGCTATACATGCATAGGTTTTCATGGTTTAACTTACTAAGAAAAGCATAAAAGTTTTAGTAGAAAGCAAAATATTGTGCAGGTTTACAGAAGTTTCAAGCATGTTTGCAAATATTGCTGCTTGTTGAAAGAATTTGTATTACAGGAAAGTTGTGGACAGAGACAGTTCGTATCTCATTATGGTAAACCTTTGCTTTCTAGATTTGAAAGTAGATTTTTATAAGCAAGATCAAAAATCATGATTAGTTATAAACATCAAGTAAAATGAAGTTAAAATTTTCCATTTGATATATTTTAAAACGATTCCTCATTTGGCAGTGGTGCCTATAAAATAAATACCTTTTGCAATGTTAAAAAAATTTTTAATTTAATCCAATGTTTCCATTTGGTTTTGCTTACTTGATCTTGTGGAGATGTTCACAGCTATTGGACATCCTTGGTGAACTTAGCCTTGGTAGGGCTCTGCCAAAGACTAATGAACTGAAATTTGAGACAGTCTTTTGCCCTATACCCTTGCCTTTCCATTAGGACATCCTATTTTATTATTAACATTTTTTGAAGTCTATTTTTAATTACTTATTACCATAAAACAAAGATGCAGCATATGTTCACTATTAAAAAAAAAAAAAAACATGCACTAAAAATACACCGAGAATAATGACATTTCTAATGTATACATATATTTTGGAAAGTGTGAAGATGCCAAACACAGAACTTTATGAAGAAACACAGTCACCAAATAGCAAGTTTATCTGTAATGTAGTATAGTACTTTTGGAATCAGTTTGGCACTGAATAAACTGTATGTATGGATAATAATATGCAAGTTGAACAATAAGCACAGGGAATCCAAATACTAAGGAAACTTTAATAGGCCAAAATATTAACTAATACCCTTGTCAAAGAAAATTAATCTCTATTAATTTTTTTAAGGTTCTGTATGTATATGAGTGTTTGTCTTCAATAAAGAGCAGAAATAAAAGATGTTTTTAAATGTTAAATATTACATAATCGACCAAACATTGATATTTTGCCTTTTCCCTACGCAAAAAGAGATTCTTTCCAGAAACTGCTTTAACAAACATATTCAAAATCCCAAATCAAGGTATTTGAGAATATATCTAGTAAACATGGATGTTTAACTAATAGCATATCAAGATAAATTAGATGTTGCTTCACATAATAAAAAGCACCCATTTTCCCTGAAAAAGAGAAGGAGTCTACACTTTTTTTTTAAATTATAAATTTCATAGTTGTAAAATGAGTATATTTTGTCAACTTTCTTAGGAGATGTTCCCAGGGACCAGAAAGAAAGGGATCTTCCAAGATTCCAAGTTCCAGTGGGATGCCCTCTGGGCATTAGTTTGAAGGGGCTCCTGTGAAGACTGCTGTCATCTCAGTCCACGTGACCCCTTCATTCATCAATCATATATTTTATTGTGATTCTACTATATGTTAGCCCTGGGAGGGACTTGATTTATAGGATAGGAATTTGGTAAGTGACGGAGAGCGGTGAACAACTCGATTGATCCAAGTGTAAGATGTTTGTTTACTGTGATGCTGCTAAGATATAGGAGAAAGAAATTTAGGCAAATATGATGAAGCCTGTCAGGGACATTCCAAAAATTCTTAAAATGTCCAGACTGCCCCTGCCCACTCCTTGTGGTACAGGAACCACTGGTGAGTTTAAGACAAATAGGATCAGAGCTGTGTTGAGAAAGATAGCTCTGTTGGAATGAGGCAAGAATTCCTGTGAGAGTTCCCAGCGGGGAAACTCAAGTCAGCTCTGAAAGCCTTGGGAGTAAAGTTCTTGAGTTCTTAGCAAATGGGAGTCCATAATTTAGTGTCCATTTTGCTTATGCCCAGTGCTAGCCTGTGCCTGTGGAATTTGCACACTTGAGAAAATAAATCTGAATTCGTGGCAGGAAAAGGCAGCTTTCGCTAAAGAATAAATCATGTTGCGATAAGTCCAAGATGCTAGAAGACAGGATATTTATTAAACTCTGGAAAATTCTGTATGCCTTTCAAAAAATCCAAATATTTATTTACTATGTTGTCTGTGTAGACATTGTATTGAGTATTCTTTTTTGTTTTATCTCTATTTTGAGTCAGTATTCCCTTTTAACAAACTAAATTACTTGAACATAAGCAGTGTAGAAAAAGCCAATTTGTAAGAAAAGCCATTTTCTCTTAAATCTGAATTTTGTGGACTGCAGAACATTAATAACTAGTAACCTATATCTCATTCGATAAGTTAATTCTGATTTGCTCTAAAAATTATTAATGCTGATTTATAGAACCTTCAAAATAGAATCACCTCGACCTCAAAAATGCTCTCAAATCCAGGCATTTGTCATCCACGTGGGCAACCCTTGAAATCTTTACTCACTTTCCACTGAGAAAGTGCCACCCTAGTACATTTTATATTTGTACAAATGTTAGAAATAAATTGATGTTTGACTAGGCATCGTCTTTTGAGAAATGACCTGGGCAGCCATCGAACTCAGTACATCCTCCTTTGCTTAAAAAAGTGGACAAGATAGTCATAAATATTGTGAAGCTAACTTTGGTTTACATTTTTAAAATCTTTTGAAGGCATTGTTATCTGAAGAGCGACATCTCTGCCTGCATTTGTTTCCAGGAGGCTGTCACACAGTGCACTGCTTGCCTTTCTATGGGTAGATGCAGTTCTGTCTCTTGTAGGGACTGCACGTTCACATCGCGGGACTGCGCCTTTCTGCCTCAGCTAGAGAGATCAAGGACAGCTTTGAACTGGACACATCATGTCACAGGCGAAAAATCAAGAACAACAACAAAAAAGACTTTTGTACTTTCAACTGGGAAAAAAATAGGCTTTTACAGTGAAATTAAATGTTTGGTTTAGCTTGGCCCCTAGTGGATGCTAATGTTCATTTTCATGTTGAATTGATGGTCTTTACTTAAACAAAGGGCGGAACCAAATGACTCTGGAGACTAAATTACCTCTTAGCTTTGGAAATGGAGTTTACCTCAAGCCAGAATTGAGATAAATGTGTAGTGAGTTGACAGAAAGCTTGGAAACATTTGCACATTTGGTACCAGGAGTATAGATAAGCAAAGGTACCAAATTCTCCCATTCCTAGTAAATTCAGAAAAATATTCATTATCTGATTAGCACGAGTTCAGTATAAAAGTTTGCCATTCTTTTGTTGCCCGAAATTAAGAAATAATTAACTTTTCTCTTATAAACAAGAGCCATATTAAAAAGAAAAAAAGACAAAAAAACCAGAGAAAACAAAAATTAGGTGTGTCCAATCTAGGAACACCCAAGGCAGGCTGAACATAAAGGATGTCATGTGGCCACATGTGCGACAGCTCTGTGCAAGCTCTGTGATGCCTGTCATCTTTTACCCCAATGAAAATGATGCCGTTTGCTTGCGATTATAGACTCCTATTGATTTCCAATTTTCACCAGGCATGTTCAAGTCTCTTGGGCTCTGGGCGCTTGTAGATTCTTATGAGTCTTGCAGTGAGGAAACAATGTAGTAATATAATTGGCACAGTGTAGCAATAAGAGACTCCTATTCTATTTTCAATTTAGTCCTTTCTTGCAATGTATTGTCATATATATTTAAAGTAATATCTATGACATTCTATTGGTTCTGATTCTCTGGAAAACCCTGTATACACACACACGTATTCAGCACTAATGGTTCCAAAGAATTATTAAAGAGCAGCCTAAATTTTAGTAGAAGCCCATGCTTCTCTATACTAACAACAACGACAACAAAAATGAAATAAAAAATAAAAAAGAATCAACATAGTGCTCTGAGTAGATTGTGTTGTGTCATCTTACTCTGTTAGCTTGCTTTGACTTCCACCTCTGGAGTAATAATGGGTCCATGATTACACGGCAGCTGCGGTCTCAAGAGCTACTTGTATGGGGGAATCTGCATTCATCAAGTGTTTATCTTATGTAGTAAAGTGCCACCCAAACAGCTCTGAGCTCTTACCAAAAAGTCATCCAGAAATCACACTCCACAAACTCTAGTGCGTAACATGCAATTACTTTCTTTTTATCGTGAAATATCTGAGCAACGCTTCCATTTGATCTGAAGAAAGAACTTTGTACCAATTCTAATTTTTCCTGCAGGATGTATGTTCGTGTTCTACATCTAAACAGTACAGATCATGAGGTTTGATGTGTGCTAAACTGTAGAGCCATAATAAAAGTCAAAATGATTTGTTAAAATTTGGAGGAAATGTAAATGGCTACATTTCTTGTGTCTGAAAAAAGTAGGTACTAGTAATTGCTTTAGGGAGCTGACCAGGATGAAAGACATTAAAAATTTTTAATTTCTTCTTTATGGGATTGTTACAAAGTTAGTGTTTTTGAGTGGTGCCTCCCCACATGCTCGTGCATTATGCTGAAGCTCCATTAGAAAGAGCGAACGCTTTCATCCAGCCGCTGCATTGCACATGCTCGGTTATGTGAAGAGCATGACAAATCTGTGTAGTTTCCGATCTCTCCGTCTATTTCCTTTTACACAACCTAGGAGGAAAAAAGTCTCTGATCAAAACAAATGTAGTAGTATTGTAATTTTCATGTAGTCTTGTGATTAAAGAAAGAAAAAAACATAAAAACCTCTGGGTTTTAGAGAGGTTTTAGAGAATGTAAGTAAAATGATTTATTTGCTTCTGCATATACCCCTTATTTTTACTTTCTGATCATTCTGTTGAGACTGGATTTCACTAGAATCCCCAAGGTAATGGGGCCTGGTGACTAATCCACTGAGCCATACAAACCCCATCTGCTTACTCACTTTGACATTTTAATAATATCTCATTTGGACCTTTGTTCAATTTTGCTTTGTGTGCTACATCTTTGTTTTAACATTACAGCTGAAATAATTTATTATAATGAATACTATCAAATCTCGCTAATTAAAACACACAGAGTTTTCTGTATTTCAGCTATGTATACTTTCCATGGAAAATGGACTCACTAAAATTTGTCAATGGGCCATCAGATTGCCCTCTTAATTACAGTTCATTGTGTATTTTATTTGGAATAAAAGAAAAAAGACTTCATTTTTAAAAAGCAATACCCTATTTTATTTCCATCTTATTTTGAAATTCCTATATGAAGTGTTTTTCTTGGTAAATACCATAATCGATTATCCTAATAACACAGTAGAGTAGGATAGCTTCAAACAACATTGCTGATGGCAGAAATAATGTGAAATGCTGACTACTTTGTTTTATAAATATGTGATTTCTTCAAATGAAGACTGATTATGACCTAGTATTTACATACATAAATCATACATACTGTGACAGACTTGCGACATGCTGTATGTGTTGCCCTCTGGGACTTGACTGTATTTAGCGTATGTCCTAGTCGAAACCTTATTAATTATTATTGAGTAATCCGTAAACTCCTTTTCAAGCATACCAAGATATTGAAGAATATTATAGAAAGAAGAATAAAGATTTAGACTTGCATTACAAGATCCCAAAAATACTTAGTCAAATCTTCACAGGACACTAAATACACAAAAATCCTAATGTAACCTAGATTTTGTAGAAGGCACAGATGGCAAAGCAAGTGATAAATCATTTGCAGGATGTTAAGTTGCAAACAGAAAGTTAAGCATGATCCAGACTGTAAAGCAATGTAGGAGTCCAAGTGTGAAAAGATTTAAATAATAGAACAGTAACATGCAACACATTTCTCTTTCCCAAAGAGTCTCAGTATCATAAGAATTTTTATTGGTGAATACTGCTCTAATAAAGTAATAATTATTGCTTAAAATTATAGAGTACTCTTCAGGCTATATACCCTTTTACACACATTATCTCATTTAATCTTCTTGACAACACTGTGAGGTCACTATCTCTATACTTCTATTTAACAGATATGAAAAAAGAGGCTCAGAGAGGTTAAGGGCTTTGTGTGACATCACACATCTAATAAGTAGTAGAGCAGAGTCTCAATTCAAGCCTGTGACTGAAGCCGGTTTTCATTACCATGGATGGCTGGAAACACCATGCCCTATGCCCCCACCTAGGAGATGATTCATTCATCTCAGCCATCTTTACAACGTAATTTAATGGCATGGCGTTAATGACCATCCAGTGATCTATATCAGTCACTTAGAGATTAAATATATGAATTTACAGTGCCAAGTTCATTAGTCCTGCCACATATTAATAATCTATACAGGAAAAATGAGGTAGAGAGTTGAGTATTAATCAGACATTATGATCACTGAAGAGATGGCTTACCTGTTTCATGGAGAGGTAATGCAGTATAAAGAACATAGGCTTTTCAGTTGCAAAAATCCAAGTTCAGATCATAAATCTTCCATATAGTACCTGAATTTGAGCAAATCAATTAATCTCTGAGAGCTTAGCCTCCTTATCTGTAAAACAGTTTTCTTAAAGAAAGGATTAATTATATGTAGGGTTGCTATCACATGGTAAGTGCTCAATAAGAGTTACCACTACTATGAGTATAATACAGACAGCGTATCTAAGCACCACATTTACTTCAACTAGAAACTTTCAGGGGACATAATTTTAAAAATTAGATCATAAATAAAGAATAAATCTTTGCTATCAATTTGCTAAATATTTAAAATACTTGAAGGACTGGATATTAATCATGCTATTTTCTAGGTTGTCTGGGTAAACATTTATGATTCGTATCTAAAATTGTATTTATAGGAGAAGGAAATTTACCAAGAATTTAAAGGTCTGGAATAAAATACGGTCAGTGACAGAGAATTATAACATTTCATAGCACTTGAGAACAGAAAGCTGTGATAGCATATACCTTTGTAAAAGTGGAGAAGCCAATTTATATTTGACATCATCAGTATATCAATGAAAATTAAAAATTGAAAAAAATCACCAAACATCAGTATGTACCCAATTATTTAAAAGGTGCCAACTCATAATACTGAGAAAATCCTAACATAAGAACATAGAACAAGAGAACTAAAATAAGCAAAGAACAAAAAACGGCTATTAGAAACACAACGGATACTTTTTTTTTGTATATTTAATTCTGAAATTTAAGAATAGCCAATTGATAGCAAATTGTTCTATGATGAAAGCTTCAGTTTTCTCATGAGAAGAATCCAGATGGCAACTGATGATAAATCATTCAATTTTACCACTATATTTTCACTAGATTTTTAAATGGTGTAACTTCTAAATGAATAACACTCTGGGTTGAATTGGGTTCACCAAATTGTGAGTCTGTAAGTAAAGAGAAATCAGTCTCCCTTGTTTGAATCTAATAGCTAATGACGGATTAGGCCAATAGGAAATCTTCCCTAGATTCTTACATTAATTTTTTCTCTTCTTATATAAGAGATGACAAATGGATAATCAAAATTACATGTAAAAATTCAAGAAATCAGGGGATATGAGATATTATTTGTATAAGTAAAGAAAAAAAAAAGTCTCTGAAGAAAACCCAAAGGGACAAGGTCAGAGAAACAAGAAGTCTTTCTAACCTCAGAGATAAGAGCAAAGACAGCGTCCTCAGAGATTATTGGAGAAGAACAAATGAAAAAGTTGAAAGAAGAGCCAGAAAATAACTCTGATATCATAATGGGAGAAACTATCTCGAGTTCCATCAGTTTATCTTTTCAATGTGGAAAATTCACCAGGCAAGTGGACTAGTAGAGATAAAAGAAATACTCTTATATTCCAAAGATGATTTAAGTTTAACAAAATTTTGAAAAAGTGTTGTGAATCCAACTGAAAGCTTTAATAAATGGACTAACAGAATGTTTCTCCTTTGCAAAGATATTTATAAACTAAAAAGAGATATGAAGAGTATTCAAGTCAACACAAATGTAGACTCTGTCAATAATTCCCAGATCCCCAAAGATTTTTGGTTTGGCATGTAGTAAGCTTGGAAGTCGTCAATATGTCCTAACAGCAAGTAAAAGCTGCACATACTAACAAATCAATAACTCTTCTTAAATCCATAAGAGAAGTGAGGTCACAAGGCAAACAGCTGCCACCCAAATTGGAGAGACCAACAGGCAAATACAGAGAATCACAACTTTCCGATGCAGAAATTCACAAGTATCAACCTACATGAGAACCAGACCAGGATAGGGAAAACTAAAACGTAATTGATGAATTGTTGGAAACTCAATGTGAACAATTCTGAGAGTTAAAAACTCTAGGGGGACCCAATCATAAGGGGATCTCCATACTTTTGTGAGTTTTACCTCCAGGAGCTTGACCTGGTTCTCACAATGAACACTGGAGAAAAATACCGTTGTATTTCTGGCAGGGTGATGGAAAAATGAGCCATCTTGAGCTATGTCAGAGCATTTTATTCTTCTCAACAAAGATTTTGCCCTTAGGAAAAATTATTTAATGAGAGCCTAAGCTGCTGGGATTTTATTACAGCCTAGCGGACCTGGGAGAAGGGAAGTACCCAACTCCAGCTCACTCCGGTCATCCTGTCCCACCTAAAAGATAAAGGGAACTGAGAAAAGCACATATGAAGTTTGTTACGAAGCATTTTTTAGAAAGAATAAATAGAATTTATAAAATCGAAAAATGTAATACTATAAATTAGTGCTTCTTGTACTTCAAGGTGCATGAAAACTAGCTGCATAACTTGTGAAAACAGATTCCTGGACCCTACTCTCACAGATTCTGACTTGGTTGGTCTGAGGCTGGGCTCAGGAATTTTCATTTCTAAAAAGCTCCCAGGTGATATCAGCATTACGGCTCTGAAGACTACACTTTGAATAACAGTGCACTAAATACAAATACCCAGTGGAGGGGTTTGAAAGCAATTTAAAGCAGCTAAAGAGAGAATTAATAAGCTAGATGATAGATCAAGAGAAATTATCCAGACTGTATCAAGGAACTATATACAAATGGAAAATATAAAAGAGAGATAAAGACTCATGGAGAATAGGATATGAGAAAAAAAATGTGATGGAGCCCATATATGAAGAGAATAATGATCGAAAATTTTTCAGAAGTGATGGAAGACACAATTTACAGATTCAAGAAGTCACACAAATCTCAAAATAACTTTTTAAAAAAAGAAACACGTTTTGTTCCTCAGTCAGCAAACTGACGGGTTGGTCATTTGTTTTTAAGAGATGGAACTGAAATAAAACAAAGTTCGGCATGTGGGTATGCTCCCCCACAGAAGCTGCAATTCCTTCAGTTGCCACTTTGCATCATTGAAGAGTTCAGGGATCCTGGAGGGCTGAGGTATTGCTTGTCCTCTGATCGATCGATCGATCGTGTGGCAGAAAACAGGGAGAGTGTGTGTAGCCTCTATTTGTTCTACAAAATCTGAGCTTGAAGACTGTGTCTTGCTTATCAGAGGTATTGTGAGAAGATATACAATTGTCTCTGGAATCACACTTCAACTTGGGCTTAGTTTATTCATATTTTCATTTACTTAAGGCTTCTATGTTATATATGATTATCAATTAACATTTGGTGTAGTTATAACTTAGGGGAGTTGCTTGGAAAGTTTCTTCTTCCATTAACATATTTCAGGTGTTAGAGTCCACCTTGACTGGACAGGGTGGATTGTTATTCAAAGGCACTGATGAAAGAACAATCTATCTAAAATCTGCTGTATGTTAAAGGGCTCTGTCTTCTAAAGAAAAGTGAATTCCTTTATTCCATAAGCATTTTAATAAATAACAAAATAGAAAGATTTTCTGTTAACCCTCACTGGGTGGCTAAATTACATTAACAGAAAATTCCATTCTCTGAGGCATTC
>NW_006442103.1:2356707-2457617 GCF_000325575.1 Pteropus alecto | reverse complement strand
ACTTTAATTTGCCTAAGTATTTATCCGTCTCTCATTAAAGGACTAGAAAATTGTGTTATAAATAAATGAAAGCAACTGAAAACTAGCAGAGAAAATTCTCTCCTCACCCCCCATTAATTTTTGTAAATTAATTTAACTAAATTCAGAATAAAATCTATTTGGTGATCTTATAGGATAATAAAAGTATTACTCAGCTAGAATAGTATATCTCATTGAAAAACATCATCCTTTCAATTCTTTGCTAAATATATATTTATTGATTATTAGAGACTTACTATTTGCTAGATACTTATAAATACTAGGGAAATAAAAATAATAAGAGATTTCTGCATCTAGCTATGCTATTATATCTGATACCAGACTACTTCTCATGCCATAATCAACTATAAAATACTCTTTAGAAGATGAAAGAATTGAGTCTCTTCAGAATATATGAGGCAACGATTTTCAGGCATTAGACGACAGCTGGCACAATGTTGCAATCCAGGGAACAAGGGAAACCAGAGATGAATCTCATGATTGCCCGGCTCTCTGCCTGGGGACAATTTCTCAATAATGGTACAGAGAACTGGCATCTGAGAAGAGCATGGTGGCCTCATTGAGCTAAGGAAACCAAGATCAAAATCTGAGTCAGCCGAAATGCCTATTATCTGCAGGGTAAAGCATCAGAGATAGGTAACTATGCAGAGTGGGGGCATCAGAAGTTTCTGTGTGGCAACCTCTTGAATATGTGCCTGAAGACTGGGCTATCTATATCCACACTCACTAGAGAGTAGAACAGGGACACTAGAATGAGCAATGATGGGAAGAGAGGTGCCAGTGAACATTGGAATTCTGGCCCTGCCATAGTGAAGAGATCATCTTAGTACCTTGATAACACCCTCACACTAAGTTGAGATATTAGAAAAACCATACCTTAGGAATATGAGCCACAACATAAAGTAAAGCTTACATTAGACCCCTCTTTAACAAAGCCTAAAATCCAATAAGACCTTCAGAGGAGAGAGTTTGGATGAAAGTGCTTGAGAAACACATTAGGCTTTTCACAGATCCTGATAACAAAGCATAAAACCTAGTTACTGCAGTATACAGTGACCACCATCCAGCTATTGAACTGTCTGCTAACATAAGAATAAATACTCTCAGAAGATGACAGAATGTATTAGCAACAATGTATTAGCAACAATGCCCAATATTCAATCAAAAAATTACTAGACATAATACAAAGAAACAGAAAATTATGATTCATAATCAAGAAGCAGAGCAGTGGATAGAAAGTAACCATGAGATGGGCCAGTTCTTGGATGTCCAAGATGAGGACTTAAAGGTAAATGATTCAAGTCCTGGCTCTCAAAGTCATTACAATTTGGTAAAGGAAGCAGATGTGAAAAAAAAAAAAAAGTCATGAAGTGTGAGATAATAGTACTTCAGTTTTGTAGTTGGTAGTGTATCTTTAGCATGAAAAAGTAATGACGGACTCTTTGGGGTGGATTCAGTAAGAGCTCACAGACAAAGCATCTGAGATGGGTTTTCAAGGTTAAATAGAAGCTTGCCAGGGCTGTGGAGGGAATGAGGGGAATAATGACTGAAAAACAAGGAATTGTGTAAAGGCATGATGGCTTGAAATAGTCGCCCTGCAAGCATAGTATTTTAATACCTACTTCTTTGGGTTGTTGTAAGGATTAAATAAAGTAATCCAGGAGTAATGATGAACTCATGATAAACACTCAATAATGTTAGTTATTATCTTGGGAAATTGCTCAGTAATTTGGAAGAA
This sequence comes from Pteropus alecto, assembly GCF_000325575.1. Lineage (NCBI taxonomy): Eukaryota > Metazoa > Chordata > Mammalia > Chiroptera > Pteropodidae > Pteropus > Pteropus alecto. Next base: position 2,455,840 of record NW_006442103.1, on the reverse strand, counting down.
GCTATCAGTATAGCTGCAGTACACATATAGGAAAAAGACTCAAAGCCTCGTATGGGGCTAAAGCTAAATGAAGTAGAAGATGTGAAAATTTCTAGCTTCGTTGATACTTAATCAGCTCAGGACAAATCAGCTTTATGGGTTTATTCTGGAGAGGCGAAGCAAGAACAAAAAATAAATGAAGTGCTTTGTATGATGCCGACAAGAATGACAATAGGCAGAGGGCAGTTATGCTTCCTCTAGGGCAATGTCAGTTCTTCTTTCTGTGAAAAGCTAATAGACAAAATCAGGTCATTATCCAAGCAGCTTAGAGTTCAAACAGGGGTATTTGCAGATAATGGCTGAAGATGAGAAATAAGGTCAACACAGAGGAAAATGGCCAATTAGCTCAATATAAACTAGATGAAATGTGCCCTGGAGGATATAAACTGGATGCTACATTAAGAAATATAAATATGATCAACAAAGTAATAACTGATAAAAACTGAAGTGTAAGTACCACCAAATTCTTCTAGTGGATAAAATCACAATGTATCTTCCTTTCTTCTAGAAAAAGTTCTTCAATAATTTTCTAAAAATGACACTTTGATGTTAATATTTTTATTTATTTTCTTTAATGCCTAGGCCATGGAACTTTACTAACAGTAACACAACATTCAATTACAAGTGCTTCTATTCCAAATATATACCCACTTCTCTCCATCCATCAAAGTTTGATTGAATGCCAGGGCACTGTATCATGTCCTGAAACATTTGAAATTTGTCAAACAGGAGAGAAAATGAATCTCTGAGATATGGGCTTTCTTTAAAAAATGACTTGTTCAAATTTAGAGACCATCTGGAGAAGGACTAGCCTCTTTATCTATATCCCCACTCACTCATTCATCAAATCTTTTCCCTGTGCTGCAATGGATTAAAAAATAAGTAAATAAACAGAGGAGCTTTAGCCTCTGTGCTTCAAGAATTTTTGGTCTTTAGTTAACATCCTACCAGTATAAGGTCTAAACAAACCAGTTTTGTTGATGGTTAATAGTTAGTGTACTCCAAAATATGTAAATGGCTCTAATAAAAATAGCTGGATCTATTATGTTAATCATAAAACAATAACTTCAAAAGCAAAACTATTTATTCATGTTGGACAATGTCCAGCTCATTGCTGATAATACATATATATACACACATACATAAAAAATGTGATATATGATATATATGTATGCAAATATGAGAAAAGTTCTGAGGTTACAGCCCAATCTAAATATGCTAGAAACAATTAAATAGCACAACCTTAGTTTTCAAATGCAAGGAGTTCTTTGATATGGCTGCACAGGAAGTTTCAGAATCAATGACTTTTTCACAGAGGAAAAATAATTTTAGTAAGAATTCAGCTTGGAAGTTTTTCTCTATCCATCAAAAAGCCAGGACTGGTTATAAAGCCCTTTTCATTGCCACAATACTTTGAGAGGGACAGTAAGAAATGCAACACAGAGGTAGAGAGAGATGTAGCTATAACGTGCTAGTGTAGAATTCAAAATCAGATTGGATTTAGTCAGAGCTCATACTTTTCCTTCTGTGCTTCCCTCTGGGGGAAAGACCATGGGCTTTGGGATCAGGAAGGTATAACGTTGCATCCTGGCCCTTGAGCAAAATTCCTAATTTTTCTGCCTTTGTTTCCATCATCTTTAAAATTCCGGTCCTTAGCAAAGTGCTTAGGTATGTTGTTGCACTTCTTAAATATCTGTTGAATGAATGAATAACTGGAACAAATAATAGCTAATAGTGGAGTTGTGAAAATTAAAAGAAATGCTATTTCTTTTATATTTGTATAATGTTTTGCATGTAGCAGGTTCAAAATAACTGTTCCTTTCTATTCTCTTTCATTAGGGAAACAAGCCATACTTTATACTTCTTTCGATTAAATCATAGTAGATAGCATAGTACTAGAACAATAAAATACATCCTTATTGGTTATTTAATAGTACTCATTTTATACAACGAGAGTTGGAACCTGGGTATTTGCTAAGTATGCCAAATATGTCATTATAATCTAGGCAAGCAGTGTTTCAGATACACTGCAAAATGCAGACCTACCTGAAAGCCACATCTGCTGATGTGTTTGATTTGGTCATGAACAGGGTTTTAAAATAATGGTACACCTTTGAATGTCTTTAGAAGGGCATATGTGCTCCAATTCTATCATAACCTCCATAATTTGCTACTGTCTTATAGGCTAAGTTCATGAACATTCATTTCTGTTACCTTTCTGGCTACTATAGGCATTTAGTGTGTATCTCTGTTTTAAGATTGAGGTAAAAGTATTGAGAATTGCGCTAGAAAAATAGGGGTATCTCCTTTGAATGAAGAACAGATGGAGAAAAGCTTTTTTGATGATAAAAACAAACAGAGAACTCAAGGGAATCATTGAATATCTACGTATATTCTTAACTCATACCACATATTAGTTAATCGAAAATTCATAAATTTTAAGGAAACTAAGAGAATTCTGATAGATGTAGTTTGGCAGATAGCATGTATGACAGTATTTTTAGAAAAGGTAGACGTTGACTCAAGATTACTTGTAAAAATGAAATCTTTGTGAAGATCATCAGGTAATAACCTCAGAAAATTGATATGACTAATAAAAATAAGGTTCTAATATGAACAAAAGATGAATAATAATAATAACAAAAATTTTTTATTATGGAGGTACATCAGAAAGTGACCTATCCCAGGTTCAACAGAAATATTAATAACAATCAAATCATTATATCTGCTCAGCCAGAAATACGCATAACTATAAAGAAAATGGAAACAATACAGTTAATATCAAAAGAAATTTCTATTATATATTCTGTCAACTGAGTGTAGTTTGCTGTCTTCAGCCTTAAATTTACTACTTACCTTGGAATAAGACATTTGTATTTTACAAATAGAGAGTAGTTTTATTTACTCTCATTTAAGATCTGAATTTAATTTTAGAATAAAATTCTGTGATTTAGTGTGGAAAGTGGATTTCGTATTTAAGGCTAAATTAATCATCATAAACTATTTCTTTTTCAGAATTGAGAATGAGGCCAAGAACCTTTATTCTGTTCATGGATATATCCAAATCCCTAAAGTACTTCTTGGAACATGCTAGGCATGTTTATTGAATAAGTGAAACTGTGTCATTCCCATGACATTATAGGAAATCATAACAAAATGAAGGAACAGCCCATACATTGAAATATTACTTTTAATTCTATAATTGTTGTAGTCTGAAAGTTTTTGTCCCCCAAAATTCATGTGTTGAAATCCTAATCCCCAATGCAATGGTATTAGGAGGTGGGGATTGGGGAGGTGATTAAGTCGTGAGGGTGGAGCCTTCATGAATGGAATTAGTGCCCTTATAAAAGACACCCCACAGAGCTCCCTAGTCCCCTTCCACTCTCTCCACCATGTAAGGACACAGCGAGAAGGTGGCTCTCACCAGACACTGGATCAGCTGGCACCTTAATCTTGGACTTCTAGCCTCCAGAGCTGTGAGAAATAAACTTCTGTTGTTCATAATCCCCAAGTCTGCGGTATTTTGTTACAGCAGCCCAAACAGATTAAGACATTATGTCTTATATGTACTTTCGTCTGTCTGAATTTGGTAATAGTCTATGGTAAGATTTATTTATTTGTTAGTTTAATAATTTTATTTGGAAAATAAAATTTGGCCATTATGTATCATTTGGGAGAGAAATTTCACTGGTTTATTAATTCACAAAGTCTGACCACCCCTGCTATCGAGCAGAGTGCAATGTGCTCTCCTCCGCTGTCAGACAACATTGCTTTTAACTCGTTAGTTCTTTGCACAATACTTGCTATCAGCTTTTAAATTTTTTCCTCACCTATTACTTCATGTGGTCTTAGAGTCTATTCTGTGTATTTGAAGTGTCCTTGTGGATAAAAACATCTTTTATTCCTACTGAAGAATTTATGTTTTTTTCTATTAGCTTATATACCAGGTGAAAAAGAACAACTTAGCATGTTTGAGTTCCTGAGTTCGTAACAGTTTTTGCACGTTGTAGGTGCAGAATGAGAATTTGTTCATTGAATGAATTAATGAATCAATGGGACGGACTGAACAAAGTCGAGGAATAAAGAGAAGACAAAGACTGACCTGTTTGGTGCTCTTCCAACAATTCGAAAATTTTGTTTTAATGCCCCAAGCAAACCGATTCAGTTAGAAGTGGCATTATTTTCATATTATATTGTGGAAACTGAGACACCTAAATGAAACCCAAGAATATGAATGACTAAGTAATGAATCTACTTCCCAATAATAAACTCTAAAGTGAACATTTAATTTTTTTGCTGCCTGTCTAGTCCAAACTCGGGCCTTGATATTAATCCAACACTCATGGCCTGAAGTAACACAGAAGAGGCTGAGGAAAGGATGTGGGGAAAAGTACATCCATGGCTGGTTTGGTTAAAAAACAAAACAAAACAAAACACCAGTGACTTTAGAGGCAGAAGTTTGAAAAAAAAAAACACAAAGCAAACACAAAGAAAGGTCCTTGGTTCCGGGAGGAAGGGAGCTCTGAGGAGAAGAGTACTGTTGTCCACCTATAAGAAGGTCGAAAATGGCCTTATTTGTCTGACTACGGCGGAATTTCCAAAGAGCGTACATTTTCTGTATTTACTTCTCTTAGATAAAAGTTACTTTGAGAAAATAAAACAAGCTAACACACAAACTTTGAGGAAAAGTCTTATGATATCTTGAATATTATTTGGAAAATAATTATAGAATATCTCAAATATCAGAAAAATATAGAGAATATTTGAATAATACCATGTGTGTACCACTACTCAGACTAAACATATGTAAGCATTTTGTCACATTTGCTTCACTTATTCTTTTAAATTAAAAAAAGAAATCCAGTTTTAGTTGAAGTCATTTCAGCCCCAACCTGATCACGTTTCCTCTTTTTTTTCCTGGCAAATTAGATGTTTCCTCTTTCTCTACTTACAGTGCATACATTAATAATGTAGAGTATTGTTGTGTGTGCTAAAAATCTTTCTTCCACAATGACCTTTTTCTTTAACGTAATATTTTTGAGATTTAAAAAAATATATATTGACGTGATTCTAGATCATTTTAATGAATTGCTCTGAAGTTTTCCATCATATGCTGCTACAAATATTTCAGCATATCTCTTTGTGCATATGTGTAAGAGTACCTTAGAAGTAGAATCGCTTGGCCTGAAGGTAGGTGCAGCTTCCACTTTGCTCGATATATGTATATTGTTGTCCAATGTGGTTTTATTCTAAAAAAAAAAATAAAAAAGAGTACCTGCCACTCCATATTCTCTCCAACATTCAATGCTATCAGAATTTTAAAATTTTGATGGCATTTCCCATATGAAATGGTATCTTGTGGTAGGTAATTCATATTACTGAACACTGATAAATTGTTTCACTGTAAGTTTGTTAGCCATTTGGGTTTTCTTTTATGTAAATTTGCCTTTTTATATCTTGTACTATCTTTTTCCCCCTATTGTTTGTCTTTTTCTTATTGATTTGGAACAGTCCTTTTTATATTTTGTATCCTATTCTAGAAAATACCTTTACATGTTAATATTTGAAAGAAAAAACTTTATAAAAAATTAGTATACCAAAAAATTGACATTCATATTGTTTAGAGTTTTATTTTTTTACTCCCATATAACAGTGAAACTACATGAGATCACCACTTTGATGAAATAAAAAAAATACTAAAAGAAGTATTTGTTTGGATATAGAGAATAGACTGTAAACTTTCAGATAATATTAATCTGTTGCAATTGTAAGTTTAAATTTTGTACATTTTTTGATATGGGTCACCTTTGCCTAACAAAAAAAAAAGCTTTGATTAATGAAAAATACCAGAGAGAAGAACATCAACACCAAATCACCCACTGTGGCTGTGTAGGTGTTTCACTATGGAAGCTTAAATGCTTGTGATGGCTACTTTTATAGGGCAACTTGACTGGGCCATGGTGCCCAAATATTTAGTCAAATGCCATTCTAGATATGTTCTATGAAGGTAGTTTTTGGATAAGATGAACATTTATTGGTTTGAGTAAAGCAGATTACACTCCATAAGGTGGGTGGGCCTCATCCAATCAGTTGAAGACCTTAATAGAACAAAGACTGACCTCCCCTGACCAAGAAGGTGTTCTGCCAGCAGGTGGCCTTAGGACTTGAACTGTAGCATCTGCTCTTCTCGTGGTCATCAGCCTGCCTACCTTCGTTGGACTTGCCAGCTTCCATAACCACAGGTGCCAATTCCTTAAAATTAATCTTTCTATATACACACAACCCTATATTTCCTGTTCCTCTGGAGAACCCTGCTAAATACAGTGCCTCTTAATATGTGGTCACTTAGTAAACTCCTTTCCCATTATCAGAGCACATCATGTATTTTTTGTCACAATTGACATATTAGACCAAGACTATACTCATGTCTTCCACTTCTATTTGGAAATAAAGATTTTTCATGATGAAATGCCTCTAATTGTTACTGATTTGCAGTTGTTAGAGTCATAAAGATAGAAAGCATCCCAAGAATTTATTAGAATGCTAGAGGCTTTACCCCTGTATCCAGGCTGCAATATGAGCTAAACATGCTTGAACTTGAGGTCAGATTGACAGGCAGGTATCAGTTTTCAATACTGTTTTCTGATTGGTAGTGATGGCCATGAGGAAGGCTGAAATGAGAAAAATTCTGGAGCAATTTCTGTACTTAGTGAGGAAAGGCTGTGATCTAGCAGTAATATTGATTTTAGGAGGTGGAGAAGTACTTATGCTCTGCATTTGCCATCTCTGGTTAAGTCTGAGGCTTGTGATGTAAAAGAAATTCATCTGCTCACATGTAAGATAGCCTATCTGTCCAGGTTAGAAGTACCAAAGCTTTAGTTAATATTAATCAGTCTGTCTTTGTCTGAGTGTCCCACGAGAACGTAAAATAACAATAAGATTGTGGTCAAATATTTTACCATTGAACCACAACTAATAGCAGAGATAATCACTCAATTTATTCTATTTTATTATGTCCCATTTATTGAATAATTGCATTATTATTACTATACCCCAGCAATATAATTGCTTTACAATAAAAGTACCGGGATTCTTTTGAATTTCTGTAATATTTACAATCTAATCTCTGATACTTATTGCTTTATTGCTTTGTTGGGTATTTAAGGTGTTTGTGAGTTTATGGTTTCATGAAAATTATAGCTACTTGAGGGCATGTAGGGCCAAGACTGAGCCTTTTACTTTTTTTTCATCTTCTATAAGAACTCAATAAATAGTGGCTGGATTGAATTGCTTCTAAGGGACCACGGAGCCTTAGGTCCTGAAGACTGTACGTAGCTGCAGGAAAAAAAAAAGGCCAGAGTGTTCTTGGCATCACCAAGAAGTGTATTAGAACGAAAATAGAAAGTATAATATTACCGTGAGGAAGAACATGTTCTGGTCACTACACTTCCAGAAAGCTCTAATTGACCTGGAAAAGGGCTGGAGATGGGCAGGTTTTGGTTGATCAAGGTCCTATAAGTGCTTCTGATGAGAATAAACAAATTGGCTAGACTTATGGATTGTTTAGAAGCCTTTGTTACCAAAGAAACATCTATGTCAGGGCGTAAAGAAGGGAGATTTTGACAAATGGAATATGAAGATTCCAAGGGAGTAGCTTCTATCGGACTGGATTCCTGAGAGACCCTTGGGTCTGGCCGGCATATACAGCTTTATCCACAGATATAAACATCAGTGATCTTGAATCAATGAGGAGATCACTTCTGCCTTTCGAGACTCAGGGCTGCAGTAACAGACTCTGTTTTCTTAAGATAGGAAAGTACTCGGCTGCCATCAAATAATCAAGTCACTTTGCTTCATATCTTCATTAGAACGACCAGTTACCATTAGAATTTTCTGCCCAGCTTCCTTTAATCTACACAATTTGCTAAACCTGGCTTAATTCTGAAATATAACTATATTTAGACTCGGTGTCTCTTCATCTGTTATTCCTATTGTAAGCGCTACCTGAGTCGATCATCCCCGTGTCAATGTCACTGTCATTTTGGATCCCAAGAAGTCAACCATGTCCTTCCTATGACATTGCCTTGGACTTAATATGCTTTGGTTCATCGATTTGTCTTTGTTTATTCAGTTCTGCCTTTACACTCAAGACAGAGAAATTAGTACAGAGAAAGGGAAAGTAGGTTATAAATGACTCTATAAAATTGTGATTCATTCATCAAATTTCTAAAATTTAAGAACTCAAGGAGTAAAAATTATGCCCCTTTCATAACAGGTAGCAGGCCTAAGGAATGATTATCTTAAAGCTGTACAGACAGAAATTAAGAGAGACCCGAAAGCTTGAATCAGTTAAAGGACTGACCCATTATTTCATTAAAGGAAATTTTATACTCAGTGTTTATAACATTTAAAGATGATATTGGAGGACAACCAGGTTTGTTCACTAAATGAAACTGTTGATTTTAGATGAATAAACAATTGTTTTAATGAAGCATTTTTGTTGTTTTTATGTCCATGACAGTGTTGAAATAATATGGTTTTTAGGTCTTTTTCATATTCTTATCAGTGCATTCCCCGCCTCCAAAGAGAGAGATTAGCTCTACATTTTCATGGCTTCACCATAATAAAAATAATAATGCATCTTTATTGACTATGTATTGTGAGCTAAGTATTTAATGTAGATTTTCTCTTTTAATCCTCAGAACAATCTTATGTGGTTAATGCTATTACTACATGTATTTTGTAGATGAGGAAACTGAGGCATGCGGAGGATAAGTCACTTGTCAAAGTTCCATGGTAGAAAATGCCACTCTAGGGTGTGAACTCTGTTCATCTGATGACACAGGCTGAACATTTAGCCACCTCGTGATAGTGTTGCTAAGGGCTGTAGGCCACCCTTCCTGACCGTGTGCCTGCTTTGGAGGGTCCACTCCAGGGCACTGGCATCCATCTACTCTTCAGGCCTTATTTCAGGCCTAGCCGTGATGTCAATATCTAAACCCATCCCCTGATGAGATTATTTCTACTGGAACCAGAAGCCCAGAAAATAAAGTTAATAAATCTTCTACTCATGCCCAGGAACTTAGTATACTGAATGTGAAAGAGGCCAAAGCAGATTTAAAGTGATTGAAATGACAAAAGGTGAAATGTGAGTGAAGTGAATGAATTACCAAAGCATGTATGAATAGTATTACACAAGTGGAGCAAATTCAATATCAATTCAATTTCTGGCCACGTGCGATGGGAAAACAAGGGCAAGGGAGCAGAAGAGTCAAGGGTAATGAACAGCTTTATTACTTTTTCCCATTGTGCTACTACATACGGGTTTCTGCTGCTATTTATTAACATGCGGAGGTGAACTCACCTATAAAATGCCGATCATAGCATTATGGAAGGCTAAGTGCCACCCCGAAATGGAGAATTCAGTGAGAAGTCAGATTATAAGAAATCTCAGCTTCTTTGCAGTATTGTAACATACTGAGGTTATTTTAAAAATTAGAAATAAAGCCTTTTAAACAACCAGGCTGGGACTTGTAGGGTCAGTCAATTGCTCTTTTTTTGTAGGGGAGTCTACAAGGTAAAGTGGTACACAGATTCATATGAAGCCATCTCTTATGTTATAGTTAAAGTGTATGATATTCAACTTTGAGCAATGTGCAGAGACTTGGCTACCTAAACAAACAGTACACTATTCTTCTAAAAGAGAATGGTATTTAAACTTACACCAGCCTGGGTTTGCGTCTTGGCACCCCATTTTCAAAGTGTGTCCATAGGCCGCCGGTATAGCTTCCTGAGCACAAGCTTCTTTACTATAAGGTGGGGATAATCACTACCTTGAAGGATTATAAATAACACAGTGTCTGGAAAGGGATTGGTAGAGTGCCCTGTACACAGTAGGCCCTCCATAAATGATAGTAAATATAATTATGTAAAGTGCACAGTTCCGTGCCAAGCACATAGAGGAGCTTAGTACATATTGGTTGAATGAGTTTAATAGTGCTAATCATGGCGAGTGCATCTGTGCTGTTGGTGCTGAGGGATTGGGGGTAAGGCATGACCCAGCTGTTCAGAAAATTCTTGATGAAAAGGCCAATTTTCATTGGTTCTTAAATCATAATGTGTAGGTAGCTATTTATTTGAAGTATTTATAGAACCAGACTTGGTTGTAGAAGCCCTATCAATCTTTCCAGCTAGGGGCTGGATCAGGATAACCGTTAAATGGGTGATGGAGACAGTTTGTAAGAAATAGTGACACTTACACATTCTATTTATTAGACACGAAAGACTATTCTTCCCTTACATGCATACACACACACACACCCATAGCCACATAGTCTCTCTCTTGCGCATTTCTTCTAAAACATGTACTTTTCTTTCTTTTGTTTATTTTCTTACTTTTGATAGAGACGGAGGTACAGAGAAATGGTTCTCTACTGTTAGAAAGCCATCAGTGCCAGGGTTATGCTCGACGGCCTTCCTTGCATAGGGAAAGCTGAGTTCTGTTGTGCACTGGGGGACACGTGTTTCCTGGGGAGCCTCTGCTCACTTCTGGCTGATTGTTACCATGAGAAGCTTTGAGCCCATACTGCGAGAGCTTCTGATTTCTGAAGAAAACCAGGAATCAGGGATTTTGTGTGAGATTTATCAAATTTCAAGATTGATACATATATTTTTAAGTTACTGCATGGATGAAATAACATCTCTTTGCCAGTTGAATGGGGCCTAATGGTTTGTGTGATCTCTCTTCCATGTCTGGCTTCTCTGAGGTGCTCCACTGCTTTCATCAGCCAAGGCCGAGATGCTCCAATAACTAGGTAGGAATCTGAGGGACTTCATCATCTGAACCTGCATTCTGAGCTCAGGAGGCAGTGGGGGCAGACCAGACATCAGGGCTGATAACTAGAAACCAGGCATAGCCCTGGGGGTGAGGCAGTGGGTCAGTGCAAACTTAGCAGTATGTGGAGAAAATGTCCCAGAAAGTCACTCACGGCCTGTCAGGAGGTGAGCAGACATAACAGATGGGAGAGGTGGGAGTGTGGGAGCAGACACTGAGCAGAGAAACTTGTAGTGGGGAGGAGGCAGTAGATGTCTGTTTCTCAGGCCTGTTCACACATGCTTAGCAGCAGGATTCCTGAGAAGAAGAAGGGATTGAGAAGAGCAAGACAGATATGAACTAGAACTGCAAGGTAGGGACTTGTTTCAGATGTGGAAGAGACGTGGTTCTTGAATAAATGGCATGATGGAGAATCACTTGGGTTATTGGATGAGGGCTCTCCTCCCACTCAATGGTAAGGGCAGGTTTAGCTGCAAAGCCTAGGATGAGGATGAGCCTGCAAGTCAGGAAAGGAACTGGAACAAGAAATCTGACTGCAATGCAGCTGTGAGCAAGGGATCAGGAAGGTCAAATGTTAAGAGCACAGGATCGCTCAAGAGGTCTGTCTTTTTAGAAAGAGAGGGAGAACATATTTGTTTAGAGAACGTGTCCACCATCCACTTGCAATGATGGTGAGAGCCCATAGTGGAGGGCCTGAAGGAATTATCCAGGACTATTCCTAAAGAAAAGTCCGCTCTGCAAATGCCTCAAGAGACCTTGGGCCTCTGAAAGCAACCAATGTTCTGACCACCCTGTGGTTGACTCTCATCTACATAAACCAGGTAGCACTGCAAGTTACCTGAGTGTCTGGTCAACTGGTGGGATGGATCTGCCAGATACTTTTTTGTAAATGAGACTGATGAGCTTCTTGGAAAAGAACTCATTTCAAATGAAGAGGAGCCAGACAAGAGTAAGTTGACTCAATAAGAGGATGTGAATGTCTTCAGGGAAGGGGAGACACAGTACAGTCACTGTCACAGGGAATTTATCTCATGGATCAGGTCTGGCCCAGGTCCCACTGGAATCCTGTATGAGTCCCATGGATAGCAGAAGTTTTTTCTTTCAAGTGCTTAAAAATTGTTTCACCAAATATTCTGGCCCCAAATAACACCAAGTGTGCTCCCAGTGGAGGAGGACCCTAACAAGGAGATGTCCTACCTTGTAATGGACACTAGTGAAGCTTTCACACACTGAAACCCTAACCCGTTGGCAGCAGTGTGTGGTGGCAGACCTGGTGTCTTGGGTGAAAGCAAGCAGAGCAGCAGAAGGAAGGCACTGTTGACAGTACAGTTGAGTGGAGCTTTCCTGAGCGCTTGGATGAGGCATAATCTGCACACACCCAGAAATATTCAGGAGAAAGAGAGGACTTGGAGGAGAGTCTGAGGTCCTGCTTGAGTAATGAAATGGAAGGAACATAACCTATTTCTATGAACACAACCCCTGTGTGCTTATAATCTGCTAAGGCTCAGTATAAACTTATGTTTCATTTTTGAGTCATTACATGAAATGCCTGAGCTTCTCCACTATCAGTTAAGTGGTTGGTGGATCCTTGTTACCTGTTAAAGGACCTCAGCTGTTCTGACAGCATTAGGCATCATCTCGAAATGTGGTGTCTTTAGGTGCTTTGACCATAAAGTACCATTTGCAAGGAGCCACTCTGCCTGGTGGCATTCTCTTTTACTTAGGAAATGAATAAATTAATCTGTTTTATTTTAAGACAGACAGATGCATATATGTGCATGCACATTGAGTGTACACACACATGGATAAAAAAACCCCAGAAATATGTAGGAGAAGAATTAAGTATGTAGAATTGCCGGTAATGAAATTCATTGTTTGCGTCACTAGGTCTCATTTATCTCATTGATAGTCTTTTAATAAAAGAGACTTTGCAAGACCACAGATGTAAAGAAAAAGGTGTAGAAAGTGAAACAATTGTTTCCTGTTCCACTTTTAACACTACGCCTGAAATAAAGTGGCTTGTTAAAGTGCTCATGTCAGAAAAATGTGCCGGTTTTAAGAGAGAAGCACTGCGTATGAAGCATATTAATTTTTTTCTTTCTTTCTTTCTCTCTCTCTCTCTCCTTTTTTTTTTTTTGCTAGAAACCTTTTCTGGAATAGAGTTTAGATCAAGAAAACAACCAAAAAAGGAAGAGTAATGTATTGTTAGGTAATGATATTATAAAATGCTACCCTGTACGTACGGTTTCTTTGGCAGGCACTCGCAGTCCTGTGTTTTTCATTGCAAGTGGCTTACATTAGGGCTGACATCTTCCAGATGTTAGTAGCTTTGATTTTTTCCCCCGTGTTGCAAACGAGTTGGCATGGAAACAACTCTTTGCTGGCAACATGACATATGATTCAAGGCAAAATGCATTTTAACACAGATGAATAGTTCAGGAATCTGCCTTTAACGAAAGTCATTTTGAGAGCTGTTTTGAATTTGTTGGTGTTTTGTGACAACTTCTTCAACTTAGAGGGGAGAAATCAAAGCATTCGTGTTATGCAATGTAGCCATTGCTAAAATGAGATTTGGTGCTTGCTTTGAACTAAAACCTTCACGTTTAGAAATGGACTTTAGATATAAGAAAGCTAAACAAAAAACCTTGCTCGTTGGAAATTATCTATTTGTTTTAAAGAATGAACCCTCTAAATATGGGCTGCTGGTCTGCTCTTCCAGACTAGGAGCTATTGCTGTAATTGTTCCAGATGGTTTGGATTTTTTTCCCTTAACAGGACTGTGGAGAGATGGAGGAAAAGACAAACTGTCTTCACTTTGCCTTTCTAGCTAGCATTGTTCACCCATTCCACATCCTCTCTACCAGAAATGCTAGAAGCACAGGATGTTCTTCTAGAGACCCTGAGGTAGCTCCATTTGCTTGCTTCAGATATTGGGGTGAAACCCTTAGATACCCTCTTTCTCTGTCTTCGTGGTGAGAGGCCACATGTTCCAGACAGTACAGTTACAAACTGTGGCTTCTTCACCAGCCTGGGTCCTAGGATCTCTGTCGAACAGTCTTCAAAGACTATCCACGAGAGACACGTAACTGAGTGTGAGAAAGAAACTTTTTGGTGTTTATTAAAACACCGAGATTTTGAGATTGTTCATTAACCTTGCCGTCACTCAGAGAATATTTGCATTATAATAGACCTTAGAGACACACTATGATGGATTCCCCAGGGATAGGAGCCATGTTGAATGCATGTTCGCATCCCCCAGCTCTTGGTCAGGGCTTGGTGCATAGTTGACTGAAGGAATGACTAAAATATAAATACAATGGTTATGCTTATTTTTTCCTGTTGCAATACTACTTAAGTCACTTTGCTGAGTGTTTTCTTAAAGCAAAGTATTGCTTTCTAGGCTAATGAGATGCCTAAGATGTTGCTTCTTCTCCCCTAAACTTGCCATTTAATTTCATTTATAAATACATTTTAAATGAAGACTTCACCTAGGAAACCTGTTTCTTTAATAACACAGTAAATTTCTATACCATACACCTGGCCTCATTTGCAAAGTCAGTTTGCATTAAATAATTATAAGATAGTTGGTCACGGGGATGGGGAGCACAGCAGAGGGAATGCAGTCAGCATCAATATGATGGCTAGGTGGAAGGCCAGGGGAGGGAGGGAGCAGTTGGGGGGATCATTTTATGAACTATATACATATCTAACTAAGGTACTGTATACTTGAAACTAATTTAAATAAATTAAAAAGTAATTATAATAATGTAACTATTACTATGTAATATATTAGCATTGAATACTCTTTAAAATACGACCATAGTATCAATAACTCATATTATGTATGAACATGGAGTTTACATATTGTATATAATCTCGGCCCTTTAACATGTTTTGTGGCACTTCTTCGTCATATCACCCTGGACAAGACATTTATCGTCTCTGAAACCCAGGTTTATCATTTGGAGTTAATAGTGAAAATTGTTTGGAGGATTAAAATGAGTTTATAGATTGTAATTTATAAAAGCATTTCATTTATAGTAAATGTTCAATAAATTTTGGCTATTACTATTATTTCACAAATGAAGAAATAAGGATCAGAAGAGTTAACAGGCTTCCCAAAGATCACACAGGCAGAGACAGCGTCAGTTCAGACTGATGCCAAAATCTCTTCTTGCCCTTGTCAGTACTGTGCCTCCCACTCTGTGTAGAGGCAAACTGGCTCAAACGGGGTTTATCCCAAATGTAGCCTGCTTGGACGCAAGCTGACAGTGGCACTTTACTTTTGCTACTTCTATTTACTCATATGCAAAAATAAAATGACCCAAATGTTCCTTAGACTACTATCAGCATTTAAACAAGTTCTGTAGTCAGGGATCAGTAAGCAGAGAGGTGGTATATGTGGTGGAAAAACTTTATACCTGACGCCCAACCTGTTTCCTCATCTGTAAAATGGTAATAATGCTTACCTAGTGGTTTGTTGTGAGAATTAGGACAATGCAAGGAAAGCACTAGCACAGTGCTGGGCACACAGTAGTTGCTCTGTAAGCATCAGCCACCGTTATCATTACTGTCATCAGTGACAATAAGCCTACGCCAGTTCTTTCAAGTTCACTCACAGGGAAAAGAGGAGGTCTCCACGCGCCTGAGGGCCACAGCTCAGTGAGACACTGCGTAGGCCATTTATTTAGGAAAGTTCTTTATTCCGTTCCATAACTGGATGATGGCCTTAGGGCAACTAAAGTGCTACTTCTCAGTGTTAATTTCGGAGCAAGGTGGCAAACCCAATGGAGCAGGGGGCTCAGGCCACCAGCTGTGCGGAGTGGTCCCCTCTGCCATCCGACTGGGAGCTCAGCACCAAGAATTCACATAAACAAGACCACATGAGGGGCCTAGTCTTTCTGCTCTGTGCTTGAGAAATGTGTTTTCCTGACACAGAAGGGGAAATGGTGGTGAGTGATTGGAGTTCACCTTGTAAAGCAAAACAGAAAATGATTTCTTATTAGAAGTAGTTGTCGCATTAATAATAACAATAGCCATGAAGTAACAAAACAGTCTCTGTCTCCCAAATATAGGAGAGGAATAATTGGCCCGGAAAGACATTATCAATGGGAATGTTCCATATTCGTGTGATTTACCATCTCTGAGCTGTTCAAACAGCTTCGCACGATAAACTTAAATACCTGAAATGTCCTGCTTGTGCACTGAAGCATCTTTTCTACACTTGTTTCCATAGTTTGGAATGCTCTTGTTTGAGAAATAAGAAATAGGAATAGACTCAATATATTTTACTGATATTTGAAGGTAATTTCTCCCTTAATGAATGCATCTGTTTGGATGATAAATTGTCCATTAGACAATGCTCAAGTGTTTTTATGTGCTCTGTTTTGATTATGAGGCTTTTAATGGAGTGTTGCCTCCACTCTTTGAATTTTCTCTGCAATTCAGTCATCCACCAAAGAGAATAGACTAGGGGAAATGCCAGATAGACTTTGCTTCCTTGAGTATTTCAATTTATTAAATAAATGACCTAATAGAGTGCATCAAGACATATTTCTCTGCTTTGTGCTGACCTTCTTGAGAGTTAATTCATTTCGTAATGCTAATTTAATGTTAGCATCTGTGTCCTGTGCACATATAGAGATAACGGCTCCACCCCACAGCATACAGCATCTAAGACTTGACTATTTTTTGTGCCCAAAACAATCACAGGAATCTCTGAATTTGCTCCACTTTTCAAAAGGATGGTGTGCTGTTTGCTTCCCTTCAGGCTCATGAGGGAGTATGTTCAACGTAGTGTGAGCAGAAGATACATACAATGTGGGGAATTAGTTACACAGTTGCTGTTTCCATCATATCGTTAATGGGAATTACACATCTCAGTTTCTCTGTAGCAACAGTTCGCAGTGGGCACTGGGAGGATGTAAAAACGCATGAGAGAATTCAAATAATGAATAATAGAGTATTTTAGTTTGGTGCAATCTTAAACTACTTTAGGAAATGAACATATTTTTATCTTACATAAACACTCTATATATTTAGGCTTCCCGTCGAAATTGGTATGTGTTTTACTTCAATGTGGGCTTGGCTTCCAGGGCTAAGAAGCAGTATTTGACAGTGAAGCCCAGTCCGTTGGATCTTCTTGGAGAAAACTAAAAACTATATTAAGTGGTTTTGACAAGTAGCTTTGCATTTTTTGAATGTTTATTCCACAATATCACTTAGCACTCTGACCTAGTAGAGAAATAATCTTCATGACACTAACTTGCTTAAATAAAGGTCAAAAAATCAAAACCAAAACCCAACCAAAAAACAAAAAGACCACAACTCACAAGGGACTCACACTACAAAGCACTGAAATTTAATATTATTCTCAAATAGAAATAGATAAAAAATCATGTGTATATATTGCAGTTTTTCATTTTTAAGCCTTTGATTTATACATTATATAAAGCTACAGGATCTTCTCTCTCCTTGCCCCTCAAAAAACCATTTCCTACTAAACTCTAAAATTAAAAAAAACGCACACACATTAAATGGAGTTTCTCATTTAAATAGGAGTAGCAAGACTAGAGAATCCCTCAGATACCTCCTAAGCCTACCAGCTACCCTAACAGGTTCCCTGGGGAGCACATTTGCAGAATCCTAGGGCTCCCAGGAACAGAGTTTAAAAACCACAGTTTAAAACAGTCAAATATTGGAAAAACACTTTAACAATTCTTCCTCAATAAAAGAGAGTAAAGTTGAGCTTTTGGATATACCAATATTAACAATGTATAATGAAGTCAGTCTTTCCTTTACAATCAAGCACACTCATTTCCCAATCACGTTGCTGCTGGGGACATACAGTACAGTGTAACAGTAAAGAGTGCTCCTCCCTCGACAAATTGGATATGAAAAGTCCTGAGTGATGAGGACTAAGGACAATTGCTCTGGGTCATTCCTGACACTGCCCACAGGCACCGGTTGGGATGGTGTGGCCCTAATGGCAACTCGCTCAACTCAGTACTGAAAGAGCAGGGGCTTGACCTTCTTTGCAGCCTCGTACCAAGTGCAATACCTTGGTGAATGACCGAAGGAATTTTCTGAGGTTTACATGTTTTCCCAGTTGTGCTCCGTTGGTCTTTCCCCTGCACTATGAATATTCCTCTTTTTCTATTTTCTTTTCAGTGACCCTCATTGGCCTGTGAAATGTAGAGCTTTTTTGTTTCCATTTAATGTTGAAATGTGTTGAAATTCCAGGAATGAAATTTACTAGCATCAGTTGGAAATAAGTTTCCCTCATTTTTATTTTTATGGTTTATAAAAAATAATTTATTCAATCAGGGTGAACTGCTCATGTATTAGAGTTGAAGCAGGCATTTTCAGAATGGCTCCTGAAAAGAAGTCCAAAATAAAAAATCTGAAAAATAAGTAGTGTTTATTCCTGTGTGTAAGGCATACTGCTTTTGGTGGCAGGATGAGGTCTTTGTCAATACTCTTGTCCTCTGGAAGTTAGTGATCTCTTTAGGCAGATAAAACAGATGCATGAATTATGACTAACAGTACAGGTAACACTAAGATAGTGCAAATTAATGGTACAGAAAGTAAGTTAGAGGACTTCAAACATTATATCGTTTCACCTATTACCTAGGCCTCATGTTCACCCTCATAAACATGTAGATCCTGAGGAACTTAGGTAACTGTGCCAAAGACGTTAGCAGAGAGAAACTAGATTCCGGCTCTCTTCTTTTGTGTAGAGACCTCAGGAAGAAAATAGACTCCTTTTTCTCTTTCTTTCTTTTTTCTTTTTTTGCCTCCTGCTAAATCCCTGGCACCTAGTATAGTGCCTGGTATGTACTAGACATTCCTTGAAAGAATAAATAAGTAAAATGGTATGGTGCAAAATCTGCTATCTGTCCTTACAACCCCTAGGTGGGAATTAGTAAATTTCAAATGCCGGCCACTTTGGTAGACAGCTAGGGACTGTTGGATGGTATTCAATAATTAATATCTATAATCTAAGTATAAAGAATGAAGTGTCTTAGAGTTAAATGGTAAGAGGAATTTATTTAAGAATGTCAGTTATTACAAATATTTTAAACTACATCCAGTATTTGTGCTTTTGGAATGCACATTTTGATACAGTTTGGTTTTTGAAGTAGAGAAAAGGTTATGGCAGCTCATAAAAGCTTCCTCCATCTTAATTCAGTCTTTATAAAACTCTCTGGACTCCCAGAAACATAAGGATAAAAAAGTATTTTGACATGTGTTTTCACTTAACTCAAGAGTAAATCTCTGTTATTTAGGAGGTGGCCTTAATGAAGAAGAGTCAGGAAGACAAGAAGAATGAAGGGCGAGTGTGTGAGAGTGTGAGGGGAATACCTGGCTCAGCGTTCTGATCTGCTGTCACATATGGCAAATCCACAAATTTTTTTCAGCCTTATAGTTTATCAGTTGTCATTACGAGGAGTTCTTACCTTCCCCAAAGTGTATTCGAACCACAATAGTTAGCCTTAGAGGCAAATAACTAAACAGATGCGTTAGTATATGTGAACACATATGATTAGTATAAGTGTACATCATATAACTATTTAAGCATTTCTTCTGTTTCAATAACTAGGTCATTTGTGCCTTGAAGTCAATAAATTTTTCACTTATTTATTCAACAAATATTTACTGAGTGTCTACCATGGGTCTAAATAATGAATAAGTCAAATATGGCCGCTATCTTCATGGGGCTTTCAGCCTGGTGGAAAATCTAGTAAGTGAGCTCTTGCATAAAGTGACTCGCTATGTGAAAGTGCTGTGCTATGCAGAGAACAGGTAACTAGCACACTGAAGAAGCATCTTAACTGTACTTGGAACTGGGGATGCTACCAAGAGAAAAGTATTGTATGTAAACTGAAGCTGGAAAGATGAGGAGTTGGTCAGGCTGACATGTCCCTTACACATTTTTAGAGTACCCAGCTTGGCATTGTATATGAACTTTATTTTATTTATTTATTTATTTTTGAGAATTTGCCATAAATCCAGATTTGCACTAGGCATTGGAAGAGAATTAAGAATGTGAGACTTCCTTTGTATAACCAAGGATTCTACAAATTAGTTGAGGAGAAAACAATACATGCATTGTTCTCAAATTGATTGATATACAAGAGGATGTAATTAATAATGACGTGTGGTGTAGGCAATGAGTACCGTGGAACATCAGGAAAATGAGAGATCGAACCAAGGTGAAGTGAAAAAAAGTGAATTTGGGAGATAACAAAGAGGAAAAGAGACTTGAGGTGAATTATAGGGGAGGTAGAATTGATGGGTTAGGACTTCATGCTGGGACTGAATTTGCCCTTGGTGAGAGATAGTCATATGAAAGATCTGACGAGCACTCTAGTAGAAAGCATGTGTTGAACTGCAGTTTTAACTGAATTTTATTGTCTATGGTGCCTCATTATGGGCCCTTGAGTAGTTGAATGGCAAACACCTGTTAATAAATTGTCAACAAGGTGAATAAATCATCCCTTCTCTTCAACCCAAAGCCCTGACTCAGTACCTCTTTCCTCTTAATGGGTATTTTGACACATTGACAGTGGACCTCGAGGGAGCCTCTGATATAGAAGTAAACTGTTAATTGCCTCCTAATAGGAAAAGAAGAGCCTAGCTATCTTTCCCATGAATGGAGGAGTTAGAAGCCTTTTCTTGTTAAAGTTAACCTAATATTCTCTCCAAGTTCCCATGCTCTCTGCTTCTACCACCTTTCAATTCCTTCAAGTTTTCTATAGCAGCGAGTTTAAGTTGCAACTTCATACTGCAAAGATTATCCTCTCACTATTACTGTTCCTAAAAAAGACAAATAAATTTTTGAAGGAACAAGGATGAGGCCAGAGGAAGGAATCCAAATATGCTGGTTAATCAGTACTGAAATCTAGAATAAGTGAGAAAGAAGAGATTTTATAATAACTACCTATTTATAATAAATTTAGAGGCTTTAGATTTTAAGATAAAGAAGGTATTCATTGAATTTGAAAGATTTCACTTGTCTAAGGAAAGTAGGTCACATTTCTCTAATCTGCCACTCAGTCTTAACATATGCAGTTCCCTCGGCCTAGAACGCTTCCCCACTCGCCCACCCCTATCTTTTGCCTGGCCTCCTATTCAAGCTTCATGCTTCAGCTTAAATATAATTTCCTTAGAGAGCCTTTCCCTTTCATTATTCTCTTTCGTAACACTCTGCTCAGCTTATCTTTCATAGCATTTACTGAAATGTGTATTTTACATTCAGAGTCTCTGACTTCTGCTGGTCTGTGAGCCCCACGGAGACAGGAAACATTCTTATTTCTCCAAGCCCTGTGGATTTGGATCCAGTACCACGCCTAGCACAGAAGATGCCTCACCTAAGTGTTATAGAATGTGTACATACATGCTGCTGCTGCACTTAAGGGTGGTGGTCATAGCCTTGCTGGAGACTTGGAGGAGAGAAACAATGGGCCATTGCCATAGCTCGTGAGCCAGCCAGTCAATGGATGTGATCAAAAGAATTTTCTGCAGTTGTCAGAAGCATAGATTTGTATTGAGTCGACATTCTGATTCCTGAGATCGGATTCCAGAAAGCTAACAGGGCAAAATTTCAGAGTTGTTGACTTTCTGATAGGAATCCCAAGACACGATCTGCATTTATCAGGTTCTAATAGTGTTAATGTTTCTAAAAGTTCCTTTTCTTATCTTTATTAAAACTATAACGTACGACAGGATGGGAAATCTTCTGAATGAACCATTCAGATTAGAGAATTCCAAAATGACCAACCAATCGATCAATCAAAGAGGATTTTATTACCAATTAATTAGTCTCTTCCACTGGAGAAGTGAAAGTGATCTTGACTGGGATTTCTGCCATAGAGCAAGTCAAGATATCAGAGCTATTAACTTGCTTGTGTGGAGGCATGGGATTTGTGTTCAGAGGATGCCTCCTCACGTCGCTGTCATCGCTTCCCTTTTCCAGCAGACCTTACACACCACGCATCACTCACTCTCCGTGTCAGAACCTTATCAGCATCCTGAGCTGTGCCTGCCTCAAGTAGGTGAAGAGTTTCCTAGCTTACCGGAAGGAACATCAATCATTCTTCATCCTTAGTGTTCAAACTTTCTCATCAGTTAGTAGCAACACTTCCCACAGCCTTGAAAATCATTTTTGAATAAACATAGGGCCGAGAACAGCTGAAATGATTGACAGCTCCTAACTCCTCCAGAGCTTTATATTTCAAAACCAGTGTGTATGCAGATGTCTCCTCATTACCAACGTTTAGATGGCTCTTAGTGTAGCTGCTACTGAGAGAGGAACGACATGGTTTAGATCGTCAGGCGTCTAATGGGGATTTTGTGCCTGTAACAGACATTCTAGAGAGCTCTGAACCGGAGTTGAGATTTGAGTAGAAGAGTTATCACTGCAGATCAGGTAGCTCACAAAATTGTTATACGGGGACAATTTGTTTTCAGCATTTCTTTCCCTTTCTGTATGTTTTCTTTCCAGATCCTTATGACCAGAGCGAGACTTCCCAGTGAGCTATGTATAAGCCTTCTGAAAAAAACACGTGTCCTTCCAACACTTACTCAAGGATTAATCCCCACCACCCCACTCCACTCCCTAGTTTACAACTTGAGCAGAAATGGAAGTGGAAGGGGTAGGGATGAAAGTAGGAGGTTAGGAGGAGAGCAGGAAATGGATTAATTAAATAAGCTAATTCCTCATAATGAGTATAATCTGATATGAGTTTTTCTTTCCAGGCATTTGATGACTTAATCCGGTGGAAGTGCCTTCCTGGAGGGGCATTAAGAATTTTGTGGCTGGTTTGAGGGGACTGTTTCTAGGACTGAGTGGACTTTGAAGCTCCTTCAGTCATTTGATGGAGGTGCCAATCTTCTCTGCCTATGAATGCCAACTGCTGTGTTTGCATAATTTGGAAAAACAATGATGGCTGCCTATTGCTTTTAAGTAGTCCAGCATTAGATTTCATTAGATTCTGCCATTACTTAAGGAGTATATATTTAGTTTTTTTGTGGTAGTGGCAGGAAGTCTATGGGCATGGAAGAATGATCATAGAGCTCAACAATGCATAACTAACAGGCAAGCTCCTGGCTCAAGTTCTGTGAGATTTCATCCATTACCAGTTATCTTTGACACTGGGAGAACAGCCTGAGGCCCAACAATACTTATATGGCATGATTTTCAGGGCAGTAAAATCAACCATGCTAACAGGTTCATACGCAACTGCCTTCACTAAATTTTTTAACTCTTTGAGAACTGAGACTATGTCCTGTTTGCCATTGTTCTATAAACAATAGCACAGTATTAGGCTGAGAGTAAGTAAATGATAAATAGAAGTTGAGTGAACAAACAGACTTTTCCCACTCTCTGATTCTCTTCTTCCTACACACCTTCTTCCCCTCGTTCGCAACTTTTTGCTCCGTGCCTGCTCCCAAAGCCTGCATTCACACTGCCAGCAAAGGTTGAGTGGCACAGAGTTTCTGATTTAGTAGATGTTGATTTGAATGAAATCCACATATTCTCTTAGTTACAGCATAGTGATTTGAATAGGTGACTTCTTATGGCTATTTGGGGGGAGGGAGCAAGGATAATGAGAAAACAAGAAGAGCAAAGAATAGAGAATACCATTCTCGTGGAAAATACTAGCGCCATCACTTGTAGTGTCCTGCATTCTGAGCAGTGGGGAGAACCCAGAAGGTTGAAGTACTATGGGTTTTACATTTTCAGTTTTTGCATCTAAGTAAGATGGTTCAGCCCCTCTAACATCAAAAAGTCAATTTGTTCATTCATTCTTTCATTTCAAAATATCATTGTCTTTCCAAATGCTAGGCACTGTCTTAACCGTTAATAATATGAAATGGATAAAACGAGATTCCCATCTATGGGTTGTTCATTGGCCAGGGGAGCCATGTATACAGTGTATTAATAAAGCGATGACTCAGGGGAAAAGAGGCGTCACAAAGCACAATATATATTATCATTTATTTTTCTACTCCACGGTCTTGTGGGGCAGACGCTGGGCCAAGACCACGCCTTCTTACTTAGTCAGACCATCAGTCTGCATGGTGTGGCTGTGGAATTTTCTTACAGTTTTATGGTCAAGAACACCAGTCTTCAAAGACCATGCATGGTTTGAGAACATGGACCCATCCTCTTAATGAGTGGATAGCAGTTGAAGCAACCTGCTTTTCCAAGAATCTGGTTAAAACATACCAAACCTTAATCTAGGTCAGTTTTGGTGAGTTCATGAGATTAGATAAATTATAGAATGAAAGGCTCAGCAAGAGATCATAGGGAGAGATAACAAAAGAATATATAGACTAGGGACAAATCAAACGAGTACACAACATGAAATGAAAAGAAACAAATCTCTAGAAATAAGAAGTGAGTCTCACCACTAACACTTTAAATATCTTGACAGTACCATATCAACAAGTTCTGCTGTGTTTTCTATTGGCTGTTCATAGTCTATTTTTCTCTCTAGACATCTTTCTTTAAAAAGAAAATCCAGATTTCCAGGGTTGGGCAGAGTGTTGGGGAGAAGTGACAGGAGGCAAGCACTGTCAAAGAAAGACGTTTTCTCTGGAAGAAAGTAAGGGGCCAGAAGGGAAGGCTGGCTCCTCTAGGAAGGTTTCCTTGCTGCCACTCCAAATGTCTTTTCCCTCCCCCTCCTGTGGGCACTTTCTTTCTTTTTTGGCACAGTAAGAATTTAAGAAAGTCACGACAAAAATCCTGTCATGTGCTGGAGAAGGAGAAAAAGTTTAGATCTTTGCCTTTTCACAAAGTGTTTCGTGGAAATGGATCCGCAATTTTAGAAAAGAACTTTGCTGTTGTTAAAGTTACTCTAACATTCTCTCCAAGTTCCAAACACCCTCCCCTCCCACCCCTCTCTGAAATCCAGCTAAGCTGGCAGGCAGCATCATCTATCCCAGGGCCATCTCTAAGGACCGAAGATTTATCTTGGACTGACTTCAGACATTTCCCCTCTGATCTTCCACTGGCAACGTTTTTCTCCAATGTTTCCTCACTGCCTCCCTCGGCTCTCATTAATTAACTGCTCCTCAGTCTGCGACTAAATGCGAGCCCTTCTGTTTGACTGTAGAAAGGTTTATGACATTTTGCAAACACACACACAGGACTGAGGAAAATATCTTGGGTAACACACAGGCAAAGGAGGTCAATGAAGAAAACCTAGTTCTAAAAACCTGTTGAAGGAAGTAACCTAAAAAGAAAAGAGGAGAAAATAGGCTGATGATTTGGTGACATTTACTTCTTTCCGACATGATATTTTAAAAGGCAGATACAGAAACTGGAACTTGCTATTTAATTGAGGTTCAGGTATTTCAAAGCTCGCTTATCTCTCCAGCCGTCTGGCGCTTCCACGGCGTTCCTTTTCCTCTTCTATTAGTTTGGAACGTGGGTAGCAAGTTGATGAACATTTTTAATGAGTAAATCCCTTTTCTACACCAAATTTTATAGATAATTAAATCTGATTTATAGGGCAGGTTACAGCGACAGTAAGAGGGAGGAAAGGAATGCGGGGGGAGGGCGGGGGCGCGGGGAGGGTGTCAATTATTGGAGCTCCAAGAGAGACTCTGAGCGTGCTCGGCTTTGTTTGTATAATCTTCCCGGCAGGCACTTTGCAAAAAGGTTTCTGATGCACAATAAGACTAGACGATGGCTCTGCCACGGGTTTTTTGGTTTTGTTTGTTTGTTTTGGGTTTTTAGGCAAAGAAGTTCTCTTGTTCAAGAAACAGATCCTGATCCTGATATTTATTCCCACTTTTACTTCAAGTTATGCTGAAAGCAAAAGACACACATAAAAACCTCGGAGTGCACCACTGAAAAATTTGCCCTTTCACCGTATTCGTTAAGCATCTTTTGTGTAGGAAACACCACTCTACCTCTACGTGCTTGAAATACATCCACCACCAACATGGGCAGTTCGGACTTGTTACTTGTGATGTGAAATAGACTCTGTGGAAGAAAATGTAGACAAAAGGCTGTGTAACCCTTATAAGGAAGTTGAGACCAGAGAGGTTAAGGAGATTAGCCAGCATCACACAGCCTGTGTGTCATTGGTGGAGCTGTGTCTGTGCTCTTTCATCATTTGTGGAATTCATTAAAAACAATAAAAACAGCAACAGCTTGGGTTTTGCCTAGCACAGCGCTAGGTAACTGTATTACTTGACCTTGAAACATTTTGTAAACTAGTTGTTTAAGCATACTTTCATGTTGAAAGTTCATATAAGTTTCTAACAGCTCCTCTATTCCTTTATCTGTTTGTATTCATTAATAAATTGAAAACTTTGTGTTACTTTGAGTTATGAATCCTAAAAATTTGCAATGCTGAAGCTTAAACACTTACAAGATGTTATCCCACACAGCTCCCTATCTCGACTCCTCTCCGACAGAATGTATTCATATAGGTTTTTAAAGCCAAGATCATTCCCATACTCAATCATCATCATCATCGTCATCATCATCATGAGATTACTGAGTGATATATATGTTAGATACCTTACATAAAGTTTTAAAAGATAATTAGTTTGGCACACTGCCAAAATGCCCTATGCTCAACTTAGATTAAGACATCAAGAAGCATATACGTCTTGGACAGTCTAGCCTGATTCATCTTATTTTTTCTTTGAATTTTTTTCTGATAATAATAATAACATAAAGTTGTATATAATTTGCACGTAATAGAAAATACATCATATAGAAAATGAAAGTCCTAACCTCAGAAAGAACCATTAGCAGTAGTGTGATGCATAGTGTTCTTATATGTATACTAACATGGGAACACACATTATAATACCTGAGTTATGTAACAATATATTTTGATTGTTTTTTCATGTTTATACCTATAAATCCCTGTCTATATTTTTGAACAGCTATATTTTTCTGTAAGGCTGTAGGTCTGAATAATAGTTTATTTAACCAATCTGTACTTACTTAATATTTGGGTTATTAACAATTACTTCCTATCAAAATGGATGCTATAAAGTTCATTCTGTCTGTATTTATTTGTGAACTGTACTCATTAACCTAGAATTTCCTGTTTTGCTTTTAGATCTAAAATAAAAACACATGCTGTGATACACATATATTATATAAATATTACCAATATACTGTATAAAGATTGATGATTATAATATGATGTAATCATTATTATATATGTGTAACATAGATGATGTGTACATATATTTCTTTTCGTAGTTAAAGAACTATTCTATTTGATTTCGAAGGCAAGTAGCAATGCCAAAAAAACTCCCAAATTATCTACTCATCTTTCTCAAAAAAGTTATTCAATTGCGAAATAAATAAAACCACATTTTAAAAACTATTTTGGGAGGGCTATGTTACTTAAAGTTGGGTAGCTGAGGTGGTAACTATTAGCAAAACTGATTTAAAATGTAGCGCAGATTTTAAAAAATCCTTTATAAATCAACCTGTTCTTACTCTAAGTCAATTAAACCGATCTCTCTCAAGGAGAAACCTAAGGACCCAAATTCCTTTATTAGAAGAATGTTATTAAAATGTCTCTGTGGATTATTGATTTCTTTAGTTCTGCTCCTTCAAGAATATGGAAATCACTAACGGAACTGAGACCGATACTGAAGGCTTGAAAATATTTGTCAAAATTGTGCTTAGAGACAACAAAAGGAATGTGCCAACATGCAGGAGTTGCTGAGAAACTTTTCTTTCAGAAAATTTCTCATTCTAACCAGGCATTCCCGTCACTTCCACCTGCCATCCTCAAGTCAGCCCCTATTAAGGATTAATTTATAAATTTCTTGAGGAAGAAAGCCTGGGATAGAAACTTAGTGGACTGTTGCTTAGATCCTCCTTACTGCTGATATCTTGTCACTGCTATACTATCTTTTCCTTGTGTTTTGGTTTCCTCTTTGCTCTGGTCCCTTGGCCTGGAACAATGGGACGTTCTTGTTTTGTCCAGGCCCTTTGTAGTGATGCAAGTCTGAACGTACGTATAGCCTTCTCTATCCCCCAGCTCTGAACTCTCTCCTCTTTCATTTTGTTGAACGCTAAAATAGTCTGCAAGGAACCTAGAAGGTTGTTGATATAAAACTCTTATTTAAAGACATGAGGAAACTAAGCCCAGAGAAGTTAAGTGTCTTTTCTGGACTCTTGCCACAAATAAGAATCAGAACCAGAATTCAAGTCACCTGACTCTAGTCCTATATCATTTAGCGCACCTATCAACCTCTCAGTGTTTCATGCCCTTCTCAAGTTGGCCACTGTACACACATCAACCTGTGTTACTTACAGAATTGGCCCTCAATTCTGACTTTCACCTCAAGAACTACAGCTGTCTATGTTATCTGACTAAGAATTAGTGATTACTCCTTACTATGGGCTGAAGTGGACATAAGTGATATGTTTTTAAGGTATGTATTTAAAGGTCAGGGTTGGTCCTCTGAGTAAAACATTTCCGACCCTCTAGCTAATGACTTCTGTCTCTTGGAGGCTCTCCTGCCCTTGTGGGAGATAAGCCTGGGTTGGTTATTTTCTGTTTTAATACCTGTGTGAATGCTTACTACTCTTAATTCAGTGAATTAGGAAACATTGTGTATTTTACAGGAATTAGTCTAAAATTAACATCTGTAATGACAGGATTACAGGATTTTTCTTTATACTCAACGTGTGGATGCTCAGTACTATGGGTGTTAGTACTACCAAGGCATGGCTATTATCAGATGAACAAAGGTTTGAAACTAGTTCTCACCACGTGCTGGCTGCATGCCCTTGGATCACTTAGCATCAGTAAAGTTCAGTTTACTCAACAGTAAAGGAGGGATAACGATAGTTGCTCTGAAAGGTTGCTATGGGAATTAAATGAAATAATGTGTTAATTCAGTGCCTAGCATGAGACCTGGGATACTGTGAGTACCCAGCAAATGCTCTTTGCTTTCTTTCCCTCCTTCACCTTTCCGTTTTTGCCATCCAAAGGCCCCTATCTAAGAGGAGTGGAAGAGAGTCTAAAGACATCAATTTTAGTTTTTCTTCTTCTTCTTCTTCTTCTTCTTCTTCTTCTTCTTCTTCTTCTTCTTCTTTCTTTTTCTACAAAATGTACTTGTTTCTTCTTCTTCTTCTTCTTCTTCTTCTTCTTCTTCTTCTTCTTCTTCTTCTTCTTCTTCTTTTATGTCAAGAATTTCTTGCTGAAGGTGCTGCATTATAAATGGACTTTTCAAAAGCCACTTGTATCAGTAGTCTGATCATTTATTCCTTGATGAGAAATATTTTGGTCTATTAGCAAGAAGAAAGATTAACTGAACATTAATCAAAAGCTTCATGATGAGTAGAAGTGTGCATATATCACAGAAATTGCCAGGGAGGTGACACTGCCACAAGATGGGAAATGTGTGTTCTGTGTATCGACTTTGGTCTCAGATTACTAAAGTGGAGCCTGGCTACTCAGTTAATTGGGCAACCTTAAAATGTTCTTAAAAATCCATTTGCGCTACTTTTTAAAAATAAGTTTATTTGATTTCATTTTATTTACACCCTCCCCCTCCTTACTCTAGGCAATTAATTTCTTGCTGTTACCTTGCCTGGAAACAGTAGGAGAAAATGAATTGCTAGAAGTATATTTCTAAATTAACAATCATCTCAGTGACATGTACACTTAGTCAATGTGTTTATTTCTTGGTTATTGTCTGGTTTCTAAAAATACTTAAAGAAAAGCTACGCTTGTCTTCCTAATTTTCTGGAAGCTAAAACAGAGTTTGATAAGGGCTACCAGAGTCTGCCATTTGGGAGTGCTTACCATTGTTTCTGAGATGAGGCAAAGAGTAGGTATTATCAAAATAAAATGATTCTGTCTCCAACTGGAAATCCTTCTCTGGTTAACATGAGTATCTATTCAAAAACTTTGGTTAAAATGTCTAGATAGATTCGGAGTCTCACTACAAAAAAAAATCTCATCTTTGAAAGCTTTGAAGGGAAGCCCCATCGAAAGCCCAGTAGTCACAAAAATAAAGGAAGCTTTGCAGGGTAGAAATTCCCTGTCAGGGAGCACAGCTGTTACTGAGGTATTTATTAGTTATTTACTGGTATGTTATTATATCAGCTTATAATGGGACAGAGTTACCCAGGAAACACTGATGCAGGGCTGGAGGTTCTGTGTGTGTGTGTGTGTGTGTGTGTGTGTGTGTGTGTGTGTGTGTGTGTGTGTGTATGTGTGTTTAATAAGGTCCACTCACTGTTATCTCAACCATCCATCATCAGAATTCTCTTCCTTATTTTTGCCTTTTCCCCAAGGCTCACTGCTACATCGAGTGTGTACAGAGTAGCTTTAGAGATGCAATAGTGTACCCGGAAATGGGAAACTATAAGTTGTGAGTCTCTAAGGAGCATTGTATTGGGTTTATAACCCATTTGAAAATGTAACCACAATTTCATTTCATCCCAGAGACCCGCATGGAGCAGTAACAGGGGGGAGTAAAATGATTCACCTAATTTCTTTGATGTAAATTTAAAATTTCTCCTGACAGTTTATGCTGGAAGCTGGGGCTTGAATGCATCATCCTGAAAAATTTTTGCAGTTGCCCAGAAATGTGGGGCTAGAGAGAGCAGATGCTTGGATATGCCGTTGACATTTCCAAGTTTTTATAGCCCTGGTACATAGCCCACTAACTGCAGCATGCTTCACACATGGAGAAGGATCATTTGTCACTTTGATGCCAAGATGATACTCACAACTCTAAATGAAACGAATTACTTCTTTCTACCTTTTGCTTGGACAACATAGAAGCATTTTAGGCATTTATTGGTCACCCCGTGTATGCATGAATGGCAGAGTGGCATCAGTATTTGCTTTGTAGCAATACAAATGGTGATCTTCAAACTTCTTATGACTGCAAAATGTACGAATTTCTGCCATGCTCAATTAGGGTATGATTTATTTGGCAAAAATGATTGCATTGAGAAACATACAAATAATAGTCATTAAAAGTACATTTAATTCTGAAACAACACTGGAATAGATGCTACACACCATTCCTTGTATTTAAACAAAAATATTTACCTGGGCAACTTGGTACTGAAATCTGGGCAACTTCCCAGACAGTGGATATCTTGCATTTGAGTTGTAGACGTTATAGCCAGAAAATGTCCATGGCTGTTTTACCTGCTCTCAGGGATGATACCTTTATATAACACTCAGCCCTTGAATATCACCAAAGAATGTATGGAGGTCAAGATTGCTCATGTTTTACAACTCAACATCAAAAATAAATAAATAAATAAAACAATCTGATTAAAAAAATGGCCAGAAGACCTGAATAAACTTTTCTCCAAAGAGGGCATACTGGTGGCCAATAGACATATGAAAAGATGCTCAACATCACTAATCATCAGAAAAATGCAAATCAAAACCACAATGAGATATCACCTCACACCTGTTAGAATGGTTATTATCAAAAAGATGAGAAATAATAGTGTTGGCGAGGCTGTGGGAAAGGGGAGCCCTGGTGCACTGTTGGTGGGATTGAGTCGGTACAGCCACTATGGAAAACAGACTGAAGAATCCTCAAAAAAATTAAAAATAGAACTACTATATGACCCAGCAATTCCACATCTGGATATTTATCTGAAGAAAAGAAAAACACTAATTTGAAAAGATATATGCACTTCTCTGTTCATTGCAGCATTACCAGTAATAGCCAAGATATGGAAGCAACTTAGATGTCTGTCGCTAGAGAGACCAAGAATTTCTGATAATAAATTAATAAAGAAGAAGTGCTACATACATACAATGGAATAATATTCAGCTATGAAAAAAGAATGAAATCTTGCCATTTGCAACAGCATGGATGGGCCTAGAGGGTGTTATGAAAAATGAAAGACAAACGCTGTATTTCGCTTATATGTGTAATCTAAAAAAACAAAACAAATGAAAAAGAAACCCACAACAGAAACGACTCAGATCTAGAGAACAAGCTGATGGTTGCCAGAGGAGACAGGAGTGGAAGGTGGGGGGAAAAGTGAAGGTAATTAAGAGATACAAACTTCCAGTTATAAAATAAGTCACAGGAATACAGTCAATTAAAAAGACGATTACTCATAATTTGGCCACTGGATACATGAGAGTGGCCAGGGACTTGCCTTGAATCAGATTTCTACTTCTCTAAAGTAATTGCAAGATCAATCTTCCCGATTGATCGAGTGCCCACTCTGACCAAAAGGCATCCTGGACACCACATTGCTTTCTCTGGCCTGCATGTCTGTAGGGTTCTGTAGGCTTAACTTGCCTTGTCCATCAAATGCTGTGAGATGGTAAAACGGAATGTTGTTTCTAGTGCTCTTACAGAAGTTGTTGTCCTGCCTCAGAGGAATGGATTTGTAGAGCAGTTGCCCCCGGGACACAGCCCACAGGTGGGCAGGGCTCCATGGGGAGGCTGGAATCTGCCAGACAAACTCTTATAAGGAATAAGGACTTTTTGTCAACCCAGCAGTCCCAGAAGCTGTTGTCACTCCCTTCATATCCTTCTACCAACCTGCGACTAACCCAGTAACCATCAGAGGGCTTCGTTTGCCTTGAACTGGAGAGCAGGGATTCTCGATTCCCAATTGGAAGTTTGCTTCTATTTTGAACCCTTAGACCAAGCCTAGTCTTGGGCACATGTAACTGAGTGGAACACAATGACTCAGTCTCCCGTCAGTCTTGTTGACTTTCTACCTTAGCTGTCACCTTCCTTGTGAATAAAAAGATGTCTTGAACCTTGAGTTCAGTAACAGATAAACCCTTGGTGCTCCTGTGTTTACCGTCCGCCTCTGCCTAGAATCTTATACCCTCCACTGATTCTGTGCTATGACCCGAGTCATTTTATGGACCAAAACTTTAGTATTTGTGCTTGGTTCCTTTTACCTGTTGCCAGATTTCTCTAATATCAACTCTGTCTCCTGCCAACCCACCTCCTGATGTTGCATTTGCCTTCTCTGCCAGCACACCTGTTGCTCGCTGCCGACTCTCCCCTGACGCACATTTGCCATCTGCCTGGACTTTCTCCTGTTGATTTCCTGCTGTTGGGACTGTGTCCTGCCCTCTGTGTCTATAACTATGGTGAGAACATAGTTTGCTAACAATGAATGAGCTAAACTTTCAAAAATCAAGATATAAGTTAAATGTGTCCTATCCTCTACCAACCCCTGACTACGAAATATAGTGCTTTTGACACTCTGTAACACTGAAGATATTTGTGTAAAAAGTTCAGGCTTGAATTGTCCTGTAGGAGCAAATGAACAAATGGAATAGCATCCATATCCAAAAATTGAGTGTGGATTAAAAGTTCTGGAAAGGTAAAGTAAATGTTATTAACTATAAGTGATTTTAATATTTCTAAGAATGTTCACTGATGGATTACCAAAGCCAGATGGTGCCTGTCTTTCAATATGCCAAGGGATATTTATTAAGTGACAGGAAACCTTGAAAGAGAGATGTGCTCACTCCTGCTGCGGTGGGCAGGGAGGGGGATGTGATGCCCCAGCTGGTCAGGGGTTAAGAGGTTGCTGAGGCAGTGTGCTTTCAGTGAACCTGTGTGTTCACAGGGAGAGGTGAGAAAGAGGTTTAAAGGAGCAGGGAGGAACTGAGGTTAAGTTAAGGGCTTGAGGAAACAGCAATCTGAAAAGGATTAGGAAGAAGGATATGAGAGACAAAATAGAAAAGAAAAAAGGTTAGATGGTGACAGTGAAGGCAGGAGGGAGAGAGGCAACAGAAACCAAGAAGAGCTGATTATATTGGAATTCAGTTTAGAGAGAGGGAATAAAAAATGAGGGTTAGAATGAAGAAAAATACTCAATGAGCTGAACCAGGAAGGTCTCCAGTTAAGTGCATGGAGAAGATTATCACTGACATATGTTCTCCCAAGGTCAAAGGGTTAGAGCCCAGACAGAAAAGGATATCTTTATTCATAGACCTAGGGATCTGAAGAAGAGGTCTTGACAAATGCTTGTCAGAGATAACAGGGAAGGCTGAGAAGAAAGCCAACACTAGGTCTTTGCAGGGGCAGATGGATGAGAGAGAGAAGAAATATAAGCACACACCAGAACAGACTGTTGAGTCAAGCTCAAGCCAGAGGAACCAACAAATAGAAGCCCTGTAACTGGCTGTTAGTATCTACTGCTTCATGCCTCAAGAGTCTCTCCTGCAGTAGGACATTTATATCATTTATATTCAAATGTGAATTGCAATAGATGGCAGTAAAGCCAAGCAGAGGGGTCAAGAGTATGAGCTTTAGTCACAAGGCTTTGGTCTGAATCCCAGGCTCTACCATTTATGAGCTATATAACCTTGGACAAGTTACTTAATCTCTACATAGTTTAGGTTCTTCATCTATGAATAGCAATAATAGAATCCACTTCTCTGAATTTCTGTGAGGATGAAATGAGATAATGTTCCTAATAATATTAAAGGTCTCTAGTAACATAAGCAAGGCAGCCTGTCAAGCAAGGAAAGTAAGGTGTGTTCACCTGCTTTCAGCCTACTCTGGATGCACAAGCAGATAATGAAAGAGTGACAAACAATAGCTAATGGGGTTTGTAAGTATATATGATGACAGATACGTGGCAACTAGACTTAACGCGGCGATCATTTTGCAGGGTGAACAAATGCCAAATCAACAGTTATCTGAAACTATTATAATGTTATGTGTCAATTTTAATTCAATTAAAAAAAAAAACAGTGGAGAATGTGACTGGAGGAGACTTTTGTTTGCATTCTATCCCAGACTCAGGTATGGGGTGTATGTGGCAGCCTGTTTCACAACGGCATGCAAGAGAGACAACAGTCCAGCTAAGCCTTCAAGTTTCTTCTATTTTGCTATTTTGGATACCCAAACAAAGCAAAATTGGCCAAGGTTTCCATATATTATTTCACCAGTTATTCAACTTCTTGAATACAACAAATTATGAAAAAGTTTAAAGTAAGCATCGCATTTAATATCACATCTAGCAAACACCTTTCACTCGAAAATAAACTAGAATGTTCATGTATTGAATTCTGCAAGGGTAATTTCACGTCAATAATAGGTAAGATATAATAAAGGGTGCTGAAGGAATTGTGAGGTTGTGATACACTTGAAGTGCTAAGGCAATTGACTAATGGAAACTAAGTTATTTGAAATATTCAGCCTTGGATATATTTTACAGATATGGATCTATTTTTAAGATTGTCATATATCGTGTGGCTTGTTCACTTCACAATTGTAAAGTGTGTGTGTGTGTGTGTGTGTTTATGGAAGATGAAGCCAAAGAATTGTTGGGCACAAAAAAATTCAGCATTTTGACCAACTGCTTTACCTGTCTGAAATGGTTAGGTCAGCTTCTGCCAGATTAGAAAATTACTTCCTAAGTATACATTAGGCACTATTAGGATGGAATACTAACCTTTTTAAGTCTTGAATATGTTAGGGTTTTTTTTTTTGCCTGTTGTAGTCAAAAGCATCTATTCTTCCTTTAAAGGGTCTGTCTGTAGTTGTCTCATGAATCTCTTTTTGGATTATATACTTAAACAATTAGAAATATTTCCTTAGAGTGAAAAGAATCTTTAAAATGAATGGTTTTAAGATGGAACCCATGGAGAATAGCTGAGAGTATTTATTGACCAATTCCTATAATTAGGTTAAATACCTTGGTAGGCTTCTTGTGGTAGAGCTTAGGAGGCTTCTGGTGCCCCTCTCAGAGCTGATGGATTTTTCTCTAAAGAAGCTATGCAGCATATTCAAGCTGTAGCTTCTAGGGGTACCATCTGTGTAATAATTACCATCTTGGGACATGCATGGTGGCCTCCACGCACTGGCAAAAAGCCTCATTGTTGACATCTTTACTGACTGACACAGCAGAGCTGGGATTGACTCCCATCTGGCCATTTTCTAATTCTGTGAGAAAGGCTGCAGTATCCTCAGATATCTTCCCACAAACCCTCTGAAATGTACTATGAATTCTCAGGCTTGTTTGTCATGATTGCAAGGTAAACTCTTCAATGCCAGATGATGTGAGTTGCCATGATCTTCTGTGAGGTTTATTTTGAAGTTTTCTGAATACTCTTTTAACATGGTACCATCATTCATATTCTGAACATGGGTGCTGTGTATGAATGTAAATGCAGATTTCAAGGACATACATTCTAGTCACAGAATTCATAGATTCTTGGTCAAGAATTTTCAGATTTTTGTAATCTGGATAGTAATATATTTGCTTCTCTGTAATTTCAGGCTCTGTAACAACTTCAGTATATGAATGAAACTTTCTTCTCTAACTGCCCTCATAATGCCACCTAAGAAGCATGTAGAAATGATTA
The DNA here is from genome assembly GCF_000325575.1 of Pteropus alecto. Taxonomy (NCBI): domain Eukaryota; kingdom Metazoa; phylum Chordata; class Mammalia; order Chiroptera; family Pteropodidae; genus Pteropus; species Pteropus alecto. Next base: position 2,419,627 of record NW_006442103.1, on the reverse strand, counting down.
AAATATTAGAATACAATAAAAATAAAAAATGGAAAATCTGCATCAACATGAGAAACTAGGGAATATTACAATATTCCTGCCAGCTACTTTGACTGAAGTAACTATAATATAGGTGGAATGAAATGGAAAGAAGTCATCATGTATATACAACTTTCTTCTATAATGTACAGTAAAGTGTTCTGGAATAGGGAGAAGTACCTAGTAGAACCCAATTAACACCTACTAAATATAGTGGACCATGGAACCGATAGGAGCATTTTTCTTAGAATTAATTTTTCTTCGAAGGCTGACACATTCAGGTTTGGCTGAACTGATATTGGTTGTGAGGTTTAGGCAAGCAGGTGCACCATAAACAATGCAGTAGTAAAACAGGACTCTAGCTGAATATCAAAGGTTATTTTCCCTGACCTGGGAGCAACACCAGAAAGTTGGCTGGAACAGCCACACAAAGTAAACAATATAGAGAATGGAACAACAGAAAGCTGGGTAGAGCTAAGTGTGGCAGCTCCCTTGAATATCTGCTTAGATACTGTGGCAAGAACTTCTCAGGACTGGGCCTCTTTTTTCCCCATTACTCAGGTAGTTAGATCTTAATATACAGTTCTTCTCTCTGCCTTCTAGCTTGAGATCTGAAAAAAGGTTTCTCACCAGAAAGATAAAATAGATGGTGAGATAATCCACTCTTCTGTTCCTAAGCAAATATAAGGTCAGGAGATCCAAATTTTTGTTCAAGGATAAATAATAACAAGGGACAAAAAAAAAAATTTCAACGTAAGAGTACAAGGAAAATGTAGGTCTTCTGAGTAGGGAAACATTGTTTGAAAATGATTTTTTGAAATGGAACAGAAGTAAATTTATAACATCTACTTTGTGCACCCCAGCAAATTCTAGAATACATGGGCTTCGAGAAGAGATGATAATGAAAGGAGAGACAAGAAAGAGAAAGGATAGTATTAGACAGAGTATTAGTTAAGTCTAATACTTAACTAATACTCTGTCTCCTAAAGCACAGATAATATATTTTATTTAAGTAGTCAATGAGTATTTTTGTAATTTTCTAAGTATAGTAGACCAAAATACTCCTAAAATAAATGCAAAATAGCAAAAAGTGTGCATGGCTCAATGTCTGACCTCAGTGCAAGAAGTTAAGTGTAAACATTAAAAGAACCCCCTCGTTCTTTTAATTAACTGACAGCCACTGGAAATTAACTGACAGCCACTATAATTTTCCTAAAGAATTGTTGGATTAAAGCAGGAATCAAAACTGTGGTTCATTGATTAGAAAATAGAAATAATGAGATTAGCACATAACAAACATTCAGTCAAAGCTGTAATCACAGGCAAATTCAATCTGCTTTATAGATTTATTTAAGAAACTTATTGAAATAACAAGTTTAATAAATAAAATGAGAAAGGCTACTTTGATTTATAAATGAGAGACATTTGATAACACTAAAACTCTATTTATTATACAATTTTTTGATAAATTAATAATAGAAAAACACTCCTTTAATATGGTAGGGCAGCCCTATAATATTTAATGAAAAATCTCATGAACTAATCCCATTAAATAAGGAATAGGACAAAATGTCTGCTATTATTGCTATTATTTAAGATTTGTTAGAAATCTCTTGCCAATGAAACATGTCAACAAAAAGAATTCAGATAAAGAAGTATTATAGGAAGGTGGGGGAAGTGGGAGGTGAAATGGGTGAAGAGAGTAAACAATGTACAAACAACCAAGTATAAATTAAATAAGTCACAGAGGTGTAATGTACAACATGAAAAGTATAATTGATAACACTGTATTGTATACTTTAAAGTTGTTGAGAGAGTAAATCTTAAAAGTTCTCATCAAAAGAAAAAAAATTGTAACTATGTATAGTAATGGATGTTGACTAGAGTTATTGTGGTGAACATTTTGCAATATATACAAATATTGAATGATTATGTTGTATATCTGAAACTAATATAATGCTATATTATATATCAATTATATTTCAATTAAAAAAGAAAAATATTAGAAAAAAGAGATTTACATATGCTATGAATTCTCTATGTGGGAAATTTAATAATATCAACAGAAAAACTAGTACAATAGAATTCAATAAAAAGGTCAAGTACAAAATATAGAAATATTAGTAGTGTTCTTATATATTATTAATAATCAGAATGCAATATAAATGAAACACTAGTCTTTTCAGAAACACAAAATGTATAAAATTACTTGAATAAACTTAACAAGAAAGGAACTCATTAAACTTATTTTAAAATTTATGTGGATGAATAAATGTCTACATGGAGAGCTAAATCTGCTTTGGAAAAAAAGCACAAAGAGAGGAATATTTGTCTTAACAGATATTTTCATGTTATAAAGATATAGTTACAGAATTTGGTGCAAAGAAAAATTGACCAATAGAACACTCTAGAGATCTCAGAGCAGACTTATGTTTATGGGAAAAATAATATACAATAGAGGAGTCCAAGCATTAGTAAAAAAGAGCCATGTTTGGTAGATAATGTTGGAGAAAAAAATACCTTACTGTATAAGGAAAAATAAAACATGATGTATAGAGGCTGATTGCAAATAGACTAGAGAGCTAAACATAAAGAGAAAAACCATAAAGCTAACAGAAAATAATGCAGAAAATGATCTTAGTTCCCTGATTGTGGAAAAGTACAACATTCCAGAATCATGAGGTGAAAACTGGTTAATTTGATTGCATCACACTAAAGATTTTTGTTCAATGTTGATTGAGTACCATTGGGACTAATATCTAGAATATACATGAGCTTCATATTAACAAACAAGAAGCAGATATAACTCCTTAAAGACATGGTCCAGAGGCTTTTAATTGAGATGGTGGAGTGGGTGGATACTCTGCTTGCCTCATCTCATGGACACATCAAAATTACAACTAACTACAGAACAGCCATCATTGGGAGCTGCATAGAGTCTGGCTGAGCAGAGGTCCTACAACTGGGGACACACAGAGGAGGCCAACTTGAGACTGGTGGGAGGGGTGGAGATGCAAAATGGGCTGGTCTCACACTCACATGTGGCAGATGGGAATCGGGAGGGATATCTAGGCTGCAGAGATCCCTCCAGGGGAGCAAGGGGTCCCAGTGCCATATCGGGCTTCCTGGCCTAAGGTTCCAGTGCCAGGAAGAAAAGTCCTAATGATTTCTTACTGTGAAAACCAGTAGAGATTGTAGCTGAGTGAGAACAAAAGCCTCTGGAGTCTCAGATGTTTCTTTTGAAGGGCCCATGCATGAACTTACTTTCTGACAGACTCACTCGCTCAAAGCTCCACTGCTGGGGCAGCACCTTGAAAGGTGCCAAGGACATACTAGGAAGAACTGAATTGACTGGTTTCTGGGCAAAGTTAGAAGGACAATTTTCTCCCAGATAGAAAGTTGGCAGAAGCCATTGTTTCTTTGTTGAGCCCTTCCCACTCCAGCATGCAGAGGCAGGTGCCACCAAATCTGAGTTTCCATCAACCTGGCTAACACAGTTGGCCTATCCTGTTGATTTATTGAGACCCCACCCCATTCAACTTGTGGGCCCACCAAAGCCACTTCCAGTGATTTTCCATACAAATGACTTGGTTTGGCCTATGCTTCAGAATTTCTTAAAATCTCTCAAAGGTTCATGAACCCCAAACAAGCAACACTGGGCCTCAGAGTGCCCTGAACCTTTTGCTGAGCAGTGCCAAGCACTGCACTAGTGGAAGCCAGCCTCAGTTAGCATCTTGGCCTCTTGAGGCATATACAGGCCCAGTGTCGGTGGTGGCTATTTGTGGATTACTTGGTGGCTCATGCCAGGTGGCCCAGATAGGGCACAAATAGTGGCTGAACTTGGCCTGTGGTGCAGCCCCTCCCAGGAGTTGGCATCTTAACTGACCTGGCTTTGGACAGAGCAGGTGTGTCACCCTGGGTCACATCAAAGGATGGCACACCCAAAAAACAGACTGGATGGACACCAGAGCACTGTTAAAGCTAATCCTGCTCTGTAGGATCAGTCCTTGAACAACAATTCCTCCACTATAGTCACTGGCCAGTCCTCACAACAAATCAGCCTGAAGGTCAATACCTCCCAATGATGTGTGAACAGTAACCAAGGCTCAACTACAACAGGAGGGCACACACAACCCACACGAGGGACACATCCAGACAACCCACCTTAGTGACTAGGGAGACTGTGCTACTGGGCCCCAGAGGACAGCTATTATATAAGTCTACTCTACTAAGAATGAGAAACAAAGCAGCCCTTCCTAATATATAGAAACTAACACAGGGAGGCAGCAAAAATGTGGAGACAAAGAAACTTGTTCCAAATAAAACAGCAGAACAAAGCTCCAGAAAAAGAACTAAACTAAACGGAGACAAGCAATCTACCAGATGCAGAGTTCAAAACACTGGTTTTAAAGATGTTCCATGAACTCAGGGGAAGAGTAGATGAACTCAGTGAGAACTTTAACAAAGAGATAGAAAACATAAAAATGGAGATAGAAAACAGAAAAAAGATCCAGTCAGAAAAGAAGAATATAATAACTGAAATGAAGGAGAATTAAGAGTAGATTAGATGAAACAGAGGATCGGATCAGCAATTTAGAAGATAAGGTATCAGAAAACACCCAATCAAAACAGCAACAAGAAAAAAATAATTCAAAAGACTGAGGATAGTTTAAGGGGTCTCTGGGACAACATTGACCATACCCACATTCACATCATAGGGGTACCAGAAGAGACGAGAGACAGCAAGGAATTGAGAACCTATTTGAAAAAAATAATGATGGGAAACTTCTCTAACCTGGTGAAGGAAATAGACATACAAGTCCAGGAAGCTCAGAGAATTCCCAAACAAGATGAACCGAAAGAGGCCCACACCAAGAAACATCATAATTAAAATGCCAAAGATTAAAGACAAAGAGATAATCTGAAGAGAAGCAAGAGAAAAGCAGTTAGTTACCTACAAGGAAACTCCCATAAAACTATCAGCTGATTTCTCAAAAGAAAATCTGCAGGCCAGAAGAGATTGGCATGAAATATTTAAAGTGATGTATCGACACCAAGATTATACTATCCAGCAAAGCTAGCATTTAGAACTGAAGGACAGATAAAAGAGCTTCCCAAACAAGAAAAACTAAAGGAATCCATCACCACCAAGCCAGTATTACAGGAAATGTTGGAGGAACTTCTTTAAGAAAAAAAAGAAGAAAAAAAAAAAAGATTCAAAAATATGAATAATAAAGTGGCAATAACCATATAGCTATAACAATTACTTTAAATGTAAATGAATTAAATGCTTCAGTCAAAAAAAAGGGGTGGCTGAATAAGCAAGCAAGACCTTAACATGTACTGTCTACAGGAGACTCACTTCAGATTGAAAGACACACACCTTGTAAAAGTAAAGGGATAAAAAAAGATGTTTCACGAAAATGGAAACAAACAAACAAAAAACTGAGATAGCAATACTTACACCTGACAAATAAACTTTAAAACAAAGGCTATAACAAGAGACAAAGAAGGACCCAGTTAACCCACTTCTGGGTGTTTATCTGAAGAAACCCAGACATTATTTCAAAGGGACATGAGAATCCATATGTTCATTGCAGCATTATTTACAATAGACAAGATATGGAGTCAATCTGGGTGTCTATCAAGGGATGAATAAATGATGAAGAAATGGTACATATATACAATGAAATAGTACTCAGCCATAAAAAAGAATGAAATCTTGCCATATGTAATAACATGGATGGACCTAGAGGCTATCGTGTTGCGTGGAGTAAGTCAAAGACAGATGCCATATGATTTCACTTACATGTAGAATCTAAGGAACAAAATAAACAAAACAGAAGCAAACATTTGGATGATTGCCAGATGGGACAGGGTTTGGGAACCAGATGAAAAATGGGAAGAGATTAAGAAGTACAAACTGGTTTAAGAAGTTAAAAAATAGTCATGGTGATATAAAGTATATCAAAGGAATGTAGTTAATAATATTGTAATAACTATATAATTTCAGAGGGGTACTAGATTTATCAGGGTGATCCCTATGTAAGTTATATAAATATTTAATCACTCTATTGTACACCCAAAGCTAATATAATATTGTATGCCAGCTGTAATTAAAAAAGAAAAAAATTATTTTAAAAAATGGTCCAGGAATACATGTAGAGGCAATTCATAGAAGAGGAAACCCAAAGGACTAATAAACTTACAAAGAGATGCACAAAAGCATTAATAATTAGATAAATACAAATGAAAATAACAGTGACATATCCCTCAAGACCACCAGATAGATAAAATATGAGTTGATACTGCTAAGTACTGGTGGGAGAAGAGAAGATGGGAATACTCAGGCACTGCTGGTTGGAGTACAGAATAACAGTCGATCTGAGGCAAACTGGCAATAATTCAGCAAACTGAAGAAAAGGTTGCCTATGACCAGCAATTTGGTTCCTTACAAAACCATAAGTGGAAATGAATGAGAATCTTCCCTGAAGCATTTTTTGTGGTAGTGGGAAGTTGGAGGCAGTGAATATATAAATATTATGAATGCATGCTACAGAAATTCACAACAGTTAGGAAGAATGAACAGTGTGCCAATGTGTATTCGCATCAACATGGATAAATTTTAAAATCCTTGGGTGGAGTGCAAAAAGCAAGAAAAGGTGAAATTTACAACACACAATAGCATTTATGTAAATTAACAATACATGCACACAAATGAATTCGCATTTCTCAGAAACGTGAAGAATCAAAAAATATATATTAAAAAAACAGACAAAAATTTTTACATTTGAGAGTAAGAAAGGAAATGGGAATGGTGACTAGGGGTCAAAGGGAATAAACAAACAAACAAACAAACAAACAAATAAATTAGAGAGGATCCTTGCAAGGTGGTATAAAAGAAAAAAAAGGAAGGATGAGAGGAGAAATTGAGAAAAAATTAATTTGAAATCTGGTTAGGAAAGATGTACTTAGCATAGAAATAAAGACAGAAATTATTAAAGACAGAGTGATTGATTTGATTATATAAAATGTATAAAAATGAAATTTCTATATGTTAAATTACATAAATAAATTTAGAAGGCAAATGTCAAATAAGAAAAATATAATTGCAAAGGGCTGGTAAATTATTATTTTTTAAAAAAATCTCAGCATTCTCAAAATAATTTAAAACATAAACAACTCGACAGAAATAAAGAAATTCACTAAGGGAAACTGCAAATGACCAGTCAACTATGACAATACACTTAACCACATCAGCACTAAAATGAATGAAAATTAAGATAAGACGATACTACTTTCACTTATTAATTTGATGAAAATATAAAAGATAGTGCTGGCAGGTTTCTTTTTAAAAGAAGTATAAATTATTAAACCTGTTTTGGATGTAACACACACGCATACCGTATATTTAAACTTTAAATCTCTATGTATATATTTTCTGAAAATTATCAGAAGCAAAGCAAAATATACATAAAAAGAAGTTTATCACGACATTACTTGTGATATTAAAAAATTAGAAATAATCAAAATATTCTAAATTGGTAATTAGTTAAGATAGGGCATATCTACATGACTTCATACTGTAAAGGCATATATACTCTTCACATAATATTTAATGAAATGCAGGAAATTTTTACTTTTTTTGGTTAAAGGGAAAGAAAAGTTCATAGAATGCCAAAATATTAAAAATTATCTCTGGGTTATTACTATAAACATGGTCTTAAGTTCCTTTTTCTTAATGTATTTCTTCAATTGTCCTAAAATTTACAACTAATAAAAATTGCAACTTTTTTTAAGCAGAAGAAAAGTTTAAGGGCTCTTTCCTTAATGACGTTAACATATTGGTATGTTTATTATATAAGATAATGCTTTCTTTAGGCCTATTATTTTAGTGGTGGTTTTAAATACTTGACAATTAATGAGAAAAGCTCACATTTGAAGCTTTCTATATAGATCATAAAGTACTATGTTTTGTAACTAACCAGTATTAAAAGATAAACTGAGGCCTATTAAAAGTTTTAAGAGTTGCATGGACAGGGACAGCAGTTGGATGATTACTGGAGGGAGAGTGGGGCGGGGGCAGGTATAAGAAGGTAAAGGGAGACAGAGTATAGGGATGGAGGGGGATTTGACTTTGCGTGGCGAACACACAGTGCAATAATATACATGTGATATATTTTTGAACTGTACACTTGAAATCTATATAATTTTATTAACCAATGGCACCCCAATAAATTTAATAAAAAAAAAAATTTTAGGAGTTAATTTGAGCAAAAATTGATTCAAATCAGGCAGTGCCAACCTGGCAATAGTTAGGAGCGCTCCAGCCTTTGGCAGGTAGGGGTGCGACTTCTACAGGGAAGGTGCAGAAGCGAAGAAAGGAAATTATTTAATTGGCTATAGATCGAAGCCTAGTTTCCTGTTTATAATTGGTTGTCTTTTGATTTCAATGTGAAACCTTGAGATATTTACAGGCTTAGATTTGGGTTTGCTTACATAGGTCTTCTCTGTATCAGTCTAATGGCCTCCTTTTTGATTAATTTGACACCAGTAATACATTTTCTATTATTTCCATTATTTAGGTCAGAAAACAGATTCAGTGCTTTGTTTTCCAAAGGGCCACATTATTGGTTGATAATAAGACATGGGTATTTGAATCCTGCCACTCATTGCTCCTCTGCTCCATGACACTGGTTTGAACATGGACAGAAAGAATGGATCACCTTTGGAGACCAAAGTATTAGCATATTATATTATGTGCTCTTCCCCATATTAGCATAAAAAGGAAGGTCATTTCCCTCCCCTTTTAAACTCTCCAGTCTTCCTTCCTTTCTCTCTCACTCTCTTCTTTCCCACCTTTTAACACAGTCACACCAGTTTATTCATTTAAGGCCACTTTTGCATTACAATGGCAGAGTTGAATAGTTGTGACAGAGACTCTATGGCCAGCAAAGTATAAAAATATTGACAACCTGACCCATTATAGAAAAAGTTTTGCTGTTGCCTGCTGTACAGGGAAAGATGACCAAAACAGAAATGAGCAGGCTTTCAGAAAAATTTTAATTGCTTCAAATCACCTTGATTTTACATTTTTGCAGAAAAAAAAAAAAAGAAGTCTCAAATGATATTGACTCTCTCTGGCGTACGTAACAGAGTTGTTCTTTAAAAGAGCTATTTCCTTAAAAAGCAGAGACAGTTGTGAGCTATTCTCTGTAGGGTTGTGCTGGCAAAGTAACAATGAATTGCTCATGTCCCAGTGGAACTTAGAAGTTATTTGAACAGGTAATATATGCCTAAATCCAATAAAAACCATGAGCAAGTCTAGTAAAGACAGACTTTGGACTTGGGCAGGTATATGAGAATAAAGAAAGAGGAGCAGTCAACAAACTTGAACTTGGATATGGAGAATTCCTGGATAATATGGGAGCTTCCACGACATCAGACATGGCTGTGGGGAAGAGTTGTTAAGGCCTTTTTTGTTAGAGCAGGCCATTTTGTCTCCCTATGGAAGATATCTCTGAATAGGACATGATGTTATCTAAACCCTAAAACACTCTAGGTATCCGGATGATTTCAAACAAGATATAAAGATTCTATGCACCATCGTGGATGGGAGAGTAGTGATGGAAGATTGCTTTTGAGAGGAGAAACAAGGAGGTAAGTTTTGGGGATTGAGGTAAAGTGAGAGGATTGCTACAATGCAGGCCATCCATAAAGATGCCGAGCTAAGGAGGAGAGACATAAGCACAGTCCAGAGAGGAGGGAGGGTAGGACACCCAGAAGGATTGGCAAGGTGAAACAAGTCCAAAAATATGGGAGCCAGGGGCTAAAGGGAATGGAGTGAGTGAGGAACAGATAAGATGATATCAACTCATGATAGGATACGTCCTCCAGTTTTAAAGACTTGATTTGCCAGAGTTATAATGGGACATAATGAATTATAATGCACAGTGCCTTCTTTCAAGGAACTGGCAATCTGGAGTTGGGGGCGGTGGGAAAGAAAACATGTACACATAGAAATTAACTAATAGTACAAGGCAGTAAAAGGAATATAAGCTACAGAATCATAACAGGTGGTTTAACCCACGCAGATGTGAGCTGTAAAACATTATTTTTTTTCATTTCTACTTCCTTTTTAAAAAACATCTCAGATCAGTGATTAAGTAAAGAAAAATGGTACCTAGGGCAGTAGTTTCCGCTAAGGTTATCCTGAGGGTCATATCCAAGTGGCATAGATAATTAAAAATACCATGTATATATTTGCATTTAAAGTGGTGTGATTTACATGTTTTTGCATATCTGCTCATACAATGCATATAATTATGTTGACTGTAAGATCTGCCCTTACACACAATATTAAACTTTAAGTTAGTAGACTGGAGGGAGTCAGTTCTTACATTTTCTTGCCTTCTTCTCACCATCTGTCATCCTTCTAGCCGGCCATCTTGTGGGAGAGGAGAAGGAAAGGTGCCTAGGGACTGGGCAGGAGGAAGGTTGAGTGCTGACAGGGATTTCGGCAACACCCTAATCTGGAGAGCATTGAACTCAGTGGATCTATGTGTCATGTTCCCACAGAAATCATATTAAGGCTTTATATTCTTTTAGTATGTCATATAATATAGGGATGTGTCAGAGAAAGTTTCTATTGATAGTTAAAAAAAATGTGCTAATACTATTAAAAAAATTAATTCACATTTGTTTTCTTTCTCTGTCCTGTCTGAGAGACAAAATTCCTGAGTGATAGGGATTCATATAAGTGGTCACCTTATATTGAAAGCTTACTATGTACTTGGTGTTGTATTAAACACTGTATGTATAGCCTTTTATTCTATTTTTCGAGCAATTAATTATCTTATGAAGTAGGTATTATTGTCTCTACACTTGAAAACAAAAATGATAATTAGGAAGGTTAAATAAATTGTCCAAAGTCACACAGCTAGTAAATATAGAGCAGGGATTAATTGATTTATTCATTTAATACATATTGAATACTTCATGCATGTAAGACACTGGTGAGGTATATCTGTTGAACTTAGAGTCATGCTAAGTACTATACATAATTAAGATGATTATTTCTTGACTTAAAACTGTTTATCTTTGGGTGTCTCTTTGCAAACAGTAGGACCATTCACCCAGTCACTGAAGGCATAAATCCGGAGATCCATGGTCTACACGTACTCTGAGAAACTTTTCCTGGGCACAGAATTGTGCAATTTGACATATTCATATGTGGTATTTGTAGACCTGGACATTTTCAAATGAGGGGCTGTTGTTCAGGAATAGTTCTGTATTACAAAGTGCCAGCTGACTTTGTCATGTAATGTGGTCTTTACACATGAAGGTGGGGAAGAATTGTCATGAAAAAATGATCCTAGAAATCAAGCTGAGAGACTCCAGGTTGAGAAAGATACCCAGATCTTAGAAACCCCACGAACTCTTTAGATACTGGCAATGCATTCTTCTCATTCATATCACACTGTTTCCTCTTTAACTTCTCAATGTAAAATGCACCAGCCACAATGAAGACGAGTCATTTTAATAAACATTTATTATGGGGTGATCGTGTGTCAGGGACTGAAGAATAAATAAGAGACACATAAGCACTGGAGATTGGAAATTACTTAGCAATGTATAAACAGAATCTCTGCTTTCAAGGAGATAAATGAACAAACAACAACACATCAATCCTTTAATGATTACAGTGTACTTTCACATAAACTATCCCTTGTAACCTCATTTTCATAATATTGTCTCCATTTTACTGTTGAGAGAACTAAGCTCAAAATTAAATGGCCAACTCAGGCTCACACAACCAATGAGGGTTAAACATCTAGACTTCTGATACCGAATCTTTGCTTTCATATCATACTGTCAAGCAATTGAGGAAATTAATTAATTAGTTTATCCAATAATTCATTAAGAAAATACTTATTGAACACCCAGTCTGTTCTATGCTCTTGGGATATGTCAATGAACTAGATAGATGAAGACGTCTGCTCTCAAGGAGCTTCCATTCTTAATGAGATGCGAATCTTTCTTTGCATGGGAAGCTCAGCCTGCTGCACACTGAGGCTTTAGGATTCTTCCCGCTTAAGGACAGTATCTTACTCTGTGGAACAACTGTCCTCAGCCTCCCATTACTGAGCTTGGCTTCTTGGGCCACAAGTTTGGGATTAGCCAGTTTTAATTACATGCCATCAATTTGGCTGCTGCACGTGTCAGTTACTACAAAGTTATTTAAGAACACAGGCTGTTTGCCTTTAATTAATTTAAATATAAACACACAATGTTAGGAAAATTAAGCAGACAAAAACATTTTCATGCATCATAGGCATTTTGCAAACATATACAGTGTAACCTGTTAATTACATTTTCCTCCACAAACCATTTATCTTTTCAAAGCCTTGCCTAATAACTTGATGTTTCTCGGTTACATTTTTAACTGCTTATGATTCATTTATCTAGGCTATTTCCAAAGGGATTTCCACGTCCCAAATGAAAAGGAATGTTATAATAACGTGGTACAATAAAACAGCATATAGTGTCTTATTTTAGCCCAAAGACCATGTGGGATCAATCAAATATTCATAGAACTCATTTAGATAAAGTGATATAATTAATCCTTTCCAAATTAATGCCCTTTCTTTAATGTGAAGGAAGCTCAACAAAAGACCTACAATAGAAATTTCCCAAATTAGATACATACTCCATGTATGTATCATATGACATCACCGTTCCAGACACAGACCTCCTAAGATCATTGTAATTTCCTAAGTGATAAGAGCACTAGGAGCATCTTTTGTTCTAATGAGGCCACTCTGGGTGGTTTCTGGATGGGGGTTGGTCACCAGGAAGACCAAGCCATGATTCAAAACTTGGAATTTTCAGCCCCACTCACCATTCCCCAGACAGAGGAGAGAGGTTGGAAATAGGGTTAATAATTGATCATGCCTACATGATGAATCCTCCCTAAAATTCCAATAGTATGGGGTTTAAAGAGTTTCCAGGTAAGTGAACACATCTATATACTATGAAGGTGATGCTCCCCAATTCCATGGGGACAGAAGGGCCTGTGTTTGGGACCTTCCCAGACCTTGCCCCATGTAACTCTTCAATTGGCCATTCGTATTGTATCCTTTATCATATCCTGCAATAAGCTGGTTGTGTTTCCCTGAGTTCTGTGAGCCACTCTAGTGAATAATTGAATCCAAGGGATAGGAAGTCATGGGACCCCCTGCCCCCTAATTTGTAGTAAAGTTTGACAGAAGTTGTGTGTAACCTGGGGACCTACTATTTGCAATATTGGCATCTGAAGTGCTCTTTTCCATTTTTCAAAAGCAAAAAGAGACAGCAAATTTAAGCCTTTCTACAACCAGTATGTAAACTGCTCTCTACTATGTTGGCCCTCTCAAACCAAGAGACAAAAATCTACTTAACTCTTAACAGAGGATGAAGCTACCACATCTCCCATCAGTCTTCTAGGTATTTTCTTCTTGAAATTATGTTACATTGAATAGAACTTCCTTTGCCAAGATATAGAAGGTTTTAATGCAAGGCTTATATTTTTCTCCAGTAAGAATTCTGTAGGAATGTTCTACAAAGATCTCAAACCTACTTGGAGCAATCTATTGTGAAGTCAGTGTAGAAAAATGTTAGAAATGAAAGTTACTTGATCAACTAAGAGGCTGAAAACCCATCAAGACTCATTGTATCACTGTATCATTGTGTCATTGCTTCCACCGCAAGGAGTAGATCCTAGAATTCCAGGCACCAACAGAAGGCCAGTAGAGGTAACAAAATTGGACTAGCTCAAATGATAAGATCAAACTCCTTAATCTGACCTATATTAAGGTGAAGAAATATGACAGAATGATTGTCTAGTCTTTTATGAGCCACAATTGGTCTGGCGAACCCAATCCAGCAAAGGGCAAAATTGGAAATAAAAAAAAAAAAACCTGTCTGAAAATCCTCTGTGTATTGGATTCTTCCATACACATTTTCTTGTTTAAGTCTCACAGTAGTTTGGGAGGAAAGTTGGGGTCTCCTCATTTCATAGATGTGGTAGCTGAGGCTCTGAGAAGTCGTTATTTGTTCAAAGTGACACAACTAATTAATAGCTTAGCTGACATTAAAACTTGGTGTTTTTATTTTCAATGTTGGTTCTTTCTAATTACTATATCCCGAACTGCTGGAACTTATAGTTTATCCCCAAGATGAGACAACAAACAGAAGGGTAGAATCTCTTCTAAGTAAGTGCTCACTGTCAATTATTTCAATAACATGATAGTGTTGCAGCTAGACAATGGCAGACACCAAATTTTTACACGAGAAAGAGGCAGCTTTTTAGATACAGGTGGTACTAGAGAACTATCGATCATTTCTGTCAGATTTACCTCTGCTGTTCTCTGATTCCTTGAAGAATCAGTACAGCAAGTGAAGGCAATTTGAAGACTCCAAATTGCTAAGGAAACCAACTCATCAGCATCTCTATACTCTTCAATATGTTCATGTGGCGAAGTGTGTGGGGCTGGGGTTCAAGGGCTCAGAGGCTGCAGTATTGGAAGGACTCCATTTCATGTCAGCATGAGGGCAAACAACGGAGGGATTGGCTGTGATAGAAGTGTCAATAGTTAAAGCTATAATCACAACTTCAGGAGAGATCAACACCTACTGTACAAGAGGATTTAAAAATCCAATAAATGAAGCTAAATAGAGCTGCTGTACTGAATGATAGCATAAAGCCACGGTTTGCAGGCAACATAGAACATCACTGCAGAATGGTGAACATGACCAGCGTGCTGTGTCAGGCAGCATGAGGCCCGGCCTGCAAAAAGCCAGAGAGGAGTTTTGAAGTGATTGACCAAGTTATATGATTTGCAGGTGCTTTTTTGTACCGTTTCACTGGTCAGTAACTTATTCAGGAAGTTGGAAAGGCCTTGAACCCAGATTAGCAATATGCTAATGATTTTGATTTTAGAAAGAAACAGGTATGATCTGGAATCCACAGGTGGCTTCCAATTTGTCTATAAGAAGGTCATTAAAGGGAAAACTTGGAAGGTATCTTAAATCACAATTGTGTAATCATACTTAACAAATAGGTGACTCATTATAGTATGACTGCATGTGTACATGCACGTGTGTGTATTTCCTCAAAACCACACTGGCGCTATTGAAATTGATGACATGTAGTCCTAGGCTTTAGTTTGCATGCAAGAAATAAAGCCATAGCTACTGCCATCTTCTTTGACTCAAAAGAGGAAGAAATGAGCTTCTGTTGTTAAAGTCACTACCGTTGTCACTACTCTCTCTCTCTCTCTTTCTCTCTCTGCTTCCTGTTATATAAAGCTATGTTTTAATTTTAAAAAGCAAAATAAAATAGTGAGCTATTTTAAGATGAAATATTAAATATGAGAAATTTGGAGTTCTGAGATTGTTTTTTAAAACCGAATAGAGTGTCGGTGTGTGAGTATTGTCAATAGGCGAAGCTTTAGCTCTCCCTACAGGCTTTTGTTACAGTAGCTGTCCAAAAGGAAGAAAATATCAGAAGCTGAAAATCATCCCAAAGTGTTCATCAAAGAGAGTGATTTCCTTTGTCCAAGATGAAGTTACATGCTGTTACCTAAGTTGGCAGTGAGACTGTGCAAATTTCTGTTACCAGTGACACTATCACCTTATTGAGGCTTACTGGGTCTTTTTTCTTTCTCCTTTAGTGGTTCTCATCTCTTTATGGAAAAAAAAAGAGAATAGTAATAATAATAAAAACAACAATAATGAACCCACCCTAGGGAAGCCAGTCAGAAAAGCCAATGCTTCCTTCCAGTTTTCTAGTTTCTCCAGAGTATGGCTTTGGAGACTAAGGATGACATCACCCTGGAGCTGCTGGTTCCAGGTTGTGCTCAATATTGACTCCAGATGGAGTCACTATGCAATAATAATTCTAGAAAAGAGAATGCCAATTTAATAGAATCTTGAAAGATTAAGAAGCTGTTGCCAGGTGAACTAGAGAATTGAGATGGGAAAAGAAAAACAGTTAGGGGAGAAAACAGGATGTACGAAGGCATCAAGACATGGTTCTCTGGGGATCTGTTAGTCATTCTGAATGGCTGGGTGAAGCACTAGAATTCAAGGGAACTGTGCAGAAATGTAATCCTAGAGAAGTAAGCAGGATCAAGGTC
Organism: Pteropus alecto; assembly: GCF_000325575.1. Taxonomy (NCBI): domain Eukaryota; kingdom Metazoa; phylum Chordata; class Mammalia; order Chiroptera; family Pteropodidae; genus Pteropus; species Pteropus alecto. Next base: position 2,403,431 of record NW_006442103.1, on the reverse strand, counting down.
ATGGCAGCTTTGTGTGGGGAGCTAAGGAGTTTGGTCTTTATACTACTGGTGCTGAGTAGTCACTAAAGAGTACTATGAAAGTTAGTCATCTTTTAGAAGTCACTCTTGCACCAGTGTGGCAGATGAGTAAGGGGGGTACAGCTAAAGGCCGGGAGACAAGGTACGGGGCTGTGCAATGAATGGTTGCAGTGGGGAAAGACAGAGCAAGCAGAATCTGTGACTGATTAGTTGTTGGGAGTGACTCTGTACTGTATCTTGAAATTAAACAATAGATTTTGGAATTGCACATAAAATGATGACTGATCTTTCTATATGGAAAATAACAACTGTGTTATTTTATACAAAGTCTATCTTTCAACTTCTATACTGATTTATACAGCTCTTTGCTTAAAATATCCCTATTTCTGTAAGTCTATCCATGTCACAGAATCAGAATTTTAATGCTTAAAAGGTCTTTATCAGTTCTCTATTTCTAAGCTTTCCCCTCTACTGCCCCATCATATTAAATAATCTAAAGGTAAAATGACTCGTCTACAATAAGTTACAATAAGTTAGAGGCAGGGCTATGACTAGAACAAGGTGACATCCAAGACACACACAATGCCCCTTAAACAAGGACGATAGGGTACATTCCAAGAACGATTATGTCTATTCAGATCATTTTTACATTTCTCTCTTATCCTAATTGCCAGAAATTTTACAACTAAATTTATTCAAATATTATAATTTGCTCTACTCCAGTGACTGAAATCATCTATTCTTCCTTCCTCTATAAGACTTTGTTTTGGTTTTCCTTACATACTTTATTTTGCATTGCATTTTAAACTGCCCTTATGTGCACCCTTATGTTCTTTTGGATGCTGGTGAGAATACAAATTATAAATAAAAACATTTATCAACAATTAGCAGGAACATAACTCTATATTTTGTATGTAAAGCCAACGTTGGAATCATCATGCGATTTTTGTGATGTGGAATATAAAACTTTCAGGGGACTTTCTATGAGCAGTAGAAAATGTCTATTTAGGATGAACAATTAGAAGCACCCTTGGAATTGTGGGTGTGTAAAGCCCTTCCTCCACTGGATTCGCCTCTATTTGAAACATGTGACCAGGTGAGCCTCTTTACACTAACAGCACTTGCTACATGGTTTCCTACTGCAGCTTCTGCCCTCCCCTGCAGAATCTTTGCTAGAAGATTATCTTGATAATTCAGTCATGCGTCCTTCTCTGTACCCTCAATTCAAATATTTTTACTTAAATTTAAAAATTAAAAAAATCAAAGGAAAGTATTTGAAAGCATATAAATTTACTCTTTAACTTGTACAAATTAAGAAATTTAATAATATAACTACGGGAAAAGCAAAGGAATTTTAGCTAGAATACGAGCAAAGGGAAAGCAGTCTTATGAAGATGTGACAAATGATATGAATTATCTGCCAGAGGAAGATGGAAACTTTTCTTGTAATAGCTTAATTATACAGCTAAGTTTACTAATATTGAGGTTGGAAAACTTTGTCTTTTGTCGGGGATAAGAGGTAGATGAGAAGTGAGTTGTATTATAGGCTTAGCATGGAGTATGTCATGGTGGACTGGACATTTCAGGTGGAGGTCATTGAAAAGTCGTGTAAGAAAGACAGGCCCATGACAGCCAGAGAAAATACAGAATAAACAAACAGCTTTAGAAAGGACATAATATGGTGATTGTATTTTATAAATCAATCATCAGGACTTGGGGTCTAATAAGTCTGTCTGGATGTATATATGGTGGCAAAGGAAAAGAATATTTGAGATTAGAATTTATTCTGGAATGTAAGATCATTGTGACTAAAATGAATATTAGATGATTTTGAGGTATAATGAATAATTGGATCCACTTAAAAATTTTGTTCACCATCTGCCATGTTTGTGGTCTGGGTGACAGCTCGAACTTCAAATTAAATGAAAAGTTGTCTTCATTCCTTTAATGTTTTTTCAACTTTCTTGATTGTGAGCAATAGCAATAAGTACTTTTGAATTCACACTCTACTAAAACATACACACACACACATTTAAAGTGAAACAAAAATTTCAGAAACATACTCTTACCAAATGTAATATATTTTTATTCTTTTTTTATTCTATTCCTTTTCATTCTATTATTTGTATTAGAATCCTGGTGTGAGCTTCTAAATGACTCATAAGATCTGTTAATGGGCTGCAACCAGCAGTTTGAAAATCACTGCTTAAGAGGACTGCTGTAAAATCAGTCAACTCAACCTAAATCAGAGAATCCACTTGGTGCGAAAGGTAGAAAACTGAACAAATGTAGGATGACTCCACTTGACCGTATGAAAACAGAGGCAAAGGAGTGTTCGGTGCTGGGAAGCTGCAGAGGGTAAATTCTTAGTGTGAGATTTATTAGCTTTATGGTCGAGGAACCATCATTCTCAGAGTCAGTATTCTACTTGGTGGCAAAAAACCCAGAGAGAGGAGAGAAACAATGTTATTTTTTAAATAAAATATTGAATTGCTATTCATATGATTTTCTATTGCAATTATCATCTGTTGTGAGCCTGCACTGCAGGAACGGAGCCTAATTCTCTCTCGTGCAGAGCCTGGCATCCTGTTGGCAGCCAGTGCACGTTTATTGTCGGTAATAACAATAATAATACTAATAATGATAACTTGATGATTAGAGTCTTTCGCAGTAATATCCAAAGCTAAGATTATGAGAACTCTTTTCCTATAGTTTCCATTTTTACTCTCCATGGTTTATACCTCTTTCAATCTTGAAAATGCATTCTTTATTCCCCTTCTGATTGAGTCTATTTGGCAAACATTAATGTTTTTGTTTTTGTTTTTGTTTTCCCATATGGACCTCAAAATTAAATGCCTTTTCGTTTGTCTCCTTGCTTGTCTTACCAGAATCACTGAGGAGGTCAACACAGCTAAAGCAAGGAAATTCATTTGTTAACTGTTGCTTTAGAAGCTACAAAGAGAGCGCAGAGGCCCACAGACCACATATATATGTTTTGTTTCTATAACAACAGTATACTTGACCTTAATTTTCCCAAATTCTTAATGATAAACATTTATTTTAAATTAAGAAATAGAGAAGTTTTTGTTTTGTTTTGTTTTGTTTTTTGTTTTTTAACCAGTGTGTGCTTTCTTCTCAGACTTTATCAAATTTTATAATTTCAAATTGAGGCCATAACTTAATGATATAAACAAAAGAGGGAATAAGAGCGGTAACTACCTACCAGCAGGAAAGAAGGAACGGCCCAAGGGATCAGTGTGACAGCAGGAAAGTAGGGAGGAAGTAGACGAGAAAAGGAGAGGATTCCAGTGTGGGCACAGCAAAGGGCGTATGATCTGAAAACCAGCCCAGGGAGAAGGAAGGAAACGGAGGTGGGAAGAAATGGACCATAACGACGGGCTGGGGAATCCCGAACAGGAAGCATGGAAAAGAGAAGCAGGAGAGATGGAGCCTCTGGTTGTGCTAGTCTGGAGAGAAATTTCAAGCTGACACCATCTTTCATATCAAAGGGACTGAATTAGCAACTATGTGCTTGCTTTAATTCAAAACTTTTCCCTCTTAGATTGATCATATATACTAAATAATTTCCATTTCCTTTCCTGAGTAAATATGTTGTGCTTCATAAATTTTTTTTGCACATTTTAGCGTCATGCTCGATGATTCCATTCACTCTCAAACTAAATTTATTCTTAATTATTTTTATTAACTATGATTTCACCTCTTAATTGATATCACATTCAATTGAAATTCAAGTTATTTAGCAGAAGGACCACAGTTCCTATTTATATTTTTAGAGCCACTGTATGAATTGGAGGTAACGTAATGTGTGATAGTTGGGATAGTCAGCTCCCATCTTGGCTTGATCATTGGCTAGTTTCTTCATTTGTAAAGTAAAGTAATAATACCTATCTCAAAGGGTTATTTGGGGGATTAAAATGCAATGGTGAATAAAACACACTTAGGACAACTTGACACATTATAAGGGACTGGCAAAATGATATCTGTTATTACCTATTCCTTAGAAGATTATGCAGGGATACATAAGACAGAAGAAACAGGTATGAGATTACAACGCATTTTACTTTTTGTCAGGTAGCAATGTAGACGTGTGCATCGTGGCACCTGTCTCACATCCCCAGTAAGGAGGGCTGAGGGGATTACATGCAGAGAGGACTAAGCAGTCTCTGATCACGGGCAGCGTCTGCATCTCCGCTTTCTCATGCCCATGAATATGAAAAGCAGAGTTAAACACCATGACATCTACTGCTCTTTATGTTAAATAAACCAAGGCCTTCCATAAATTAAAATGATTTTCTTATGCAGCATGACACAGGGTTATCCAATTTGCCAGAGAGGTGCAACCAAGTCTGTTGTAAGGGGAAAGTGCAGGTAGGTTGTGTTTAAAGCTGCAAGTACCATGTCAAAAAATAAAAGCCCCTCTTGGTTTAGTAAATGCATTTCCTTAGGCCCTAATAAACTAAGAATGGAAAGAGGTTAATTGACAAAATGATACTTGTCTAATGCTGTCCTGAGCATTGCACTCAGGCAGATGTGTGAGACCGGGAGCCTGCTGTGCTGACAAGGATGATTATTATAACTGACTCTATTTGCCCTCAAGGGTGTGGAGCTTCTAGACACTTTTCACCCTGGAATCTCACTGCTGTGTGAGAGCCAATCCAAGAGGGTCGTAAAACCAGAAAGCCAAGGGACAACTCGGCTTACACTTAATTTAAGTGTGTTGAGGCAAGGCCACAGATTGGCGCCTGTCCTAAATGTTGTGGTGGAAATTCCACTTTGCATTTACAACTTCCATTTACTGAGCACTTACCCATGTGCTAAGCAACGTGCTAAAAGCTTTAGCCCCTACCTCTCATTCTTTTCCCACAGTGATTCAATCAGGTAGGTGTTAGTCTCCTACAGAAACAAATAATGAGACTGAGGCCACCGCAATATAGTGCACTGTCAGTTTCCCAAAGCATTTGATGATATTGATATATTAATTCAAACTTTTATTTTCCATGCATGGTTCATTTACTGATAAAACAGTGGTCAGAGACACAATGTCTGTCTCAGCTCATAAAGCAGAAAACGACTCCTTAAATTTGCTGTGACTACACATGGGGACTACAGGAGAAGGGCAACTGCCTGACTTCCAAACAGACAAGTATGGAAATATCTCAATCTTTGCTTTTCTAACTCTTGGGAATAGGATTAACATTCACTTGGAATATCAACAGATTTGATATGGAGCTTAGAGGAGATGGTATTTTTGTCCTCCGAATATCTAGTAGTGGAATGGGAAGAGCAAATTAAGTAGCAAGGCAACACATAAATACATATATTGAAGTGACGCATATTGCCTTTTTCATAAATAGTTATCTGCTCATTAGCAGCTAAATATTTAAACACTCTTGTTTGGAAAAGCATAGGTCCTACTAGACAGCAGGGAATAATAGTGATTCGCTCAAAGCCAGTAGGACTGTTAGCTGTCATTTAAACTAAACAGAATGACAAAATCCCTTTCCAAGTGGGAACTAGCTCTATTTTCATAGTCATCAGAGCAAGGCTCTTAAAACCTAAATGTCTCATAAGGATCTTCTAATAGGTTTATTGCTTTGTTTATTCTGCTTTGAGCAAGTCATGGGGCAATTTGGAGTTGACATCATTAAAAAAATTTTTTTTGAAAATTTGTTAACATCTCAGTTGCTCATTTAAAGAGCGTTAAACAGCTCTCTTAACGTGGGCAGTGGTCATCTGTCCATACGCTAAGCACTTAAGTCATCACACACATTTCCACAAGGGTTGTTATATACAGAGATACGTCTCTCTTATTAACAATGCCTGCTTTCCCCAAACGCATATTTGTTATGGTTATTTTGAAGCCTTTTATCTAATCATTTCTAGATGCTACTTTCAGATAAACCGTACATAATTTACTTGGTCCACCATTAGGTCTTTCTAATCAGTATGTAGATATTTATTCTTAAACATTTTCCCTTAAGTCAAATTTATCTTTTCTCTTTCTCTTTTTTTTTCAAAACTTACCAGTGATAATATTCCCTCTGACAACTGGACATGTCTCCCAGCGTGGTCAATTTCATCAGATACCCTTCCAAGAATCATTTTCTGAGTTCTCTTTAGACAAACTATAAAACTCCTCCAGCTGAAGGAATTGTGTTTCGAATTTCATTGTCTTTTATTTAAATACATGGTCTTACGTAGAAAGATCCCTTTGCACAAAGTATGGGCAAAGCCAAGCCCTGCAGGGGCAGAGCTCTGTGTTGCTATGTACCTTTCAGTTGCTCTCTCACTGTCTCCCTGAGTTTTCTCCGTCACCCACCACAGCACGGGCTGCATAGTCCTGCATATTTGGTCTAGTATGGAGGAAGGCTCTAAGGGCTGGAGTAAACATAACCTCGTTGCTTTGAGCACAGCATTAGAACAAATGGAAGAACTTGTTAGCAATGTAAAAACTCAGCCCAGAGCTAGTGAATCAGAATCTACATTATAACAAAATCCTTAGATGATTTGCCAGTACATTAAAATTTTGGAAGAGAGACTCTAGTAGAGAATCTCTGGTAGGAAGTGTCACATCTGTGACACCTACCACTTCATGAGAAAAAAAGAGAATTCAGTAAAATGTCCATATCCTAGTGGACACCCCTATGCCAAGAAGTAACTGACTTGAGAGACATTCCATCTTCAATAGGTTAAAAATTGTAAGGCAGTTTGAGGAGCTTCACTCTCCTCGTCACAGATAACTGCAATTTTACCTTTCCAAATTAATCCTCTGCTCTCCTAACACCCTCATTACAACTTACTTCCTCCCACTCTGAATTTTTCCCCTTTGGCTACTCTCAGATGCCACCAAGGCCTTTGTTCACATTAGCCTCAGCCTGTTAAGGACACGCCCAGGTCCGGACCTCTGGATAGCCGCAGCACCATTTATCATTCAATACCATCCAGTCTTTCCAGAGAGCAGTCTGAATTTTTGGAAGAGCATAAATTCATAACAGAATTAAGAAGAACTGTATGAGTTTAGTGCAATGCTATGGATAATAGTGGACAAATCCTGGGATGTGGAAAATTCTCATTTCAGCTGGAGCTGTGAAAGCAGAGGATCTGCTTTAGCCCAGAGATGTGTGCAATGAAGAGCAAGCCTCAGAGCAGACAATGTTCACTCCCATCACTCCCAGCGTCCGTGGCTCAGCCTTCCTTTTATTTCTATTTTCTTCCTCCACGAAAAACACCTTCCCTGGTGCCCAGCTTCAGCTCAAGGCCAACGCCCTGACAGACAAGCAATCTCACAGTACCTAAGGGGAATAAAGCTTTTTAACTAAAATAGATCAGCCGAAATATTTTCTTTGACAATACTCTCTTCATGCAGTCTACACACTGCCCAAGGGGATGAAAAGAGGAGCCAGCAGGGAATTCACAGATGAGTCATCTCTCACCAACTCCACTCCCTGGGATCACTAAGGCTATGTCTAAATGCAAACATGTCTCCTCCATTTTTCCTAAATGCATTGTGCAGCAGAGAGCACTGCACTGGGAGTCAGGAGTGAGTTTCTGCACCCTGTTCTGACAGGTCCTCGCTGGCTTTAACCTTTAACCTGCTCTTTCCATACCTCGTTTTCTTCATCTGTTAAATGATAAACTGAGCTAGACTATTGGTTCTTGGTCACGATTACTCATTAAAATTATCTAGAGATTTTAAAAAACAAAACAAAACAATAAAAAACTAATGCTGGGGTTTCCCCTCACCCCCAACAATTAAATCAGAATCTGTGCACAGGGCTCTGGCACTGGTATGCATTTTTAAAGCTTCCAAGATCCTTCATAAAGTACAGGTAGGATTTAGAGCTGATGGACTAGGATCCTCACTAAATATGTATCTGAGTGCCAGCACCACTGACAGCATCTGGGAGCTATACAGAAATGCAGAATCTAGGGCCTCACCTCACACAACTGAATTTGCCTTTTAGCAACATTCCCAGGCAATCCACATACTCATTCAAACCTGAAAATAGATCTCAAAGCTCCCTTTCAGCTTTCCCACATAATATATGGATTGTGGTTTCATTTTAATCCCATTTACAAATTTTGCTGGCTCTTCCTTTTACCTAACTTCTTCAGCATCTACTTTGTGGTAGGAACCACGTGAGGGGCTAAGGATGAAAAGTTAACAAGAAAGACATGGTATCGACCATCACAGAGCTTCAATCGCTGGAGCAAGCCAGATCCTAAGTAAGTTATCACATAGGGTGATATATATGAGGGCAGACAAAATATTGGTCATTATGAAAACGCCCAGTATTCAGGAATGAGATTTGTCTAGGTCGGGGGAGACCGTTCTAAGAAAGAAAGTTTAAACTTTGTAACTAGTGCGTCCTGTGAAACCCTGAGCTGGTTTATATGTACACAGAATCGTGATTTCAGGAAGAACGCAGGCTGAGGTTGAGCCTACTTTGCATTTATGTCTTTGGGAAATTCTGAGAATTAACTCTGAATCCACTACAATTTAGCAATCCTCCTTTGAAACTGTTCTTACTAAGTCCACTAATGTCCTCCTCATTGCAAACCTGGTGTCATTTTTCTAAGTCACATCGTGTTGATCTGTCATTTTTAATAAGAATAACTATTCCCATCTTGACATTCTAATTTTCTGTGGATTTTGTCTTAGCTTGACTTTCCCCTGAATGCAGAGCTTGAAATATGAGCATGCTTGTGGTAAATTAATTTTGAAAGTTATCTTAAAGGTGGTAGGCTGAATAATTGACCTTTGCCTCCCACCACTCTCTTCCCACCTGTTACCTTATGTGGCAAAAAGGACTATGAAGGTATAATAAAATTAAGGATCTTGAGATGGGGGAGATTATCCTGTATTATCTGGGTGGGCCTTAAAAACAATCACGGGGTCTGTTTCAGAAGGAGGCAAGAAGGTTAAAGGAGGAAGAGATGTGATAATGGAAGCAAGAAGTTGGAGTGATACAAGGAAGGTTGATGAGTCAAGGAGTGCAGGTGACCTCCAGATGCTAGAAAAGGCAAGGACATAAATTCTCCCTTGTGTCCCCTGAAGCAATCAGCCCTGCTGACACCTTAACTCTAGTACAGTAAAACTGATTTGGGACTTTTGAACTCCAGAGTGATGAGAGAGTAAATTAGTGTTGTTTTAAGCCACTAAACTGATACATCAGGAAAAAGAAATTGGGGACTGGGAAGAGTAGAATAGGGAAGGAAGAAAACTGAGGTGCATTATTGAACTGATTATCCCTGTGGGCAACTTGGGCTCAGTCCCACTGGGGACCCTCTGAGGAATCACGGACGTACAGTGCCATGTCTGCTGTCTGCCCAAGGTGTGGAAGAAAAAATGTTTATCTACCAACTCCCATCCTCACTGGTTAAGCCTTGAGGGCAGCGTTAACTCTCTTGCACTTTCAAGAGCAAGCTTAAAAAAAATACACGCGTAGCCTCCATTTCATGGGAGACAGTCAAGAAATGCCATCTATTTAAAATCTAAGGTTGTAAGTGGTAACATTAAAGGTATGTTTGTAAAGTGAGAATAGAAGAAAGATTCCATAAGGGTAATCTAATTAAGGGAGAAATTGCTACTTGGGTTAATGAACATGAATCCTTGAGACTGAAAAAAAAGAGGTCATTCCAAGAAGGAAAAACAATATATACACAGGCAGGAAAGTGGGAGGTCTATTGGCAATGGCTAGAAGTTCTATGTCAATGGATGTAATGTTATAAGGTCCAGGGAGAAGGAGACAATGAAGGGAGTTAGATTGATAGGAGAAAGAGGCTTTCGGTCACCAGGAAGCAAACCCCTGACAAAGCCAGAGTCCTTTGACTCTTTGACAAGAGCTTATTTGATTCCAAGCAGGGGTATTGGAATAAAACCCCAATTATATGATTCTTTAAACTTCTCTTCAGCAAACTTATAATTATGAAAATGTCTTGAGTTATCAGCCTCCACTTTTCCATTTTCCCTCAGTATTGTTTCAAGCAATTCCACAAAATAGAGTAAAATAAGTTAATTAGAACATGAAACAGGAAAAGTTTAATTCCTTTTTTCAATAAGAAGCTGGCTGCAGTTTATACAGGCTTAACGATAATTCTATTTTGTGACTAACAATAATTACTCATGAATAATTACAGAATAGAAATGTGAAAAAATGTCTAATTAGAAATTAGACAAATCCCCCAAATTAGGTATTTATTATTGCAATTGGGTATTATTAGAACTAATAATGACATGATGGCAACATAAGATATTAATAAATACACGATTAGCTTTTGAATGTATTTTGTTACATCAGAAATAAATTTGACATTTTCATGAAGACATTTAGTTGAAATTGTTATTGCAAATATAAACAATCTAGGGCAGTAACTCCCCATTTTAGCTACAATATTACTCATGCATCCAATTAAAAGCAGAATTCCTTGCTGTGATGAACGTAGATCTGTCTCGGCTAATTGAAAGGTGAAATACCTTGAGAAATTGTGACGGTGTCTGGGGTCACCATGCTATGTCCTAGTTTTACAAGAAAAGTGTCCTGAATATGTTATTAGCTCAGAGAAACAATGGAGGCTACCCATCTTCTTTGAGGAAAGGCTTAATTAAGAAGAAAGATTTCATAAGCCTTTAAAAATGCATTCTGAAACTTTACAGCTGCCATGATAGTCTGGAATTATGTCATACATAACTCTCAGATAGTCTTAGTTTAAGAGTTAGTGTATGAGTTTTAGATTAAGTTTTTGGTGAGCTACAAAAATACAAGAGGGAGTGTGCACTGTTCACTGCCTTACAGGCTCTTTCGTAGTCCCTTAGCAGATTGTTGGACTTGAGTGGTGTGGCAGTGAGGTAACAATCACACTGAAATACACACTCAGTTCTCAGCTGTCTGGGAAGAACTGGCTCACACAGAGAAGGCAGGAAATGCTAAGGGTCTTTGCACGAGTAAGAGAATAGGTTGAATTTCTGGCAAGGTTTGAGGTCCTGTTGATTCCTAAGACACTACTTGAACCTCATATTAGTTCATACTCTCCAGGGCTCTTGGAATCAACTCCATAGTGACTGGGGCCAGAATGACCTGAAGCACAAGCTGACTAATCCATAAGACAAACAAGCCTCTAAGGCAGCTAGGAAATCTTGCTAAAGGAATCAAAGTCCAGAAAACAGGAAAAAAAGAGAACTGTGCATTTTATGGGACAGGCATAATGAGAAGGATACCATTAGGACTTATACCTCCTGGCAAGATATTTATTATAAGAATACCTTACTGGTAAACATTACATGAGTGATGCCCTTAGGCTGGGCACCCGATACCACTTGACAGTGGAAGTCTCCATTTTGAACCTAGCTCTGAACCCTCTCGGAATCCTAAGACCACAGTAGAGATTACATTTGGGCCTGGAAAAACTTATTTGAGACCCATAGCTGTTTGGAGAGTTTGTAGGTATGGCTGTGGGGAGTGCAGAGTAGGGAAAAGGTGTCTTCTGTGCTTTGACCCAGGTCTGCTTCTAGTTGAATGAGGAAAAGAGAAGTAACAATTGCCTAATACCATTATGTGTGAGCCACTATGATTATCTCATTTACATTTCTTAACTCTATGAATTAGGCATTATTTCTGTTTTACAGAGTAGGAATTTAGAGAGACTAAGATACTTGTCCAAATTCATACATTTAGTAATCACTAAAGTTGAGATGTAAAATAATTTTTATTTGAATCAGAAACAGAGGCTACCTCTTAAGAAAGGAAGTAAGTTTGCTTGGGATCCACCTGATTTGCTTAACACCTGGGGGATCTCAGACCTATTTCATCCCTTTAGCAGTTCTTCAGAGAATGACGTAAACAAGTGAGGCTGAGACCAGTCATTTGTAGAGCTTGGGTGGGAAACGGGTATTTTACCAACGTTAGACATGTTTTAGACTTCAAATCTGCTGGTGCATGTTTACGCCTTGTTTGTTAGTGTTCTGCGAAAAGAGTTGAGAGGGTAGGATCTGGAACCAAATAAACCTTGATTTATATCTATTCCTCTCTACTCACAGGGCTCTGTTTTCCCAAGTAAGTTGCTTGACCTCTCTGAGTCTCAGTTTCCTAACCTTTAAAATGGGAATGAAGGGAGACTGGGCAAAATGGTGTAGATGATAGAGGCTTTGTTCATCTGCTCTTGCAACCACATCAAAGCTGTGATGGAAACATGGCGCAAACACCAAGCAGAGTCGCCTGGGGTCCAAATGAATAGAAGTCCTGCAACTAGGGTGAGAAATAAGAAATCATCCTGCAATGGTTGGAGGTAGGACAGGGCAAAGATGTGAGGTGACCTAGTTCGAGCGGCTGAGTGGAACAGAGGCTGCGGCAGTAGCAGCCAGCAGCTGCAGACGCCTCTTAAAGAGGCTATGTCCTCGACCGGACTTTTGCACCGGTGAACTCACTCACTCTGATCACCAGTGCCAGGTTGGCTGCTGTGTGTATGTGAGGGGGCGGAGGCAGGAGACACGAGGGACTTAAAGGGGGACACTGAATTGTTGGAGCTATGGTCAGAGGCCAGGCTTTCTCCCAGGCAAAAGTGATGGTGGTATCCGTTGTTCCTCCGTTGAGCCCTCCCTACTCCCAGTGTGTGGATTTAGCGACCCCATAGCCGAGACGTCATCAAACTGGGTAACAGGTTACCCTGCCCAGAGGATTCCCTGAAACTCCGCCTCCCCCAACTTGGAGCTCTACCCAAGCTACATCCAGTTGTGTCCTCAGTGAGTCCTGTACCCCATGCTGAGCAGTGCCAAGACTCACACTGGTGGCAGCTGACCTCGGTTTCTGGCATTGCCTCTTGAAGCAACTACAAGCACAGTATCTGTGGATTGCTCGCTGAATCTTAACAGGCGGCCCTGGAGGGGCAGAGGCTGGAGCTAAACTTGGCCTGCAGCTGAACCTCTCTCAGGACTGTGCTGCTGAACACCTACTACACAAAGTCATGCTAATAAGACCGGGAGACTTAGGAGCTTTGCTTGTTACATAGAAACAGACACAGGAAGGAAGCCAAAATTGGAAGACAAAGAAGCAGAAACCATATGAGAGAATAGAACAGAGATACAGGAATAATGGAGTCAAGCAATCTAACAGATGCAGAGTTCAAAACACTGGTTATAAAGATGCTCAGTGAACTTAGGGGAAGTGTAGACGAACTCATTGAGAACTTTAACAAAGAAATAAAAAAAAACACAAAAATGAAAATGGAAATTATAAAAGGGAACCAGTCAGAAATGAAGAACACATTATCTGAGATGAAGAGGATATTAGAGGGAATCAACAGAGTGGAGGAAGAAGAGGATTGAACCACCAATATAGAGGATGGGGAAGCCAAGGACACTCAATCAGAATGACAAGAAAAAAAAAGCAAGAATATAATAATAATTTAAGGAGCCTATGGGACACAATTCAATGTAAAAGTACCTGTGTCCTAGGGGTACCTGAAAGAGAAGAGGGAGAACAAGAAATTGAAAATCTATTTGAAGAAATAACAATGGAAAACTTCTCTAACCTGGTGAAGGAAATAGACATACATCCCTAGGAAGCTCAGAGAGTCCCAAAAAAGATGAACCCAAGAAGCCCACACCAAGACGCATCATAATTAAAATGCCAAAGGTTAAATACAAAGAGAGAATCTTAAAAGCAGCAATAGAAAAGCAGTTAGTTACCTACAATGGAACACCCATAAGACTGGCAGCTGATTTCTCAAAAGAAACTTTGCAGGACAGAAGGGCTTGGCACAAAATATTCAAAGTGATTAAAACCCGGGATCTACAACCAAGAATACTTTATCCAGCAAAGCTATTATTTAGAGTTGAAGGACATATAAAAAGCTTCCCAGACTAAATGAATGAATGAATGAATGAATAAATAAATAAGCAAGCTAAAGGAATTCATCAACATCAAGCCAGTATTACAAGAAATGTTGTAGGGACTTCTTTAAGAAGAAAAAACATGTATCAAAAACAGGAATAAAGAATGGTAATAATTAGATATAAACAAATACTTCAAATGGAAAAGAATTGAGTGCTCCAACCAAAAGACAGGATGGCTGAATGGATAAGAAAACAAGACTCTTACATATGCTGCCTACAAGAGACTCACTTCAGATTAAAAGACACACACACAAACTAAAAGGAAGGGAATGGAAAAGATATTGCCTTGTGGAACCTTCATTCAGGGTATAGCGCTGAATGAAGTAAGTCAGATAGAAAGAGGAATACCACATGATTGTACATACAGGTGGAATCTAGGGAAGAAAACAACAACAACAACAACAACAAAAATGGAAACAAACTCATAGATACAAAGAATATTTTGAGGGCTGCTGGACGGGAGGCTGGTCGCGGGGGGGACAGTGAAAAAAGGCAAAGGGATTAAGAGGTACAAATGGGTAGTTACAAAATAGTCGTGGGGAGATAAGGGGTAGCATGGGAAAAATGGTCAACAATGTAATAAATATGTAAGGGGAGGAGGGCTACTAGACTTAGTGAGGTGATCACTTTGTGAGTTATATAGATCTCTAATCGTTAGATGTACAACTGAAACTAGTGTATTAATGTATGCCAACTATAACTGAAAAAACTCATTGAATTGTACAACATAAATATGGGCAACTAATTGTCTATTATATTTCAATAAAGCTGGAAAAAATAAAAAAGAAAAGAGTTCTGAAGATCATTTGCCCAACAATGTGGATATACTGAACATGACAACTACACACATTAAAAATTGTTAAGATGATACATTTTATGTATATTTCACTATAATGAAAAATAAAATATCAAAAGCTTTAAAGTGGAGAAAAATGAGAATGAAATGAAAGCGCATAGTACACATAACAGGTGCTTAACGAATACATGGAAATGAAAAATAGGAGAAAATGTCTTTACGACACTATCCAAACAAAAAAGAGAAAATATGAGCCTTTTAGACCTCACAATTAAGTTTTTCTGACCTGTGTTTATGGCTTAGAAACAGCTTCAGCAGGTGACCTGCAGTTACCTGAGAATGCAGAGGACAGCAGAGACACTCCAACCTATCCGCCGGTAAAATAGAGCTGTTGTTTACAACACCTTCGGCTCCTCTCGCTAATCATTTCCCTAATTCGAACTCTTTCAAATTCATCTACACTTCACATTTTCCACTTGTACTTGAGGTGCATAGTTATAAAATGGCTTTTTAATTAGTAAAACAAAGAATGCTAGATTTCATTTTTTTATGCCTATTAACAAATTTCAATACTGCTCATATGTATTATTGCATGATCTAACTTGACCTGCCAACCTATAAGCCAACTCACCATGGATGAGAAAGAGAGTGAGAAATAATGGCTTTGTGAAATCATCTGAGAGGGATTGGAACTCCTGTCCCCTGTTTGGACCTCTGTTTCTGATGATGACTGTCAACCTGCACAAAACAACCTTTACCTCGGTCAGTGCTGACGACTGAGACTGTCCACTGCGTGGAAGCTCCTGGGAAATTACAGGCAAGAGAAGGATGAGAAAGCACCTGTGGACCCCTTTCCAGCACTTGCTCACCTAGCCGTCTATCAGAAGCAGATGGCCTGTCATTTTCTCCACGCAGCCCTTGTTTAAGAGGCCCATGTTTCTAACTCACTCTCTGGTCTTTTGGCCTAATGACAAAGACACTCTTGGGTGAATGACTGAGGCCTGAATGAACACACAATCATAGGTAAAGAGCCAATGTGTGTGTGTGTGTGTGTGTGTGTGTGTGTGTGTGTGCGCACGCGCATGTGAACACAGCAGGCCTGGTACTGAATGGTAAGGAGATCTCTTTCAATCTCACTTTAAAATATTCTCTTTGCCATGAAAAAGAAAAAAAGAAATCCATCTTTTTGTTCCAGAAAAATCTATTAGTTATTCTTTCCCAGTTTCTTTAGCTTAGAAACTGTAGAAAGAAGGCCTGGAACAAGGGGCTGTGTGTGATCTGTCCGCTGAGCAGAGTGCAGGAAATAGGCCATGAGGGATCTGGAGCTTAAGTGTAGTGAACTCCAGAGAGCTGTAGCAGAGAATCACAGTGTCCACAGCCAGCTACGTAGAGAACCAGAAACAGGTCATTGGCTTCTGCCCTGCAATCCACGGTAACTGCCAGCGATATTTCTACAGAGGGGAACACGCTTCACACCAGCTCTCTTTGCAGAATATCTCCAACCTGGAAAGTCGAAATTGCATCAGTACAACTTCTCTGCAGCACACTGACACCAATATGCAATATGTGGTAAGAGAAACCAAAAAGCCATTAATCTAAAGCAGGAATTTAAACAATTGCGTTTAACTCTGGAAGAATTCCATTGAATTAGAATGCCTTTTTAAACTGAAACTGCTTTCACTGAATGCAGCATTGCAAATTAAGATTTAATTTAGCAAAATAATCAGATTTAAATGTAAACGACCTACTTCCCCCTTTGTTCCAACTTCTTCATTGGCATCTTTGTAATCAAATAAATATATTTATTCATTCACTCATCTATTTATTCAATTTTTATTGAGTACCTATTCAGGGCCATGCATTGTGCTAGAGATTAAGATTACAAATGTGAGTAAACTATGATCTCAAACTTTAAGGTCTGTACAGTCTAGTGGTACCAGAAGAGGAATCACAGTTCGAGGCTTAAACAAAGACATTGGAAGTGTTGAGGATCGGGAGAAAATTCCCCTACTCTGCCCACCTTTAGATCTCATGGCTGGACTAGTTATAAAATAATAAAATTGATACAAGACTGGATTAACAGGAGGAGAAAAAAAAAAAACAATTTAATACGTGTGCACAGGAGAATCACAATATGATGCCCAGGTCATAAACTGAGGCTCAAAGAAGTGATCGAACTAGGCATCTTTTTAAACTTTTTAGACAAAGAAACAATAAATTAAACAAAGGAAGTGCTCATCGGAAAGGAATCCAAGCCCAATGTGTGTATTCCTTAGCAAGAAACCAAAGAAAGTTGGGCTAGGGTAGTAAATGAGTAAAGGGATTATGAGGGTTTTTATACATGCTTTTTCAACTCTGGATGTTACGCCCCGTGATAAGGTTTTCTCTTGGTCCTTCAGAATAATCAACATGTAATTTTGGGATATCTTGGGGCAGCCGGCCCTGGGACTCGACTATAGTAAAAACAAAACACAACAAAAACACTAGTTCACTTGGGTTCTCAGTTTATTGAATTTTGATCCAGGGCAGCTAGTGCCTTTAAGTGAGGTACCTATCTCAGTGATCTACAATTTAGATTCAGAATGAACAAGAAAGTGCCAAAAAAATGTTGTGCCACCTTTCCTAGAAGGACATGTGCTTTCAGGAATATTTCAGCTGGACTTGACCTAGAATTCCTCATTATATTAATCACTAGCTCTGGAATAGATGCTGCACTGCAGCCCCTGCCCACCTTCCATGAGAAAGCCACATGCTCGTGACTTTACATTCCTAAATACACTCACAATGCCAAGGGATGGTTTTTTTCCTTCCGTCAATTCATTAGATCTGCTCACATGAATTATTTATATGCAGTGCTAAAAATGATTTTGAAACATTACAAGAATTCAATATCAGTTTTCACAGTGGGATTTCATCATCTCAGCATTGCAGCATTGGTAACCTAACGCAATACTAATAGGATATGGTGCTAATCGGGTACAACGAGAATCCTCTCTAATATGCAAACATTTCCATGTTGTCTTATTATTTCTTTTAAGTTAATATGCTATGGTGATCATATGATGAAATGAATTAGCTTCATATCATTGTCTGCATGAGTTGTGCATATTAACTGGCATCTTTCTTCCTGCAGCCCTTTGAATTCACTTGGAATGAGCTTGAAAACTTACCCTGTAGTTATGCTTATGTTAATGAGGCTGTTTAGTAGAAAACAACCCTGCCTTGCTTAGCCAGCTGGAGAAACAATAGATGCGTATCCCCTCTCTTTGGAACGGAATGTTTTTCTGGCCTCCCTTCAAAGGGTCTATCTCTATCAGGCTGCTTTAGTATTCTCTACTTGTTCACAATCTCAATCCATCCATGTGTTAGACATTTTACCAGCAACATTTAACCAGATTGTATATTTCTATTAGACATGAAGCAAATCTTTTCCAAGAGAAACTGGTTGCATGGCCAACTGGCCCAATGTTTTGGAATATTTAAACACACACACACATACACACACACACAAACCTACATGCATCTATACATAAAATGCATAGAAATATACACATATTTATGTGTGGGGGTTATGTATAGACATGTTTACATACGTATACCGACATATACATATGTGCTTCTTTGTTTTTGTGTGTAAATGATTTAAAATTTATGGAATCCATGCCATAACCAGCATTTCTTTTCTGGCTGTTAAATCCTGGGTGGATTAGGTCCAGTGAGTATGAATCCTCCAGATTTCAGTGTTTATTCATTTTCAGATATATAACCAAAAGCCAGATGCTTTTCCAAATCTTAGCTGACATTTGCAAATCATGAATTTCTCACCCAAACCTGTGTGACCTTTCCTCTTGAGTTGCTATCAGGTTCAATTAATTTAGTTTTGGAAATCCCAGATGTCAGTGCTCTTAGGAGATTTCTAAAGTCCCTCTCTTACACTTCCAATCAAGTTGCTCTAAAGGTGCCTCAGTAAAGATCAGGGCCACTGGCAACTACGCAATGCCTTGGTGCAAGTTAGCAAAAGGTGCCTGTTTTGACGAACACAACCCTTCAGGGAACAGTATGGCAGTGGCATCTAGCTGGATTTCTGCTATGTCTTGCTCACTGAGATGGGTTCTCTTATGCTACAACTTGGATGATGTTTTGTCCTCTGCTAGAAATAGCTGAGAGTAGAAAAGCCATTTTAATGGCAGCTTAGGTTGCATGACAGGCAATCCAAGTTCTGACACCGATCGGCTGTGTGACTTAAAGCAAGACTCTGAACCTGTCAGCTGCTCAGTTTCTTCATTTGCAAAATGCAAGGAGGGATGATCTCTGGTGACCTCCAGCTGTGCACGCTATGATTGGTGACTGAACAATGAGACATCTCCTCACAATTTTAATGGAAGAAATGATTAACGAGTTTCTGCATTTGTTTGGGGTGAGGACAATATGAGAGAAAAAAAAAGTTATAGTTCAGAAGGAAAGTAATGAGGGTGATTTAAATATTAGGGTTTAAATTCTAGGCTTTCAATAGAATTATGTTTACTAAGTTACTAAGAAGAATGGAGGTTTATTCCAAGTCTGCAAGATGCAAATACTGGCAAATATCAGTGGGTTTATTATTAAGTGAAGTCAAATGTGTAACATTTGAAAGATCTTAGTAAAATGTATATTTTCGGAACTTATAATTTAGTCCCTGGTTCTTAGAATTAAATATTGTGGTTAGACTGAAGACAAAGATGAATCTTTTCAGTAAAAGTACTCCTAAGGGCTGTGATAATAGAATAAATATTGCCAAGCGTCTCTTACTCTGCATCAGATGTAAACATGTATTTGCTCTACTTTTATTTACATTCACCTAAGAAAGAATTGGATTTATTCTGAGGTCCCACAAAAGACTTTCTGTTTGTATACTGATATAGGGGAGAGGCATGAGAACTACATAAACTGACTAAATGTTAAACCAGAGCTTACAACGTGTTGCTGCCAGTCCTAGAGAAGCCTACAGAACAAGGAAGACTCCTGCTGGGATTACCAACAAACTATTTACTCATACCACGAAAGGAAAACAGAGTCTTTAAGTTGTAATCGAAGCAAAAGAAACCCAACCACTTATTCCCTGCCTGGAACCTATTGAACAGAGGTTAAGATGGCTAGCACTGCTTTCACGCTGCACATCCATACTTTCACACTGCATACCCATACCATCAAAGGAAAATAGATAAACAAAGTCTTTAAACTGTAATTCATAGAAACTAAGAATGACATAGAAACTAAGAATGACATATAAACTGAATTCCTCGGACACTCAGGGTCTGTCTCTCTCATTCTCTGTCACTGAGAGGAGACCACACTGTTTCTATAGAATGTTATTCCTTCTCTAATAAACTTTCCTGTTGTCTCTCACTCTGGCATGCGCTTGAGCCTTCCCTCCCGCAGTGCAGGACTGGTGTCTTCACTCCGGGATTCGCCCCAACCTGCATCAATATCACATTTGGAAATGAAGACTAAAAAAATAATATTTGGAGAGAGTCGATCAATTCACATTTGAACCAATTCAATTTCTTTAGCAGACCATTATTTCCTTGAAAATTGGAGTTATTTCTTTATAATTTTATACTTCTTTTCTCTACTAAGACCTGCTCAAAGCAGATGGCTTCTTTGCAACTTTGTAGCCAGGGTTTTGACTTGTCTGGTGTAATTGTGCAGCTTTGACTTTCTTCACAGTTTCCTCTTAAGTAGCTAGCTTTAATTGGGGTTAGAAATGTACTCAGCATGTGCAACATTACTGAAAAATGATATTTTACTGTAGCATTGATAAAAACTTCCTAGGCTTATAAATGTCATCAACAAAGAGTCTGGTGCTTCTTTAATTATCTGATTTCCAAAGCTATGGTACATAATTCCTTGTATAATCAGAGCTTAAATTCTGAAGAAACTCATATGGGTGACATTTCCTCTCAATTTTGAATAGGGATTATTTTAAGAGGATATAGAATATAGAACTATTTCAATGAAGCTGATATTTAAAGCATATTTAATAGCATTTATGTTTTAATCTACTTATTGACTAGGCATTAAAGAGAGCTGTTAGTATTTTAGCAGTGATGAAAAGGACCAGAAATTGTTTGATACAATGAGCAAGGCAGTATTTCCAGAATGTGGTGCTAATATACATACATACACACATACATACATACATACATACATACATATATATACATATATATGTATGTATGTATGTGTATATATATATATATATATTTTTTTTTTAATGTAAAAATGACATAGCCTCTTCCCTGTGAAGCATTGGCCATCTGAAGAATTTTCTTTATTTGGATTTTTCTTTGTCACTGGGACAAGGAATTCCACTGAGAGACAAATTCTCCCAAATTATATAAACATATACAGATTTGGTGAATTCCATTGTTGCGCTACCTTCCTAGTTCACATATCATTATCATCATCAGCAGCAGTAACAGCAAGTAATTATGAAAGCGATAATAACAAATCTTTATCTAGAGCCCATATGAGCCCATGTGCAAGGTACCAGGGATATTAGGTTTGGAAAAAAACAGTTTCTTCTCTCATGGAACTTCTATACCAAATTGTCACATTGTATCATAATGCTTGGCCCAGTAGGCACTCAATAGTGTATTAAGTAAATGAATGAGTGAATGATTTGGCCCTAGTCATCAGGGCATTTTATTAAAAAAAAAAAAAGTAGTTTAGATCCTATAAGAATTTCATATTAAATGATTACAAACTTGACAATCAGCTATTACATATTTCTATTGCATTTTCCTATGTTTGCCTTATGAAAAAATGCCCATCAGTTCAGTCACATTCAAAAAGCAGGGATTTATCATGAAAAACAATAGCTTTTTCTTGAGCTGTGCTGTGTGAAACAAGGTGAGCACCAGCAAATGCATGACCAAAGTTCCTTTTCTTAATTTTCTGTCAATACTGTTGACCCCAGACAATAAAACAAGTTTGTGAAAATTGCCTATATTTGAATTTGGCCTGTTTTTTGTCTGTTTTGTTTTGTTCTGTTTTTACCTGTAAACATTTGATTCAGTTTTACATCAAATATTTAGTGGTACCAAAGTAGACTTCATTTAATTTTTCTTAGATTTTTTTTTTCAAATATTGCATTTTCATGGAGAAAATTTATTCCTTTGTATGTGCATCAATTTATTTTAAATACAGAAAGCATCCCTTGGCTATTTCTTTTCCAAAGGCCATCAGCAAAATCTAAAATGAACACTTATAAGTAATTTAGATGTGAATCTAAAGGAATAGTGGCTGTAATAGTCTTTCTGTGAATATTATTATAAAGTAAAATTAAGTAAATTGATGTAAGAAGTGAATGAGAGAACATATAATAAGTCAAGTGATCATGGTGTGCACCCTTGACATCTCTACCAAGAGACTATCTCTTTTATCTCACTTAATTCTTATTCTAGATGTAGTGAGGAAATTCCACATGCACACACACACAAACAAACCCCTGGCATTTCTTGGACAATGAACACTATGTAGGCACCAAGAGGCCTGGACACAAAGAAAAATTACAAGACTGTAAGAGGTTGGGACAGTAATGTTACATAGAGGCAGGTTGGGTTAAGCTGGAAAGGTCTTTCTTTTTTCTTTGTTCTTCTATTTCTTCTTTGCTCCATGAAAAATTGTCAACAAAGAATTACAACTCACATAAGCTTTCAAAAATAATGGAAAGGAATAAAGATGAAAAACAGTTGATATATATCTGCTTTTTTTCTCATAAATTGTAAACATTGAAGAGTCCTTTTTTTCATTTGGTCTGTGGTTACTCATAATGTTGTCTAGTAAGCTCTAATATTTATCTTTTTCTTCTTTGCTTATTCAATTTTTAAAAAATCGTCTACTTGTGTCTATGGAAGAGAATTCTTGAGCTTGGACTTGATTCTTCAAATAACTGACTCATCTTAGAAAAGAAGTATTTATTACCATTTCAAGTATCTGAAGACTTTAAAAATCTCACTAATAGCTTCCATTTATTCTGTACTTATTGCATTCTGGACACATTGCTAAAAGCTTTTTACACCTTATATTGTGAATTTCTCTCAACAACTTTTAAGGTAGTTGTTATTCCCATTTAGCATTTGAAAAAAAATTGAAACTGAGATGCTAAGTAATTTGTGCAAGGTCACATAATTAGGTAATGGCACTGAGAATCCAATTCAGATAGGTATGACCCCAGAGCTAATACTTTTAAAAATTGCACTCTTAAATACACTAGTGAATATAATTGTACCATAATACATTGTTCATCGTGGACCATCATTTTCTGTTCATGAGATCGACTGCTTAATTATGTCTATATTTAAAGAAGAAGTCTCTCTCAAAATAGAATTAAACCCATTATTTTTTTACCTATTACAGTAGTTTGATTTCTAAGTGTTAGCTGTGTTTTTGAATAATAGGTATACATAAATCCTACAATAGGAATTAACTCCTCCTCCTTCCACTTTTGAAAATTATGTAGATATCGAGAGAACAAAGTAGTTGAAGGATAAAGAGAGCACGGTAGGAAGTAATTGCTTCTTGAAGTTTTCAGTGATTTTTTTGAGAGGGCACCAAAGTTGGTAAATGTTTTTTAGGTTCTTAGGGCACATAGTGGTCACTACATGTGTATTTGTTGCATGAACAAAGGCTTTGGAATGAAGTCAGTATGTAAAGAGCTTTGGAGTTTAAGGGTCCATCCAAAGGATCTTCATGGAACAAACAAACAGAAATGCTATCATCTTAATTCCATTAGTGATGGGCTTAGATTTGCTCAGCTGAATATAAAGGTAGTTTA
Organism: Pteropus alecto; assembly: GCF_000325575.1. NCBI lineage: Eukaryota > Metazoa > Chordata > Mammalia > Chiroptera > Pteropodidae > Pteropus > Pteropus alecto. The sequence continues at coordinate 2,379,887 of NW_006442103.1, read as the reverse complement.
TAATCTTACTCTTACGAAGTAAGGAAACAGAGCTATAAAAAGTTAGCTAAAATTAAACAAGTTGACTTGCTTGTGTTGAACTTCAATGGAGCTATCCCTTTTATTACTTCCTAAACACACATAAAGAGTAGGAATCTTATTTCATTTACCAAAATTATAAAGCATATTAAATACATTTTAATCCAGACCTTTATGGCAGTGTGTCTATGTATGGAACAATTAACTATCAGATTAAATTTATTGGATAATTCTATTTAAAAACCCCTGATACACACACGTACACACACACACGCACACAAAACATACCAGACAATGCCAAGAAAACTATCATAACCTTTACCCCTCATTCAGAGCAGTAAGCAGTGGTATGAGACCATCCCATCTTAAATCTGGAATCCCTAGAAACAAATATAATACCCAGAGAGGCCATGACCTTCTTATTACCATAGCTAGTGCACTTTGAAAGGGCCTCCCCCTTGACTTTTCAGCCATTGACTGTTCACCACCTGCTTATTCTTGAAATTCACTTATGATTTCAATTAAGTCTTCTTTTTATGAGCCAATTCCTATTTAATTATTGATTAATTCATTCATCTATTTAATATTTTTTACTGAATTATCACATATTACAATAAAGTGAATCATAAGTTTACATCTTCATGAATTTTCACAATGTGAACAAATTCATGTAAAACTATCCAGATGATGAAATAATCTGTGACTATCCACCACAGAAGCACTCCTCACGTTCTCTTTCAATCACTGCTCCAAAAGAAACTACTATCCTGACTGTCATCACCATAGATTAGTTTCACTTACTTTTTGTACTTTATATAATGAAATAATGCAATGTTCTCTTTGGTATCTGGCTTCTTTGCTCAGTGTTACATTTATGAAATTTATGTTGGTGTATGAGGCAACATTTCATTCATTTTAATTATTTTCTAGTATTCTATTATATTAATATGCCATAATTTATCCATTCTACTATCGATAGATATTTGAGTGTTTGTAAGTTTTGACAATTATAAATGATGCTGTTAGGAACATTGTTATATATGTCTTTTCATATTCATGTGCATGCAATTTTTATGGATAAATCTCTAAGAATAGACTTATTGAATTACAAGTTATATGTATGATCAACTTCAGTTGATGTCCTAAGTTTCCAAAATGATTGTGCCAATGAACACACCAACCAGCAGGTTAGGAGAATTCCAATTCCTCCAAATTTTTGACAAATTGACTCATTATATTTCAGCTATTCTACTGAGGATACATACATAGATATATATCTCAAATTGGTTTTAATTTACAGACCCTTGAAAATTATAAAAGCTGAGCATCTTTTCACATATTTATTGTCATTTACATATCCTTTTTTGAAATGTTTTACCCATTTCTGTGTTTTCTTTATTCATAAGTAGCCATTCTTTATATATTCCAGGTTATGAGTTCTTTGTTGGATGTATGTTTTGGAACTATCTTCTCTTACTCAGTGACTTGAATTTTCATGCTCTTTATTTTTGATAAATGAAAGTTCTTAATTTAAATGTAGTTCCATGTATCAAACTTTTCTTTTTGGTTAATAATTTTTATGTTCTGTTTAAGAAATCTTTGCCTACTTTAAAGTCATAAAAATATTCTCTTTTATCTCTAAAAATGTTTGTATTTTAGCCTTTCATTTATGTCTTATGATCATTTGTTATTGACTTTTGTGTTTGATATAAGGAAAGGGTAAGATAAATATTTTCCTGATATAAATATCTAATTGATCTAGCATAATTTATTATGAAGATTATTCTTTATTTACTGGAGTGTAGTATCACCGTCATCAAATTTCTAGGAACTCTATATGTGTAATCTGTTTCTGGGCTTAATTCTGTTTCACTAGATTAATCGACTATATTTGTATATGTACTACATTATCTTAATTATAACTTTGTAATATTTTTGCTTTAAGATGATCTTGATTCTCTTTATCCTTTGAATTTCCATATAAATTTTAAAATTTTTGTATAATTTTTTCACATTCAAACAAAAACATGCTGGAAATTTGATAGGTTTGCATTGAATCATTTTGGAGAGAATGGACACCTCTATAATACTGAAACTTTCAATCCATAAACAGGATATATCCCTCCATTTATTTAGGTCTTCTTTAATTTTTCTCAATAATGTTTTATAATTTCCTGTATAGAGGTCATACATAATTTTGTTAGATTTGCTTCTATAAATATGGTGCTTTTGATGCTACTGTTAATAATAATATCATTAAAATTCTTTTTTGGGGGTTAGGATGTAGAAATACAATTAGCGTTCATATACTGACTACTAATTTTACTTAATAAGTTTAATAGTTTTTTTATGAAAGTTATTTTTTTTAATTTCTATGTTCACTATTATGTAATTTATGATAAATGACAGTTTGTTCTTACGTACTTTTCGATTCTTATATCTTTTCTTTTTTCTTGTCTTATTGCATTGACAATTAAAATAATTTTTTTTAGAAAAGTTTGCGTAAAATCTGTTATTTTTTTCTTTAACTGTCTGGAAATATTCACCAATAAAGTTATCACAGCTTGAAGATCTCCCTGTAGGAAGACTTCCAATATGAAATCAATTTCTTTAACAGAATTAGACTATTCAGATTTCCCATTTCTCCTTGCATCAGTTCTGTAAATTGCATTTTTCAAGTAATTTGTTCATTTCACATAAATTATCCAATTTATTGGACAAAGACTTTAATAACATCTTGATTTTTTTAATGTCTGTAGAAAGATTTTAGTTCTTTTCCCCTTTTCATTACTAATAATGGTAATTTGTGTCTTCTGTCATTTTCCATTGATCAGTCTTCTAAATGTTTACCAATTTACTTAGTTCTTCAAAGACCTTACTTTTGATTTTGACTTAGTCTAGGCTTACGTGACTATTTTTAGATTTCTAATGTGTTCTTGGTCTTAATATGCTCCCTCAGAAATTATATTTCCTAAAAACAAATTTAGTCACATCACTCTTCTGTTAAAAATAACCTCATAGGCTCATCACTGTCTATAGAACAAAGTCCAAATTCATTTGAAGACTTTATTAAACTGTGCTGGTTTGGTAGGAACTTTATTATTTCACATTTTCAATCTTTCTAGTCTCGTCCCTAGACATTCTCCTTCTGGAACCTTATGCTCTATTAAATTCGCACTACTAAAAATCCTGTCCTTTTTGTGTAACAAACTACTCACAATTTTTGTACATTCCAGTTATTTATTATGCCTCCTTGCCTTTGCCACTGCTCTTCTTCTGTCCAGAATCTTATTCTTTACTTGGTTTACCTGACAGGCTCTTTCCAGATTTGCTTTTATAGTTATCTTCTCTGTCATGCTATTTAAAACTACTTTTACTACTCAAAGAAAAATTAATTTTGCTTTTTTTATACCTATAGCAATCTGTCTACCCTATTAGACTATGAGCTATCTGAAGGAAGAAACTTAGGTACCTGACAAATTGCCCCATATCCCATAAAGATAAAAAAAAAAAAATGATGCATTTAATGGAGCTCAATTATCCTTATTTCTGTTATGTTTCTTTTTCCTTGACCTCTCTTTCTAAGAAAGTGTGTCTGAAATATCAAGCAGAAGGAATGTATTAAGAATTTATAGTTTTTAGATTTATGTTATCACACCAACCAAAATTAGCAAGATTTAGAGGAAAAATAAAGATAATATAAAAATAATTCCTACTTTCTCAATTTCTATAAAATTCCTGTTGTTATTCAGTATGACCTGGACAATCATATTTGGCCAAGGGACTCTGAGTCCACCTAGCTACACTCTATACAGTGAATACTTTGACTAATTACTTATTCAGTCGATTTCCAAATTCTTTACAATTAAGAATCCTACCATTCCAATAGTCTTCTAGAACACAAGGGGATGTGCTTGGGTAGGAGTACATGGTATTACAAATCCAGACTGTATCTGTTTTGCTAGCTAAGAATAGAGGTTACACTCAAATTATGATATTTGACAGAAGGTTAAAAGAGCCCAGGTGTCAACATCTAGACTTTAGATTGGGTGAGAGGTTAGGGAGACTGTGTTTATCCTGAGGCAAAACACAGGATAGAAAGTTATCCTGTTTCATGTCTTTTGGTTTTGCTTTCCCAGTCTGATCTTATTTCTTCTGCCTGTCCTTTAGTTACTCTCATATGAAAATCAAAGGTTAGCATTACTATTAGCATTGCCCCAGTTACATGCAGAAAACAGTTCTAACCACAAGGAAATAATTATAAACAAAGCCCAGTTAATTATACAAGACATTTTTGGCTGCCCTAATTAAGGCACAGTTCAATACTACTAGCTGGGTGATTTTTTTTTTGTTTTAATTGTGAATAGATTTAGGAGGAGCTCGTCTGGTGAACAAATAATGAGATCAGTGTATCAGAAAGAATCTGATTTAAAAAAATTATTCACCAATCATTTGCTTTCTGCTGCTTTATAGAATTCCTTTCCCCTATGTCATATATAGAGAAGAATGTGAATTTGCTCTCCAAAGAGTCTGAAGCCCAAATCAGAGGAAACTAAAGGATGTTTATTTCATCAAGTAGGAAGTGTGAGGAATGGAGGATGATCCCACCAGGACATGTGTGTATATTATTGGTACTTTTGGTGGCTTTTGTGACTGGTTTCTTCCTCAGAGAAATTTATGTGTTTCACAGGCTCAGTTCCCATGTAGACACAAACAATGTGACAATGTGAGAAGTGGCTATTTACAACCTATTATTTTGTTTGTTTGTTCACATATACATACTTTACTACAGAGTAGACAAGTACATAGTTTTGTAGACCTTTTAAAAATACTTTGGATATCTAGGATATAATATTATGATATCGATTGGCTTTGGTGTCAGATGAACGTAGGTTCAAATCCTGTCAAATAAAGATGTTTTCTATATAACTTTAGGCAAGTAGCTTAACTTCACTGAGAGCCTGTTCTTTCAAATAGAAATAATATGTTTTTCATGGTACATGGTACATATACAAATCATGGGTTTTATTTAATTTAATTTTATTTATTTATTTTGCTTGTTTTGAGAATTAAATGAGAGAACATGTGTGAAGAACATCTCTATTGTCTGGCACACTGTAGCTGCATAATCACTCCTGGTTTTATCTCTAAGTTATTTTCACTCAATCACCCATGTATTTCTTATTTTCCAAATGCTCTCATTGTCTATTTAGGATACCCTATGGATGACTTTTTTTTTTTTTTGGTAAAGCAGAGGAAAATGTTACTGAGATGAAATGTGTGGAAGAATGGTAATTTGAATTAAAATATACTATATTTAGAGCATTCCTCATATTAGGTTCTCTTTGAAGGAAGTTTTGGTTAATTTTGAATTTCCTATTTTTAAGCTCCCATGCATGTTCTGTAAGTAAACAAATGGGCTGGCCATTATGTAGTGAGTATGGTTTTTGCTAAATTTAGATAATTACTAATTTAGTATTCAAGAGCTTAATGTGCAGATCTAATCCAGAGATGATAAAGAGAAAGAGAAGATATTTTTATACATTTAATTTACTCACAAAGGCAAATTTATCCAATTTAAATCTTTTGCTATAGTTATTTCTAGTGATATGCCTATCAATTACCAGCCCAATCAGTTTCTAATTCCTATCAGTTCTATCTTTGAATATTTCTCATACCCATTTCTTCCTTTCCATCCACATTTCAGGGGTGGAAGATGGCAGAATTTGTATTTTAGAAAAATTTTTCCTTAGGGAGGGTGGATTCATAAAAATGAGTTTGAAAGCACTGAATGCCTAGTCATAATAGAACATTATGGTGCCCTTTCTCTATGTCAGACTTCTTAAGGTCTCTCTAAACCTAATATTTTTCATTACTTATAACAGCCCCATTTGGAAAGAGTTATTAGTATTACTTATCTTACAGTTAGGAAAACCTTAGTTTAAAGTGATTAGTTAACTTCCCCAGACTACACAACTAATAACTAGTGTCAGAGTTCAGACTTGAACAAAGATCTGCTCAGTTCAAAGTTCATGTGACTGACTACTGTGTTCTGGAGTGGCCTGGGTGAAAAACAATTGGGTACAAAAGCAGGGCAATGTTATTTAGGGTGGAAATGACAGACTAGATTCACAAACTATTTAGTAGGTAAAATTTACTGGGCTTGGTAATGCACTGAATATGGAAAGTGAGGAAAAATAAAGCAGTCTGGGATGATATGCAGTGATCTTTTCTGAGAGAATGAAGGTGCCATTTACCAAGATAAAGAATGAAGTAAAGGGTACATTTGGGGTAGATAAGAAAGGGAAAAAAATACTGATTTCAATTTTGAACAAATAAGTTTGAGATGTCAGTTGGATACCCAGGAAGAGAAGTTCAGTAGGCACTTGAATATGCCAGGCTAAAAATTAAGCAAGAGTTAAAATTTGGAAATTAACAATATGTCTGAAAGCTATAATGGGACCGTCTGGGGGTGAGGGAACACAGGCAGTGGACTAAGGATGCCAACTTTAAAAAAAGATAAATAGAGAAAAAGGATTCAGAATTGTAGGGGATGAAGTCAAATAGGCAGCGGCAAATATCAAGGAAGACCCGAACAGCACTGCAACAGAGAGATTTAGTAAATGTATTAGGGTAATAGAGTGCTGTAACAAATAAGTATCCAAATTTTAGTAAATCAACATAGTAAGTTATTAACTCTAATCATTCAAATTGGATAATCCTGGTTATCAGTCAACTTTCTTTCACTTGATGATTCAGAGATGCAGATCCCATTTGTTATTTGGCTTGACCAACCCCTTGGCCAAGTATTTTAGAGACCTTGGCATCTATCTAAGAGATTGGTAAAGAGAAGTTGATGCACACTTGCTTCTGAACTACCTTGGCCCATACGTATCACACATTTACATTCGGATTCCATAGGAGAGAACCAATGGGTTCACCTAGATGCAAGGGAGGCGGAGCTACATTGTTTGTAGATAGATAGCCACTTACCAGAAACAACTCTAAACTCTAGAAGAGAGGGCACACATTTTTGATAGATGGCTATTTCTATTAGAGTAAGATTAAAACTGAAGTGTCTATTCAAATTAGAAGGGTGAAGTATCTATTCAAATTGGAAGGGTGGTGACCTCTGCCAGGTGTTGGGAATGGGAACTTCGTTTATAGGTTGATCTACTATTCAAACGACCCTTGATTGGCTCTCACTCCAGCTTGCCCATATGGGGCTAATTTATTGGTGTCCCAGATAAGTCAACGTGGTGTGCATGTCAGGTGCCCAACTCAAACTCAGTATCCTTATTTCAGGGCCTAATTTCAGTATTCTGTTCAGTGTCAAAGTACCCAAGCATATTGGCTTTATATGACTGGTGGTAGAAAACCTTTGTTTTTGTTGGTTTGTTTATTTAAATGAAATAGTTGTGTGTGTGTGTGTGTGTGTGTGTGTGTGTGTGTGTCGGGGGGGAGTCATTGGTACTACATAAATACAGTCATCTTTTTAGGTACTTTTGCTAACCTGTCCAGAAATATTGAGTAATCTTTTTAGTGAAAAGCAAAGCGCGCTTATCACTTTGTAGAAAGTTTATTGAGAAGGCAGTAGTTGTGCTGTTACTGTTGGAGGCCCCATAGGCTATTATTAGTGCTCAATGCTAATCATATATTTTCTTGCAAATATGTTGTTGTCGTTTTAATTTAGTGATGCCCAATTGTCTACAAGATACAATGTATATAATTGTAGATATAAATCTACAATTTATAATTAGATAAGGCTATATCACATATTTTAAAACTTAACCTGGGCCATAAATCCATGCATAAAGTAGTGGTCCAAAATTAGCAGGACAAGGGTGAGAAAAGGATAAAGAGAACATTTCATTTGCTTCAACAAGCTTTATCTGTACCAGGTATAGTTGTGGGGATTGGTGGTAGATTGAGGATAAAATGAGGTTCCTGACTTCAAAGAAATTAACAAATTTTCAGGAACAGAAGGTATAGTTATGTAAAATGAAGGGCTATTGCTATTAGTTGATGTCTGATTGTATGCCCAGATATGATGTACAGATAAGAAATTCTATGTAGCAGAAAGAACAAAAAATCCTATGAAGTGGAGGAGCTGAAAAGGCTTTTGGAGAAGATGGAAATAACATATATTGAGTGCCTACTTTGTGCCATAAATTGTTAGGCTTTTACTTTTAGCAAAAATTAAAAACCTTTGAGGTAGATATTATGTCCAATTTAGAAAACTAAAGCTAAAAAAAAATTCTATGTTTATTAAATGCCAGAGCCAGGATTCAAACTCAAGTCTCCTGGCACCCAATCTAGTGAACTTTTCGTCACACTGTGCTGCATTCTTTGGGCCACCTCGAGCTATAGTCTTTGACAACTTATGCTACCGATTTCTTCTAGCTTCTCAGATCCAACAGGAACATTTGGTCTTCTTCCTCTTTAAAATATCATTAGCCTTGAGGAACACAGTCTATCTGATGTCTTAACTGGAGCACAGTAGAAATTGGCAAAGCTCAAAATCACAGTTTGAATTCTACTTTTGGAAAAAAAATTATTATAAAGATTTCAAGTTGAATATTAAAGACTCCTTTACTCTGCCATTTCTCACCAAAAATTTCTGCATTTTGAGTCCTTGAAGGTGGGATACCTGAGTGGGCAAGGTGCTTTATAAAGATTTTTTTTACACTCAATAGCCATCCCTTTTATGGCAGCTAGAAGTCTAGACAGCTATAATAATTAATTACTGAGTTTCTCATACTTGCTTGGATGTTAAGCAGATGATAACTAGCACTCTGATAACTAGTAGTTTCATGAAGAATATGGATGCACTGGAGCCATTAAAATATGTTCACTAACTTTCTGACACAGAAAAAGACATAATATAGCAGAAGTTGTAACCTAAAGTTTGAAAAAAAATCTCATTGAGAACTGGTGGCTTTATCATATACTTTACCATGATCCATGGGAATGTTTCCCTGGGAATTAATTAGACCTATTAGCATAATATATTATGACAATATTTCACAGTCATGAAACAGCTGAGTTTGAAATGTTAGTGACAGAATAGATTTAAGACAAAAGAGAGAGAAAGAAACTAATAACACTTAAAATCCAACAGGGACTTATCTTATCTGAGATTTTATTTGAAACTTCCAGTGACAAAGACCAAATCCAAGATATTTGCTGTTTGTATGAAAGATAGTATGTTTTTTTGTAGGTATTTCTGAAGAATTAAGACTGTGGCTAGAAACATACATAAACACACACAATTTGGCAAATGCAGCTAAACGATTTGGAGATAGACCAGGGTTTTTTTTGTTGTTGTTTGTTTTTGTTTTTTGGTAGTAAAGGATAATACGTAATTCACTTTCAAATCATTATTTTGGCAGGCTATAGAAATGGCATTCGAACTAAGGAAGACCTAGTTATAATTGCTGGGGTCACTTCTTCACATTCAAGGAATTACTTTGTTAAGCCCTCAAACCAACCAAGAGCATTTATCCCCCCAAGATTAAGGCTATTAAATCTAACTAGGAATAGAAAGTTTATACCTGTGAATGGTTAATCTAGCCACTAATTCAAAGAGTCATAGACTGCCACTGAACAGCATTAAATTTTTGATTATTTTATGGCTTGTCCAAAGGCCCAATCCCCCAAGCAATTGTTGTAATTTACACAAAAAAGAAAAAGCTCAGAGAAAAGAATATCCATCTTTTAACATTATTCACAAGGGTTTGTTTCTGACTGCACACATAAAACAAAATAAAAGTACCTAGCTCAAGCAATTAAAATGTTCCTGTTTTCTATTAAAATAAAATGTATTCATTTGTGAGTGACTCCAAAAGGAAGGCTTAGGAACAGTTTTCTTTGATAAGAGCTGTAGATTTAGTACGATGACTCCCACAAGAAATCTACAATTTTCTTTCTTCCAATCCATTAACTATCAAATATTCAGGAAATATAAGCAGTAAAAATGCAGCAATACGAGCAGGTAAAATATACTTTTTACTTTTCTGACAGGTGAAGTGTAACCACAGAAACTAGCAGAAATACTCTAAGGCTCTTGGAGACCCTCATCTTCCTGATGAGAACTGAGGCCCGAAGATGTGAAGTGATGCTGGTTAAGATACACTGCTAAGTACTAACAGGCCCTAAATCAGTACCCATGACTTTTGACTTTCTGTCCAATGCTCTTTTCCCTATACTGAGCTGCTTTAGCACAAATAAGTTTATTACACAATCTTGTTAGTTTTGACTTTAGGAAGCAACTGGAAGTTTCCCCTACAGGGAAAGATAGAAATGACTGGTGATGCCAAAGTGACCACTTCAATAAATGGATTCTGTACCTTGGTTAAAGAATCCATATTCTGATTATTTCATGTCTACTTTCTCAACAAATTTGAAGTCTGAGAGCTACCACTTACATCTTAACTTTCATCCTCCCCACCCCATAAATAAACCAGTGAGAAATTTCCCTGGGCCCCTGGACTCCACTGGAAATCCAGCTGCTGATGGAAAGCTGCAATGTGTGTTCACCCTACCCACACTGTGCCCTCTGAAATCCCTGGCTCTTTGCTTGCCTTGTGTTTCTTTGGCTCTTTAGTTTCCCAGCATGAGAGTTTTCGCATTCCATTTTACCTCCATTGAGTTCTGTTCAGCAAATCATTTATCTCCTGATGTGGCAACAAATCCTGCCACTGACCTATAGTCAGTGTCGTGTTAGTAATGAACAATACTAACATTCACAGTTTGAAGGAACATCTGCCTTGGAGGCAGCAGCAAAAAGGTCAAGGCTAAATCTTGGGACATCTATTCCTTTTACTTTTTTATTTTTATTTATCTTCTTCAATAATTCACTGTGGTAGTTTTTAAACAAGGGTGAGCTTCTTGAAGGCAAGATAGTTTTTGGTATTTTTAGTAATTGTATTGGTGAACACTGAATGAGACATCTAATATAACACAAAAATTGTTTTAAATTAAATATTCAGGAGATGTGAGTAATGAAACAATGCAACCATTCAGAATCCTGGGTGATGAGGCATCATTGAGATATTTGAACATAAACTTCACTTTCTCTTTCCCACTAGATTTCGGGGGCCTATCTCAACATCTGTCCCAGAACCTAGCCTGCAACAGAAATTTCCAGTAATTTCTTATACTGGGAGAAAAAGCTACACCTATTTTAACCTGTTGTTTGCTATTTAAAGAGTTTCAATTTTTTTATTTTATTTAAATAGGAATAAGTTTCTATAATCACAAATTATTTGACCAAATCTGATCGTGAACCTTGTACCTGCCTCTGACTTTGAAATACAATAAATGATTTAGGAAAGTTTTGTAAAAAACAAATTACCTATCATATTGTGACAGGACACATGATGAACTACAGAAGCTGAGATCAGCTAGATATGCAATTTTCAAATATCAAGTTGAAAAAATATTAAAAATAAAAATAATCCTTATGATTATTTAAACAAATCATCAAGATTTTATTACCTTCATATTTGTTGATCTGAAGTATTGGAGCATTGTGTTTCTAATTATGAAGAAAGAAAAACAACACTTTGTAATGTGTTTGCATACAATTATAATGTTAACAAAACACTATTCAAAGATTTGCATTCATTTTATTATCACTGCAGTGGTTAGGGTCTGGGAATGTGCAGAAACCAATGTTAATGAGAGTAGAAGATGAGAGGGAAGATACTTTTATATATTAACAATAATGTGTTAGCATATTTAGTTGAGTGAAGGCCATGACATTTGGTCTTTAGGTAATGTAGGTTGGCGGTAGGCAGTGTCCTTCCATTTGTATCTATTTGGTTTTAGGGATTAACACAATAGTGAAGAACCTCTTAAAGGATGGAAGCACTGCTCCTTTATTTCATTTAAGGTTCTGTCCGTCAGACTAATTAATGTTAGAAGCACAAAGGGATGATAGAGTCTGGAGAGAGAACGTACCATAAGAGAGGGGTGGGTTGTGGGCTCAACTGTAGATCATAGGTCTTTGGAAGGCAGTGTGTCTGGAACTTGTAGAAAGTTTTGTAAATTAACCTGGAATAGCTTTATTCTCCAATAGTAATAATAGCAAAGTTGCTGTAGAAAACACATTCTGAGTAAGATTCCGAGAAAGGGAAAACACTCTTAATGCCTAGAGAAACAACTTGAGACCACGGTCATTTTGACTGAGGTGAGCCGTGGTGGCAAGAAAAGAGAAGAAGAGGCCCAGTCCTTCCCCTTCAGAACCATAATTCTGGTATTAAAGCAGATGTGGCTGACCTTATGTTATAGTGATACACAGAACCAAATACGTCTGTGCATAGTTTTTCAGACACTCTCCCACTGCCACAGTGACTGAGGCAGCCATCTGTTCCAGAAAATTCAATTAAAAGAGGAACCTCTATTAGCCATGAGTCCCCAAGAGATATGTAAAACAGAAGCTCCTGTTGACCCGAATAGTACTAGAAATATACTATATACATGTAGTACAGGTACGAAATAAGTCACTGTGTTAAGCCAATGGCATTTGCAGGTTGATTTGTTATTGTGGCATAACTTAACCGATCTTGACAATCACAAATAGGTAAGTTCATACTGAATATACTCTTTGATTAACTTCTGAGCATTTTCCAAAGTATTCTGAACATGGTCCAATCTCATGAAACATTGATATAAATTATTCTTAGATCAGACAGCTACAGAAGAGTTTAGTTTAGCATTATAGAAATATGCAGCAGTTGAGTTATTGCATGCATTTTTACTTATATTTTTGATTTGCGCAGTACTTGAATTTCTGTCAACCAAGAGTTAGATGAATCTATCTCAAGAACACCAGTTTGTAAAAATTGAGTTTTGTAGTGTGTGACAAGTTAAAAGGTGTTAAGTCTATTTTTTCTTGAGAAGATTTGTCAGTAATACTTAAAGCTTAAAAATACATAACCTTCAATTCAGCATACGATTGGTCAAGGGAAGAAGTTTAAAAATGTCCACTTTTTATTTTTTTGATCTAGCAAAAGCATTAGAGAGAGATTAAATGCCTTTCAATAGAGTAATGATTTAGTAAACTCTTTACATCCATTTAATAGGCAATAAGAACATGATTTATATGAATATAGTGAAATGGAAGATTGCTCATCATATACATTTGTGATGCTTAATTTTATATGTCGAGTTGACTGAGACACTGAATGGCCAAATAAACATGATTTCTGGTGTGATTCTGAGAGTGTTTTCAGATGAGAATAGCATTTGAATTGGTACACTGTGTGGGTGAGCATCATTCAATTTGGGGAGGGCCTGAATAGAACAAAAAGTCAGGGAAAGGTTAAATTCCCCCTCTCTGCCTGACTGCTCTCAGCTGGAACATCAGTCTTTTCCTGCCCTTGAATGGGGGCTTATACTTAGACTTGAATTTATACCTTTGACCTTCCTAGGTCTCCAGTTTGCAGATGGCAGAACGTAGAGACTTCTCGACTTCCATAATTTAGAACAACATATGCAGTATAATCTCATTTGTTTTGTTTTGTTTTTTGCCAAGAATTACAAATAGCTTTTGGACATGCATAAAAATGGTTTAAAGAATACACATCAACCTTAAAAGTGCTTGCACTTGGTGAGTGGGAATGAGGAGTTGATAGGGATACTGAAATAATACTTGATGGATGACTTCAATGAAACACTCTATGGCATACTTACCCCAATCTTGATGTAAAAGACATTATTCTTGGGTGAATATGACTATTCTTTAAAATAGGGATCAGTATGATATGAGGGCATTAAGAATTTCAAAGGTGTAGAAGTTGGAGTTGTATATTACCAAGGGGTGACAGTAATGGCAAAGTTTATATGTTCTTATAGTAGCTAATTTCTCTGACTAATGTCTTTTTTAAGGCATTTCTCTAAGATTTAAGTAGGAGACAGAAACTGAGGGCTTTTACCAAATGTTTGCCAGGTATTACTTCTCTAAACTTAACCACATATACAAATGACATTCTTTGTATGTAAAGTTTGGAAAATAAGAGAGTCATAGGTAAAATAAATTTAGAACTATAGCTCTAAATGAAATAATATTACAGGAAGTAGTTCCATAAGTCTGGCTAGTTACATTGTGATAGGAAATAAAATTCTTAAAATAACTACAATCTTTGATGCCATCAAATAACCAACATATCCTACCGACCTGGGCCTCCTAAAATACTCCGAGGTGGGGGGGACCATAATCACATAGCTATCTAGTTCTGTTACATAACCACCAAAACTCCATTTTCTTCTATGCTATTTATATGTGGCCACTAAATGAAAACTGCACTACTCTTTGTGAAACTAAGATTTTCATGGACATTTTGCTCTTTATAATTTCAAGGAGTTGGTATATATTCTACATAAGCTCTTTTTAAAATATTGCAAACAAGAAAAAAGATTTGATATCATAAAGAAGCGAGTCTTCTCTAAAATTTATTTTGAATTTTCTGGTGCAGTGGTATAGGAAGGTGTGGTTAAGTACCTAAACATTTGCTTAAACCAATGAGGATTTCCTTATCAGAAGAAAAAGCCACCCAGTATTCAGCTGCAAGCTTGCGATATTGCAGGCTTTCTCTACGTGTGTGTCTCAAATTTAAAGTCATTTCTCCATGCTTGTCATGAACCTCCTGATTGTCTCTGCCTAGGACAGTGATCCATTTTTAATGTATGAGGCTACAGTTTTTGAACTCATAAACTGTAAACTGTATTAAATAAACTGCCTTCTGATTGATGAGTGCTGCTCTCATAGGCTAATTTCTCATCTAAACAGTGATATGAAAATTCTTGCTAAAGGGTTGGTGACAGGACTAAACGGGGGTAATAGCAGACTTAATCAAGAAAGACAAATGGGATTCATTAACCACTGGCACTTAGCAGACAATCTTCAGAGACTTCTCAGTACAATCTCATTGGTCCAATCGAAAATAATTGTGTGCTGCCTTTATTACTGAATACAGAACAAGCCCGATGAAAAATTCTATTGGTGATATTAAGTAGAATTCAAATTTGGATTGAATTTTGTGCCAGGCAGCTCATCTTTGGATGAGAGGAAGAGAGGCGGGGAAATCCCGGTTTTCATGCTGGGATTTGTTCAATCAGTTCCTCCACATTGTTCCCTCCACCCTGGTACCTTAATCGGGTCATGCCCTAACTGGCAGGAATGACTATGCTAGAGGCATCTGGTCTCTGGCTGGCTTCAGAACTGGTATGTGGCCAGTTTTGTCCAAGTTTCTTGAGCTCCACTTCCAGTGATGTTTTGTCTTATTGAGCTGCTTAGATTTGGCCTGTGTGGTAGAGAGGGCTAACTCTCTGCCCAAGAGTCATGCTTCCTCTCCATAGTGCTGACAATGCTTGGAAATTCCTTCTAAATTAGGAACTGTTTTCACTGGTCCCCCTGCACTTAGGTGAGGGAAACGAAACTAAGTTCCTGTCAATGGTTTGTGAGCCAAAGTATGCATACCATTTCCAGGCCTGTTACATCATATCCGCTCACTCAGTCTTTCCCCTCTGTGTTCCTGATCTGGCAGCCAGAATCAGAGGACTTAGCAGATCTGAAGCACTTATAAAAGATGGAGCCACAGACAGAAGGAATATGAGTCATACTTGAGAAGAACAGTGAATCTTACATGAAGGAGATGTAATTCTTGCTCTCATGAAGCCATTGAGGACTGGGGGTTTATTTGGGAGGGCATCTTGCTTTACTTTGGAGGAAGCTGCTAGTTTTATGATTGCCCTCTGGCCTGTTAGCTTTAGTGAACTTATTTCTTAACTGATGCCTTTAACTTTTGATTTGTATATAGTCAAGCTTTAAAACAAGTACCCTTCTGCCTTGGGATTTTGAACTCTGAACCCCATTTCTGGAGAGATAAGGCTTCACTGTTGGCTTACTCCTATCCACTCCTTGAAGCCTGATTCTCAAGTGCCAGGTACAAGGTGTGGCCCTCCACTTGGCCTTCCAGTGAGGAGACGAGAATGAACAAACACAGTCAAAGCCAATTGACGTCTTATTTTTAGATTATCCCATCTTTAGCATCAAGATTTTACACAGGAATTTTATGAGGATAGCTCTTGTCTTAAGTCACTTGTCTAGCTAGATTGAGGGCAAGTATAGATTGTGGCCCAGAAGTTTAAGTGTTGCTTAACCCTCTGTCTTCTGGGCTTCACTTCTGGAGGTGTTGGGCTGCCAACAGCTAGGCCACCCTGGGACCTGGACTATGGCAGATGCTGTTGTGGCTCCCCACACTCCCGTGGCTTTTACTGTTCCATTAACTGCCAATGGCGTCTACTCTAAGCTCTTGCTGCTCTCTTCCTGAGGATTTTATCTTGGCAGATCTGAAGTGTCATCAGGGGCAGACTTCAGCCCATGACCAATGGTACTTGGGGGTAAATAACACAGCCTCCTTGCCCACCAGCAGCAGGTCACTCTGGGGCATCCCCTACATTGTTTCCCACAGCTTCCTAGTGGGACTGAGTCTCAATTGCCACTCAAGTATAATGTACGCTTCATGGTCTTCTGTCCCTTCTATTTACATTTCTAAATCCAATCCGTAGAATTAACACCCAGATTAACTCCTTGCATTCACATCCACCTTTGGAGCACCTAACGTAAGACACAGACATGCTGCATTTTAGGGATTCTGTTTTTAAACATCAATAAGTCAGCTAGTGGGTGGTAGCTGTTGATCTCTGAGGTAGTAAATTACATTCTGCTGTGCAGTGGAAGTTAAACAACTTTAAACTGCATAAAAGCTGATTAATTCTGAGAATTATAGATTAAATAATTATTTGGGGTATTAGGACCCTGCAAGAGTTGTAATCACAGATATATTTCATCCAGTTGAAGAAACTTCAAAAAATGTGGTGAGTCCTTCTCTCTCCTCTGCTCTTTCTTTTTTTGAGGAGTTGATGGCACTGTTCTAGATATGTCACCACAGGGACATTATGGTCACTCTAAAAATTGTGATGAAAATTTCCATTCAAAATTATCTGCACCTAATTCAAGTTACCTGCACCTGGCAGGTGCAATGTCCTGGCTGCTGCCCATGACAGCTCTTACTCCCAGCTCTGCTCTGATATATTCCTAGTTATTTCTGTAAACTGTACTGCCCAGTGGAAATGGGCAGGGGTTTTAACCTTCCTATAATCTATGTCAGCTGCTTGATCACTCCAAATATACACAATCTTAGTAACAATTGTATACTTGGTAGGATAATATATCTTTAAGTAATTTGACATAAATGCAAACTAAATATAAAAACTAAGCGAAAACATTAGCTTTGCTATGCACTGAAGTTTCTGCACAAGTTCTCCTTTACATCCATTTTCTACCAGATTGCTGCCACAAAGCCCTCCTAATTTGAAATCCTGGGCTTGATCCAGCTCTAGGAACAGATAGAGCTACAACATGAGTGACTAACATGAGTATCTCTCACAATGACTTCATGCCCTCTCCAAGATCCCTGGGATTTCAATGGCCTCTTCCCACTCACTTGGCTGCTTCCCTCTGAGGTTTTATGGAAGCAACATTCCCCACACCCTTCCTCATCGCTAGACAATTGTCAGAGTGAAAAATCGGCCCTATATGACTCTAGCCAGGAGAAGATAACTTTTAATTTTTAAATTTTAAATTTTAATTTTTCAGCAAAGCAGGTGTCCTTCAGATACCTAAGGCAACACTAGCTCTCACCTCTTAACTTGCCTTCTCTAGGACTCATCATAATGAGCCAGCAGAATGGAGATCACAACTTCGAGGGCAAACTGCCAAACATCCGTCAGCACCCCCTGATTCCTGTGTTATTGCCCCGAAGTATTATTTCCTCAGGTTTTGAAAGTGATGTGAGAGGGCACTGCTGCCTTGACTCTGGCCTCTGAGTTCTTGGAAGAGACACTTCTCATAATGGCAAAACATTTCATTCCCTTCAGCTAAGGAGTAGCAGATCTCTCCTGATGAAAGTCAGTAAACAAAGACTTGAAAATTCACCGAAAGCTATAGAAACAAAGAACAGGTGCTAATTGAAGCAGGAGAGCCTGTGTTTCTAGCAAAGTTCTTAGAAATAAAAAAAAAAAAAATCAGAATTTGAATACAGAAATCTCACTAGCTGCCACAGCAGAAAATATGTGTGTGTGTATAAAATGTACCTATATTCTTTTGTTTAAATAAATGGTGGCACACTATACAAAGTTATGTACACTGTTTAGTCACTCAACAAAACCTTGAGACTTGGTCCACATCTCTCCTGTGGAATAAGCTTGTCGTACATAATGTATTTATAAATATGGTTATTAATGTTACATAAAAGGTTACATCAGGTACCGGATTTGCAATATAATTATTGTTCTTACAGTTAATCATAATGCAGCTTCAAGTCAGCCTAATAACTTTCAAGTACATCCATTTTCCAAATCACCGCAAAGCTTGAATATAAAAGTTTTAATGCTCAGACTGTAATGTAAAGACTGATGAAATATAGTTAATCTTGAAAAAAAAAGACATTTAGAACTCAAATTCCCATGACTACTAATAAATGGCTGAAAAAATGTTTAGAATTGCTTATTCGTAAGAAATCACAAAAAATTAAAGTGAGATAACATGATTAAGTAGATTTCTCTGTAATTCATTAATTAGCATTTGGGTTAGCTTAATGTGACCACAGGGTTTACATGAGAAATTTATATTATTTACTTGAAAAGACAAGTGTAAACTATGACATTGAATTTGGATTACTTTCCCCCTTGGCTTTTTTTCTATTTATAATATATCTTACTGTAGTAGAATAAGAATTAATAAAAGTTCTAGAGAGTGTGTAATTTGCACATTTTTTACCATAATTTTCTCATATGTAAATTGATATCTTATTGTGGATCAACCTACCAAAGATGATTTCAGTTAGTATGTGTGGAAGTAAATTTTTTCCCAATAATTCCTCAGCTGCTGTGGACCGAAGCAATGTTTGTTCTTATCTTCTGTGGATTCGGCCTAGCATCAAGCACTTTGTTTTCCATATCATAATAACAGAGAAAAAATAGTGGCTGAATTGAAGCACGCTAAATTAGATATTAAAAATCTTCCTTTATTCATTTCTTCCTCCTAGCCTCTAAGTAACAACAACAACAACAACAAAAGGAATATTCAAAGAAGTTTCTTGCTTTTGGGTCACAATCCCAAAAGCATAGTGACAGGAACTGAGTGAAACATGGTACAAAGATAGAAAAGTATCTAATAGTGATTAGTAAGTAGAAGTAACACCTAACCTTTCTACATGATTTTTAAGTCTGACTCATTGCTTTTAGAAAAATGGCAACCTAATTTAAAAGTTGGATCTTTCCAGCATGACAGAAACCCCTTGGCAAATAGGCAACTACAACTCCTGACGTAACTTTGGCATTTGCAAAATACAGGAAGACTTTGTGAAGTGGGGTACCCGGAATGAAGTCAAGGATGGTGGCTGGGGCTGCAAAGGGGCAAGAGAGGGACCCATGTAGAAAGCATCTGTCTGTCTCCTGTAACAGAAAGGATCTTTTGGGAGAAGTATAACGGAGGTTATGGAAAGAGATATGACCTATATTTGAGCATTGTTCCCTTACCTTCTTGCTATCTGGTCTTGGAGAAATTATTTAGCTGCTCAGTGTAAGTATAAATTGGGGATAATTATAGCATCTATTTATTAATTTAATTGTGAGGATAAAATGAGATAATTTCTGTGAACCATCTAGCTGTTCCAGCATATAGTAAGTGCTCATTGATGCTAGATACTGTTATTACCTATTCTATAAATTGCATTCTACAAAGGGAAGTGGGGGAATTGTCCTTTTGAGTATATTCTCAGCTGGATTATAGAACGGTCTTTTTCTAACTAGCATGCCAACTGTACATAGAGAAGATAGTTGCTCAAACACAAGCCTTAGGGCAGAGAAAGATGACTGATTGCCTTTCTGAAGGAAAATTGGATCCTCCTCCTGTTGATAGCACTGAAGTACAATAGATAATGCCAAGAAGGCTTCCAGTGCTGCCAGTGAAAGCTAGAGGATATAATGATAGGTTCGAGATGAGTAATTTTAAAGCACTACGGAAAGGAATCATTAAGACCTCTAAAACGAATCTGGAGGCTTCCCAAAGCACTATGCTGACCTTCTCTGGGAGATCTAGTTTTTAAAAGCAAACACCAACATCTGTTCTACTCTTGTAGAATGGCAGTAAGCAATAACATTAAAGTGATAAAGAACAGTTAAAACTACAACTACTTAATGCACTTCCTTCTCTATTCATGTTAAGGCACTTGGCAGACTGTGACACCAACAGATATGTGGATAGAAAGGAATCTGCTTTAAGGAGAGGATTGGCTTGAGTCCCCTAGGTTGCGCTATGCCCAGGAGGGATGCCTATGAGAATCCTTCATCGAGTAGAGGTTCCAGGTCAGCCAAATTAGGGGCCCTTTGTTGTCAATGTGAACTTCTGACAAGCATAAGCAGAAATGGAGGAGAAGGAGGAGGGCCAGAGACAGAGACATCTGGCAGTAAGAATAGATAAGAGCTGAGACCATGAAGATTAGTACTCTCACACCCGGCTGAGAGAAGACAGGTCCTAAAAGGAGTGTGCCAAATCAGACAGAGATGGACCGTCAGAGATTGCCGAATGATGCCCCCCCAAATTCTGGATACTATGCAGGAAGGTGAGGGGACAGACCTTCCTTCTCCCCAGAGACTCTGCTAGAATTTGCCCCCATACTGAGCAGTTATTCATTCAGACACTTCCTATTTGGTAAATGAATGAGAGGAATCACACCCTTTCAGCCTTGCCTGGGCTGATATCTGGCATGTATCATTTCCTTCTTTCCTCAATTTTCCACTGTCAAATCATCCATTAAATTGGATTGAGCCTGCCTAAACCAGCCTGTCTTGGAGTGCTCAGGGGAGGTTACTTTGAAAGGAACAAGACCTTGGCTGTCCGGCAGGTTAGCACAAGCTCTCAGGGCTCAGTTTCTCACCTCGCAGAAGTCCTGTGACATCGCAGAGGGCTCAAGCCAACTAGAGTGCTCTCCCTTCTTAGCACCCTTCTCTCCTTGGCTCAAAAACTGTGATCACTCTCTGTTCTAGCCTCGAGACATTTTTTTCTTTTAAAGGAGAGGGCAGTAGGATGGAGGATGAGGTAGTGAGACGAAAATATGAGCAGTCCTTTGACATTTTATGTTCAGGCCTCACTATGTAACCTTCTGAGATATTTTCCCCAGACAGGTGTTAGATAATTTGCGGAAGAATTTTAATTGTGAAACCTCAACTGATGTTTCCATCAAAAGTCATTTGTTTAAAAATTAGAAAAGGAAAGGCCCACACAAGCCAGCTGAATTAGCTCCTTGCTTTTTAGAGACAGCTGAAGGTGTCTCCTCATCCAGGGCACAATGGCAGTATTGTCAGGAAGCATGAGAAGAAGGCCGACTTCCTTGAAATGGAAAGCTGGTAGCTTTCACAGTCTGTCCTGGATGACACTCTATGTGGGTGACAGAGCTGCTGTGCTTCAAACAGGAGCCTATAACACCAGGAACTGACTATTGGAAGGGATTGGTAGGACGGCTTAGCGCAGAAAGTCTCAAAGTAAATATATGTACCACACTGTCCTAGGTGTGGTCCAGGTCTAGGAAAAACTTGCATGCCAATTTATCTAGAGTCTATATCAAACAAACAAACAAACAAACAAACAAACAAACAAAAACCCAACAACATATTGGCTTTATAGTTCCAAAAGATTGAAGAGACAATGGTTAGCTTTTCTTGTTTCAAATCCAAACTTAAAATTTATAGGAGACGCAATTACTCTATACTTTCTTATATTTGCTTTGCTTTTTAAAAGGTAGTTTCTCTGCAAACAAAACCTTAATTGTATTTTGAATGTGCCCAAATGTGTGCTTCGTTGTAGTTGCCTTAATCTCTTCCCTTTACCCATCCTTACTGCCTTGGTTCAGTATATTATTATCTCCCATTTGGTTTTTGACATGTTCTCTTAATTAGTATCTCTACCAAGAGTTTTTCCACTTCAAACCACTTTCTATAATGTTGAAAATGCCATCTTCCTCCAAAATATTATCGATCATGTCATTGTCCTTCCTTGGCCCTCACTCTGTCTTGTCTCTGGGATTGACAACTCAGTTTTAGATATATTAACCTGGTTTCATCATTGGCCTCTCCCCTAGACAGGACTTCTTACATTTGAACTAGTTTTACGCACTACAGAGATGCATTAATTCACTTGTTTATTCATCCTTCCATTCATTCACTTAAAAATAGTGTCAAATACTATGGTGAGCATTGAGAATAGAAGGGTGAATAACATACCTTGCTCAAAATTGAATTGCTTACACTGTAGTAGAGGTTAGAGATAAATCTTATTATAGCATCAAAGGATATTCTCAGAGGAAATGAAGTCTAAGCAGAAAGTAGAGAGAAGAAAGGGGGAAGAATATTCTATAGTGCACCAAAGCCCAACAAGAACATTTTCAAAAGGCAGAAACTGAATCAGGGAGAGTAAATGACAAGAAGCAAAGCTAGACAGCTAAGCCTCAGTCACCTTACATACCATGAATATTCATTCTGAGGCCAACGTGGAGTCATTGAAGCTATTATACAGGGGAGATAGTAATCGATTTAAATAGTAGAAAAAAACTATTCTAATGTCACATAATAATTAATTTGGAGTAGTTAAGACTGAGACCAGGGGTAACAGATAAGTGTAACCATTGTGGAAAGTGCTAACAGTGGCCTGGACTACTATAGTGGCAATCTCAGTGGAAAAAGTTACGTGCACATATTTAGGAAGTAAAATTTTAAAAACTTAGTGGTTGATAAGCAATGGAGAGTTATAAATAATAAAAAAATTGTAGCGACTAGCATTTCTTGAGTATTTACATGCACAAAAGTTATTTAACTGCTGTACATACACAATCTTATTTCATCTTTACACATTCTATGAGGTAAATACTATTATTACCTTGTTTTCAGATCAACAGTCTCAGGCACATAAGGGTTCTATCAGTTGACCTAGGTCACCCAGCCAAGAGGTGAAACTGGGATGGAAACTCATTTGCCACTGGAACCTGCATTCTCAGTCACTATGCTAGACTGCCTCAGTAAGCCGAGCAGCGCCCACT